>NC_090445.1:694690427-694993457 GCF_031143425.1 Pleurodeles waltl
TCCAAGATGGGGTGACTTGTTGGGCTCTGACCAGGTTCTGTTACCCAGAATCCTTTGCAAACCTCAAAATTTGACTAAAAAAACACATGTTCCTCACATTTCTGTGGCAGAAAGTTCTGGAATCTGAGAGGAGCCACAAATTTCCTTCCACCCAGCATTTCCCCAAGTCTCCTGATAAAAATGATACCTCACTTGTGTGGGTAGGCCTAGCGCCCGCGACAGGAAACGCCCCAAAGCGCAACATGGACACATCCAATTTTTTGAAAGAAAACAGAGGGGTTTTTTGCAAAGTGCCTACCTGTAGATTTTGGCCTCTAGCTCAGCCGGCACCTAGGGAAACCTACCAAACCTGTGCATTTCTGAAAACTAGAGACCTAGGGGAATCCAAGATGGGGTGACTTGTGGGGCTCTGACCAGGTTCTGTTACCCAGAATCTTTTGCAAACCTCAAAATTTGGCTAAAAACATGTTCCTCATATTTCTGTGGCAGAAAGTTCTGGAATCTGAGAGGAGCCACAAATTTCCTTCCACCCAGCGTTCCCCCAAGTCTCCCGATAAAAAAGATACCTCACTTGTGTGGGTAGGCCTAGCGCCCGTGACACGAAACGCCCCAAAGCGCAACGTGGACACATCCAATTTTTTGAAAGAAAACAGAG
The DNA here is from genome assembly GCF_031143425.1 of Pleurodeles waltl. Taxonomy (NCBI): domain Eukaryota; kingdom Metazoa; phylum Chordata; class Amphibia; order Caudata; family Salamandridae; genus Pleurodeles; species Pleurodeles waltl. The sequence goes on from NC_090445.1 coordinate 694,691,083, forward strand.
GTGTTTTTTGCAAAGTGCCTACCTGTAGATTTTGGCCTCTAGCTCAGCCGGCACCTAGGGAAACCTACCAAACCTGTGCATTTCTGAAAACTAGAGACCCAGGGGAATCCAAGATGGGGTGACTTGTGGGGCTCTCACCAGGTTCTGTTACCCAGAATCCTTTGCAAACCTCAAAACGTGGCTAAAAAAACACATGTTACTCACATTTCTGTGGCAGAAAGTTCTGGAATCTGGGAGGAGCCACAAATTTCCTTCCACCCAGCGTTCCCCCAAGTCTCCCGATAAAAATGATACCTCACTTGTGTGGGTAGGCCTAGCGCCCGTGACAGGAAACGCCCCCAAAGCGCAACGTGGACACATCCAATTTTTTGAAAGAAAACAGAGGTGTTTTTTGCAAAGTGCCTACCTGTAGATTTTGGCCTCTAGCTCAGCCGGCACCTATTGAAACCTACCAAACCTGTGCATTTCTAAAAACTAGAGACCTAGGGGAATCCAAGATGGGGTGACTTGTGGGGCTCTGACCAGGTTCTGTTACCCAGGATCCTTTGCAAACCTCAAAATTTGGCTAAAAAAACACATGTTCCTCACATTTCTGTGGCAGAAAGTTCTGGAATCTGAGAGGAGCCACAAATTTCCTTCCACCCAGCGTTTCCCCAAGTCTCCCGATAAAAATGATACCTCACTTGTGTGGGTAGGCCTAGCGCCCGCGACAGGAAACGCCCCAAAGCACAACGTGGACACATCCAATTTTTTTAAAGAAAACAGAGGTGTTTTTTGCAAAGTGCCTACCTGTAGATTTTGGCCTCTAGCTCAGCCGGCACCTAGGGAAACCTACCAAACCTGTGCATTTCTGAAAACTAGAGACCTAGGGGCATCCAAGATGGGGTGACTTGAGGGGCTCTGACCAGGTTCTGTTACCCAGAATCCTTTGCAAACCTCAAACTTTGGCTAAAAAAACACATGTTCCTCACATTTCTGTGGCAGACAGTTCTGGAATCTGAGAGGAGCCACAAATTTCCTTCCATCCAGCGTTCCCCCAAGTCTCCCGATAAAAATGATACCTTACTTGTGTGGGTAGGCCTAGCGCCCGTGACACGAAACGCCCCAAAGCGCAACGTGGACACATCCAATTTTTTGAAAGAAAACAAAGGTGTTTTTTGCAAAGTGCCTACCTGTAGATTTTGGCCTCTAGCTCAGCCGGCACCTAGGGAAACCTACCAAACCTGTGCATTTCTGAAAACTAGAGACCTAGGGGAATCCAAGATGGGGTGACTTGAGGGGCTCTGACCAGGTTCTGTTACCCAGAATAATTTGCAAACCTCAAACATTGGCTAAAAAAACACATGTTCCTCACATTTCTGTGGCAGACAGTTCTGGAATCTGAGAGGAGCCACAAATTTCCTTCCACCCAGCGTTCCCCCAAGTCTCCCGATAAAAAAGATACCTCACTTGTGTGGGTAGGCCTAGCGCCCGTGACAGGAAAGGCCTCCAAAGCGGAACGTGGACACATCCAATTTTTTGAAAGAAAACAGAGGTGTTTTTTGCAAAGTGCCTACCTGTAGATTTTGGCCTCTAGCTCAGCCGGCACCTAGGGAAACCTACCAAACCTGTGCATTTCTGAAAACTAGAGACCTAGGGGAATCCAAGATGGGGTGACTTGTGAGGCTTTGACCAGGTTCTGTTACCCAGAATCCTTTGCAAACCTCAAAATTTGGCTAAAAAAACACATGTTCCTCACATTTCTGTGGCAGAAAGTTCTGGAATCTGGGAGGAGCCACAAATTTCCTTCCACCCAGCGTTTCCCCAAGTCTCCCGATAAAAATGATACCTCACTTGTGTGGGTAGGCCTAGCGCCCGCGACAGGAGAAGCCCCAAAGCGCAACGTGGACACATCCAATTTTTTGAAAGAAAACAGAGGTGTTTTTTGCAAAGTGCCTACCTGTAGATTTTGGCCTCTAGCTCAGCCGGCACCTAGGGAAACCTACCAAACCTGTGCATTTCTGAAAACTAGAGACCTAGGGGAATCCAAGATGGGGTGACTTGTGGGGCTCTGACCAGGTTCTGTTACCCAGAATCCTTTGCAAACCTCAAAATTTGGCTAAAAAAACACATGTTCCTCACATTTCTGTGGCAGAAAGTTCTGGAATCTGAGAGGAGCCACAAATTCCCTTCCACCCAGCGTTCCCCAAGTCTCCCGATAAAAATGATACCTCACTTGTGTGGGTAGGCCTAGCGCCCGTGACAGGAAACGCCCCAAAGCGCAACGTGGACACATCCAATTTTTGAAAGAAAACAGAGGTGTTTTTTGCAAAGTGCCTACCTGTAGATTTTGGCCTCTAGCTCAGCTGGCACCTAGGGAAACCTACCAAACCTGTGCATTTCTGAAAACTAGAGACCTATGGGAATCCAAGATGGGGTGACTTGTTGGGCTCTGACCAGGTTCTGTTACCCAGAATCCTTTGCAAACCTCAAAATTTGACTAAAAAAACACATGTTCCTCACATTTCTGTGGCAGAAAGTTCTGGAATCTGAGAGGAGCCACAAATTTCCTTCCACCCAGCATTTCCCCAAGTCTCCTGATAAAAATGATACCTCACTTGTGTGGGTAGGCCTAGCGCCCGCGACGGGAAACGCCCCAAAGCGCAACATGGACACATCCAATTTTTTGAAAGAAAACAGAGGGTTTTTTTGCAAAGTGCCTACCTGTAGATTTTGGCCTCTAGCTCAGCCGGCACCTAGGGAAACCTACCAAACCTGTGCATTTCTGAAAACTAGAGACCTAGGGGAATCCAAGATGGGGTGACTTGTGGGGCTCTGACCAGGTTCTGTTACCCAGAATCTTTTGCAAACCTCAAAATTTGGCTAAAAACATGTTCCTCACATTTCTGTGGCAGAAAGTTCTGGAATCTGAGAGGAGCCACAAATTTCCTTCCACCCAGCGTTCCCCCAAGTCTCCCGATAAAAAAGATACCTCACTTGTGTGGGTAGGCCTAGCGCCCGTGACACGAAACGCCCCAAAGCGCAACGTGGACACATCCAATTTTTTTAAAGAAAACAGAGGTGTTTTTTGCAAAGTGCCTACCTGTAGATTTTGGCCTCTAGCTCAGCCGGCACCTAGGGAAACCTACCAAACCTGTGCATTTCTGAAAACTAGAGACCCAGGGGAATCCAAGGTGGGGTGACTTGTGAGGCTCTCACCAGGTTCTGTTACCCAGAATCCTTTGCAAACCTCAAAACGTGGCTAAAAAAACACATGTTACTCACATTTCTGTGGCAGAAAGTTCTGGAATCTGGGAGGAGCCACAAATTTCCTTCCACCCAGCGTTCCCCCAAGTCTCCCGATAAAAATGATACCTCACTTGTGTGGGTAGGCCTAGCGCCCGTGACAGGAAACGCCCCCAAAGCGCAACGTGGACACATCCAATTTTTTGAAAGAAAACAGAGGTGTTTTTTGCAAAGTGCCTACCTGTAGATTTTGGCCTCTAGCTCAGCCGGCACCTAGGGAAACCTACCAAACCTGTGCATTTCTAAAAACTAGAGACCTAGGGGAATCCAAGATGGGGTGACTTGTGGGGCTCTGACCAGGTTCTGTTACCCAGGATCCTTTGCAAACCTCAAAATTTGGCTAAAAAAACACATGTTCCTCACATTTCTGTGGCAGAAAGTTCTGGAATCTGGGAGGAGCCACAAATTTCCTTCCATCCAGCGTTCCCCCAAGTCTCCCGATAAAAATGATACCTTACTTGTGTGGGTAGGCCTAGCGCCCGTGACACGAAACGTCCCAAAACGCAACGTGGACACATCCAATTTTTTGAAAGAAAACAGAGGTGTTTTTTGCAAAGTGCCTACCTGTAGATTTTGGCCTCTAGCTCAGCCGGCACCTAGGGAAACCTACCAAACCTGTGCATTTCTGAAAACTAGAGACCTAGGGGAATCCAAGATGGGGTGACTTGAGGGGCTCTGACCAGGTTCTGTTACCCAGAATCCTTTGCAAACCTCAAACTTTGGCTAAAAAAACACATGTTCCTCACATTTCTGTGGCAGACAGTTCTGGAATCTGAGAGGAGCCACAAATTTCCTTCCATCCAGCGTTCCCCCAAGTCTCCCTATAAAAATGATACCTCACTTGTGTGGGTAGGCCTAGCGCCCGTGACACAAAACGCCCCAAAGCACAACGTGGACACATCCAATTTTTTGAAAGAAAACAGAGGTGTTTTTTGCAAAGTGCCTACCTGTAGATTTTGGCCTCTAGCTCAGCCGGCACCTAGGGAAACCTACCAAACCTGTGCATTTCTAAAAACTAGAGACCTAGGGGAATCCAAGATGGGGTGACTTGTGGGGCTCTGACCAGGTTCTGTTACCCAGGATCCTTTGCAAACCTCAAAATTTGGCTAAAAAAACACATGTTCCTCACATTTCTGTGGCAGAAAGTTCTGGAATCTGAGAGGAGCCACAAATTTCCTTCCACCCAGTGTTTCCCCAAGTCTCCCGATAAAAATGATACCTCACTTGTGTCGGTAGGCCTAGCGCCCGTGACAGGAAACGCCCCAAAGCGCAACGTGGACACATCCAATTTTTTGAAAGAAAACAGAGGTGTTTTTTGCCAAGTGCCTACCTGTAGATTTTGGCCTCTAGCTCAGCCGGCACCTAGGGAAACCTACCACACCTGTGCATTTCTGAAAACTAGAGACCTAGGGGAATCCAAGATGGGGTGACTTGAGGGGCTCTGACCAGGTTCTGTTACCCAGAATCCTTTGCAAACCTCAAACTTTGGCTAAAAAAACACATGTTCCTCACATTTCTGTGGCAGACAGTTCTGGAATCTGAGAGGAGCCACAAATTTCCTTCCATCCAGCGTTCCCCCAAGTCTCCCGATAAAAATGATACCTTACTTGTGTGGGTAGGCCTAGCGCCCGTGACACGAAACGCCCCAAAGCGCAACGTGGACACATCCAATTTTTTGAAAGAAAACAAAGGTGTTTTTTGCAAAGTGCCTACCTGTAGATTTTGGCCTCTAGCTCAGCCGGCACCTAGGGAAACCTACCAAACCTTTGCATTTCTGAAAACTAGAGACCTAGGGGAATCCAAGATGGGGTGACTTGAGGGGCTCTGACCAGGTTCTGTTACCCAGAATCCTTTGCAAACCTCAAACTTTGGCTAAAAAAACACATGTTCCTCACATTTCTGTGGCAGACAGTTCTGGAATCTGAGAGGAGCCACAAATTTCCTTCCACCCAGCGTTCCCCCAAGTCTCCCGATAAAAAAGATACCTCACTTGTGTGGGTAGGCCTAGCGCCCGTGACACAAAACGCCCCAAAGCGCAACGTGGACACATCCAATTTTTTGAAAGAAAACAGAGGTGTTTTTTGCAAAGTGCCTACCTGTAGATTTTGGCCTCTAGCTCAGCCGGCACCTAGGGAAACCTACCAAACCTGTGCATTTCTGAAAACTAGAGACCTAGGGGAATCCAAGATGGGGTGACTTGTGGGGCTCTCACCAGGTTCTGTTACCCAGAATCCTTTGCAAACCTCAAAATTTGGCTAAAAAAACACATGTTCCTCACATTTCTGTGACAGAAAATTCTGGAATCTGGGAGGAGCCACAAATTTCCTTCCACCCAGCGTTCCCCCAAGTCTCCCGATAAAAATGATACCTCACTTGTGTGGGTAGGCCTAGCGCCCGTGACAGGAAACGCTCCCAAAGCGCAACGTGGGCACATCCAATTTTTTGAAAGAAAACATAGGTGTTTTTTGCAAAGTGCCTACCTGTAGATTTTGGCCTCTAGCTCAGCCGGCACCTAGGGAAACCTACCAAACCTGTGCATTTCTAAAAACTAGAGACCTAGGGGAATCCAAGATGGGGTGACTTGTGGGGCTCTGACCAGGTTCTGTTACCCAGAATCCTTTGCAAACCTCAAAATTTGGCTAAAAAAACACATGTTCCTCACATTTCTGTGGCAGAAAGTTCTGGAATCTGAAAGGAGCCACAAATTTCCTTCCACCCAGCGTTCCCCCTAGTCTCCCGATAAAAATGATACCTCACTTGTGTCGGTAGGCCTAGCGCTCGCGACAGGAAACGCCCCAAAGCGCAACGTGGACACATCCAATTTTTTTAAAGAAAACAGAGGTGTTTTTTGCAAAGTGCATACCTGTAGATTTTGGCCTCTAGCTCAGCCGGCACCTAGGGAAACCTACCAAACCTGTGCATTTCTGAAAACTAGAGACCTAGGGGAATCCAAGATGGGGTGACTTGAGGGGCTCTCACCAGGTTCTGTTACCCAGAATCCTTTGCAAACCTCAAAATTTGGCTAAAAAAACACGTTACTCACATTTCTGTGGCAGACAGTTCTGGAATCTGAGAGGAGCCACAAATTTCCTTCCACCCAGCGTTCCCCTAAGTCTCCCGATAAAAATTATACCTCACTTGTGTGGGTAGGCCTAGCGCCCGTGACAGGAAACGCCCCAAAGCGCAACGTGGACACATCCAATTTTTTGAAAGAAAACAGAGGTGTTTTTTGCAAAGTGCCTACCTGTAGATTTTGGCCTCTAGCTCAGCCGGCACCTAGGGAAACCTACCAAACCTGTGCATTTCTGAAAACTAGAGACCTAGGGGAATCCAAGATGGGATGACTTGTGGGGCTCTGACCAGGTTCTGTTACCCAGAATCCTTTGCAAACCTCAAACTTTGGCTAAAAAAACACATGTTCCTCACATTTCTGTGGCAGACAGTTCTGGAATCTGAGAGGAGCCACAAATTTCCTTCCATCCAGCGTTCCCCCAAGTCTCCCGATAAAAATGATACCTCACTTGTGTGGGTAGGCCTAGCGCCCGTGACATGAAACGCCCCAAAGCGCAACGTGGACACATCCAATTTTTTGAAAGAAAACAAAGGTGTTTTTTGCAAAGTGCCTACCTGTGGATTTTGGCCTCTAGCTCAGCCGGCACCTAGGGAAACCTACCAAACCTGTGCATTTCTGAAAACTAGAGACCTAGGGGAATCCAAGATGGGGTGACTTGAGGGGCTCTGACCAGGTTCTGTTAACCAGAATCCTTTGCAAACCTCAAACTTTGGCTAAAAAAACACATATTCCTCACATTTCTGTGGCAGACAGTTCTGGAATCTGAGAGGAGCCACAAATTTCCTTCCACCCAGCGTTCCCCCAAGTCTCCCGATAAAAAAGATACCTCACTTGTGTGGGTAGGCCTAGCGCCCGTGACACAAAACGCCCCAAAGCGCAACGTGGACACATCCAATTTTTTGAAAGAAAACAGAGGTGTTTTTTGCAAAGTGCCTACCTGTAGATTTTGGCCTCTAGCTCAGCCGGCACCTAGGGAAACCTACGAAACCTGTGCATTTCTGAAAACTAGAGACCTAGGGGAATCCAAGATGGGGTGACTTGTGGGGCTCTCACCAGGTTCTGTTCCCCAGAATCCTTTGCAAACCTCAAAATTTGGCTAAAAAAACACATGTTCCTCACATTTCTGTGGCAGAAAGTTCTGGAATCTGGGAGGAGCCACAAATTTCCTTCCACCCAGCGTTCCCCCAAGTCTCCAGATAAAAATGATACCTCACTTGTGTGGGTAGGCCTAGCGCCCGTGACAGGAAACGCCCCCAAAGCGCAACGTGGACACATCCAATTTTTTGAAAGAAAACAGAGGTGTTTTTTGCAAAGTGCCTACCTGTAGATTTTGGCCTCTAGCTCAGCCGGCACCTAGGGAAACCTACCAAACCTGTGCATTTCTAAAAACTAGAGACCTAGGGGAATCCAAGATGGGGTGACTTGTGGGGCTCTGACCAGGTTCTGTTACCCAGGATCCTTTGCAAACCTCAAAATTTGGCTAAAAAAACACATGTTCCTCACATTTCTGTGGCAGAAAGTTCTGGAATCTGAGAGGAGCCACAAATTTCCTTCCACCCAGCGTTTCCCCAAGTCTCCCGATAAAAATGATACCTCACTTGTGTCGGTAGGCCTAGCGCCCGTGACAGGAAACGCCCCAAAGCGCAACGTGGACACATCCAATTTTTTGAAAGAAAACAGAGGTGTTTTTTGCCAAGTGCCTACCTGTAGATTTTGGCCTCTAGCTCAGCCGGCACCTAGGGAAACCTACCACACCTGTGCATTTCTGAAAACTAGAGACCTAGGGGAATCCAAGATGGGGTGACTTGAGGGGCTCTGACCAGGTTCTGTTACCCAGAATCCTTTGCAAACCTCAAACTTTGGCTAAAAAAACACATGTTCCTCACATTTCTGTGGCAGACAGTTCTGGAATCTGAGAGGAGCCACAAATTTCCTTCCATCCAGCGTTCCCCCAAGTCTCCCGATAAAAATGATACCTTACTTGTGTGGGTAGGCCTAGCGCCCGTGACACGAAACGCCCCAAAGCGCAACGTGGACACATCCAATTTTTTGAAAGAAAACAAAGGTGTTTTTTGCAAAGTGCCTACCTGTAGATTTTGGCCTCTAGCTCAGCCGGCACCTAGGGAAACCTACCAAACCTTTGCATTTCTGAAAACTAGAGACCTAGGGGAATCCAAGATGGGGTGACTTGAGGGGCTCTGACCAGGTTCTGTTACCCAGAATCCTTTGCAAACCTCAAACTTTGGCTAAAAAAACACATGTTCCTCACATTTCTGTGGCAGACAGTTCTGGAATCTGAGAGGAGCCACAAATTTCCTTCCACCCAGCGTTCCCCCAAGTCTCCCGATAAAAAAGATACCTCACTTGTGTGGGTAGGCCTAGCGCCCGTGACACAAAACGCCCCAAAGCGCAACGTGGACACATCCAATTTTTTGAAAGAAAACAGAGGTGTTTTTTGCAAAGTGCCTACCTGTAGATTTTGGCCTCTAGCTCAGCCGGCACCTAGGGAAACCTACCAAACCTGTGCATTTCTGAAAACTAGAGACCTAGGGGAATCCAAGATGGGGTGACTTGTGGGGCTCTCACCAGGTTCTGTTACCCAGAATCCTTTGCAAACCTCAAAATTTGGCTAAAAAAACACATGTTCCTCACATTTCTGTGACAGAAAATTCTGGAATCTGGGAGGAGCCACAAATTTCCTTCCACCCAGCGTTCCCCCAAGTCTCCCGATAAAAATGATACCTCACTTGTGTGGGTAGGCCTAGCGCCCGTGACAGGAAACGCTCCCAAAGCGCAACGTGGGCACATCCAATTTTTTGAAAGAAAACATAGGTGTTTTTTGCAAAGTGCCTACCTGTAGATTTTGGCCTCTAGCTCAGCCGGCACCTAGGGAAACCTACCAAACCTGTGCATTTCTAAAAACTAGAGACCTAGGGGAATCCAAGATGGGGTGACTTGTGGGGCTCTGACCAGGTTCTGTTACCCAGAATCCTTTGCAAACCTCAAAATTTGGCTAAAAAAACACATGTTCCTCACATTTCTGTGGCAGAAAGTTCTGGAATCTGAAAGGAGCCACAAATTTCCTTCCACCCAGCGTTCCCCCTAGTCTCCCGATAAAAATGATACCTCACTTGTGTCGGTAGGCCTAGCGCTCGCGACAGGAAACGCCCCAAAGCGCAACGTGGACACATCCAATTTTTTTAAAGAAAACAGAGGTGTTTTTTGCAAAGTGCATACCTGTAGATTTTGGCCTCTAGCTCAGCCGGCACCTAGGGAAACCTACCAAACCTGTGCATTTCTGAAAACTAGAGACCTAGGGGAATCCAAGATGGGGTGACTTGAGGGGCTCTCACCAGGTTCTGTTACCCAGAATCCTTTGCAAACCTCAAAATTTGGCTAAAAAAACACGTTACTCACATTTCTGTGGCAGACAGTTCTGGAATCTGAGAGGAGCCACAAATTTCCTTCCACCCAGCGTTCCCCTAAGTCTCCCGATAAAAATTATACCTCACTTGTGTGGGTAGGCCTAGCGCCCGTGACAGGAAACGCCCCAAAGCGCAACGTGGACACATCCAATTTTTTGAAAGAAAACAGAGGTGTTTTTTGCAAAGTGCCTACCTGTAGATTTTGGCCTCTAGCTCAGCCGGCACCTAGGGAAACCTACCAAACCTGTGCATTTCTGAAAACTAGAGACCTAGGGGAATCCAAGATGGGATGACTTGTGGGGCTCTGACCAGGTTCTGTTACCCAGAATCCCTTGCAAACCTCAAAATGTGGCTAAAAAAACACATGCTCCTCACATTTCTGTGGCAGAAAGTTCTGGAATCTGAGAGGAGCCACAAATTTCTGTTGACCCAGCGTTCCCCCAAGTCTCCCAATAAAAATGATACCTCACTTGTGTGGGTAGGCCTAGCGCCCGCAACAGGAAACGCCCCAAAGCGCAACATGGACACATCAAATTTTTTTAAAGAAAACAGAGGTGTTTTTTGCAAAGTGCCTACGTGTAGATTTTGGCCTCTAGCTCAGCCGACACCTAGGGAAACCTACCAAACCTGTGCATTTCTGAAAACTAGAGACCTACGGGAATCCAAGATGGGGTGACTTGTGGGTCTCTGACCAGGTTCTGTTACCCAGAATCCTTTGCAAACCTCAAAATTTGGCTAAAAAAACACATGTTCCTCACATTTCTGTGGCAGAAAGTTCTGGAATCTGAGAGGAGCCACAAATTTCCTTCCACCCAGCGTTTCCCCAAGTCTCCCTATAAAAATGATACCTCACTTGTGTGGGTAGGCCTAGCGCCCGCGACAGGAAACGCCCCAATGCGCAACGTGGACACATCCAATTTTTTTAAAGAAAACAGAGGTGTTTTTTGCAAAGTGCCTACCTGTAGATTTTGGCCTCTAACTCAGCCGGCACCTAGGAAAACCTACCAAACATGTGCATTTCTGAAAACTAGAGACCTAGGGGAATCCAAGATGGGGTGACTTGAGGGGCTCTGACCAGGTTCTGTTACCCAGAATCCTTTGCAAACCTCAAACTTTGGCTAAAAAAACACATGTTCCTCACATTTCTGTGGCAGACAGTTCTGGAATCTGAGAGAAGCCACAAATTTCCTTCCACCCAGCGTTCCCCCAAGTCTCCCGATAAAAAAGATACCTCACTTGTGTGGGTAGGCCTAGCGCCCGTGACAGGAAACGCCCCCAAAGCGCAACGTGGACACATCCAATTTTTTGAAAGAAAACAGAGGTGTTTTTTGCAAAGTGCCTACCTGTAGATTTTGGCCTCTAGCTCAGCCGGCACCTAGGGAAACCTACCAGACCTGTGCATTTCTAAAAACTAGAGACCTAGGGGAATCCAAGATGGGGTGACTTGTGGGGCTCTGACCAGGTTCTGTTACCCAGGATCCTTTGCAAACCTCAAAATTTGGCTAAAAAAACACATGTTCCTCACATTTCTGTGGCAGAAAGTTCTGGAATCTGGGAGGAGCCACAAATTTCCTTCCATCCAGCGTTCCCCCAAGTCTCCCGATAAAAATGATACCTTACTTGTGTGGGTAGGCCTAGCGCCCGTGACACGAAACGCCCCAAAGCGCAACGTGGACACATCCAATTTTTTGAAAGAAAACAGAGGTGTTTTTTGCAAAGTGCCTACCTGTAGATTTTGGCCTCTAGCTCAGCCGGCACCTAGGGAAACCTACCAAACCTGTGCATTTCTGAAAACTAGAGACCTAGGGGAATCCAAGATGGGGTGACTTGAGGGGCTCTGACCAGGTTCTGTTACCCAGAATCCTTTGCAAACCTCAAACTTTGGCTAAAAAAACACATGTTCCTCACATTTCTGTGGCAGACAGTTCTGGAATCTGAGAGGAGCCACAAATTTCCTTCCATCCAGCGTTCCCCCAAGTCTCCCTATAAAAATGATACCTCACTTGTGTGGGTAGGCCTAGCGCCCGTGACACAAAACGCCCCAAAGCACAACGTGGACACATCCAATTTTTTGAAAGAAAACAGAGGTGTTTTTTGCAAAGTGCCTACCTGTAGATTTTGGCCTCTAGCTCAGCCGGCACCTAGGGAAACCTACCAAACCTGTGCATTTCTGAAAACTAGAGACCTAGGGGAATCCAAGATGGGGTGACTTGTGAGGCTTTGACCAGGTTCTGTTACCCAGAATCCTTTGCAAACCGCAAAATTTGGCTAAAAAAACACATGTTCCTCACATTTCTGTGGCAGAAAGTTCTGGAATCTGGGAGGAGCCACAAATTTCCTTCCACCCAGCGTTTCCCCAAGTCTCCCGATAAAAATGATACCTCACTTGTGTGGGTAGGCCTAGCGCCCGCGACAGGAGAAGCCCCAAAGCGCAACGTGGACACATCCAATTTTTTGAAAGAAAACAGAGGTGTTTTTTGCAAAGTGCCTACCTGTAGATTTTGGCCTCTAGCTCAGCCGGCACCTAGGGAAACCTACCAAACCTGTGCATTTCTGAAAACTAGAGACCTAGGGGAATCCAAGATGGGGTGACTTGTGGGGCTCTGACCAGGTTCTGTTACCCAGAATCCTTTGCAAACCTCAAAATTTGGCTAAAAAAACACATGTTCCTCACATTTCTGTGGCAGAAAGTTCTGGAATCTGAGAGGAGCCACAAATTCCCTTCCACCCAGCGTTCCCCAAGTCTCCCGATAAAAATGATACCTCACTTGTGTGGGTAGGCCTAGCGCCCGTGACAGGAAACGCCCCAAAGCGCAACGTGGACACATCCAATTTTTGAAAGAAAACAGAGGTGTTTTTTGCAAAGTGCCTACCTGTAGATTTTGGCCTCTAGCTCAGCTGGCACCTAGGGAAACCTACCAAACCTGTGCATTTCTGAAAACTAGAGACCTATGGGAATCCAAGATGGGATGACTTGTTGGGCTCTGACCAGGTTCTGTTACCCAGAATCCTTTGCAAACCTCAAAATTTGACTAAAAAAACACATGTTCCTCACATTTCTGTGGCAGAAAGTTCTGGAATCTGAGAGGAGCCACAAATTTTCTTCCACCCAGCATTTCCCCAAGTCTCCTGATAAAAATGATACCTCACTTGTGTGGGTAGGCCTAGCGCCCGCGACGGGAAACGCCCCAAAGCGCAACATGGACACATCCAATTTTTTGAAAGAAAACAGAGGGGTTTTTTGCAAAGTGCCTACCTGTAGATTTTGGCCTCTAGCTCAGCCGGCACCTAGGGAAACCTACCAAACCTGTGCATTTCTGAAAACTAGAGACCTAGGGGAATCCAAGATGGGGTGACTTGTGGGGCTCTGACCAGGTTCTGTTACCCAGAATCTTTTGCAAACCTCAAAATTTGGCTAAAAACATGTTCCTCACATTTCTGTGGCAGAAAGTTCTGGAATCTGAGAGGAGCCACAAATTTCCTTCCACCCAGCGTTCCCCCAAGTCTCCCGATAAAAAAGATACCTCACTTGTGTGGGTAGGCCTAGCGCCCGTGACACGAAACGCCCCAAAGCGCAACGTGGACACATCCAATTTTTTGAAAGAAAACAGAGGTGTTTTTTGCAAAGTGCCTACCTGTAGATTTTGGCCTCTAGCTCAGCCGGCACCTAGGGAAACCTACCAAACCTGTGCATTTCTGAAAACTAGAGACCCAGGGGAATCCAAGATGGGGTGACTTGTGGGGCTCTGACCAGGTTCTGTTACCCAGAATCCTTTGCAAACCTCAAAATTTGGCTAAAAAAACACATGTTCCTCACATTTCTGTGGCAGAAAGTTCTGGAATCTGAGAGGAGCCACAAATTTCCTTCCACCCAGCGTATTCCCCAAGTCTCCCGATAAAAATGATACCTCACTTGTGTGGGTAGGCCTAGCGCCCGCGACAGGAAACGCCCCAATGCGCAACGTGGACACATCCAATTTTTTTAAAGAAAACAGAGGTGTTTTTTGCAAAGTGCCTACCTGTAGATTTTGGCCTCTAGCTCAGCCGGCACCTAAGGAAACCTACCAAACCTGTGCATTTCTGAAAACTAGAGACCTAGGGGAATCCAAGATGGGGTGACTTGAGGGGCTCTGACCAGGTTCTGTTACCCAGAATCCTTTGCAAACCTCAAACTTTGGCTAAAAAAACACATGTTCCTCACATTTCTGTGGCAGACAGTTCTGGAATCTGAGAGGAGCCACAAATTTCCTTCCACCCAGCGTTCCCCCAAGTCTCCCGATAAAAATGATACCTCACTTGTGTGGGTAGGCCTAGCGCCCGTCACACGAAACGCCCCAAATCGCAACGTGGACACATCCAATTTTTTGAAAGAAAACAGAGGTGTTTTTTGCAAAGTGCCTACCTGTAGATTTTGGCCTCTAGCTCAGCCGGCACCTAGGGAAACCTACCAAACCTGTGCATTTCTGAAAACTAGAGACCTAGGGGAATCCAAGATGGGGTGACTTGTGGGGCTCTCACCAGGTTCTGTTACCCAGAATCCTTTGCAAACCTCAAAATTTGGCTAAAAAAACACGTTACTCACATTTCTGTGGCAGAAAGTTCTGGAATCTGGGAGGAGCCACAAATTTCCTTCCACCCAGCGTTCCCCCAAGTCTCCCGATAAAAATGATACCTCACTTGTGTGGGTAGGCCTAGCGCCCGTCACACGAAACGCCCCAAATCGCAACGTGGACACATCCAATTTTTTGAATGAAAACAGAGGTGTTTTTTGCAAAGTGCCTACCTGTAGATTTTGGCCTCTAGCTCAGCCGGCACCTAGGGAAACCTACCAAACCTGTGCATTTCTGAAAACTAGAGACCTAGGGGAATCCAAGATGGGGTGACTTGTGGGGCTCTCACCAGGTTCTGTTACCCAGAATCCTTTGCAAACCTCAAAATTTGGCTAAAAAAACACGTTACTCACATTTCTGTGGCAGAAAGTTCTGGAATCTGGGAGGAGCCACAAATTTCCTTCCACCCAGCGTTCCCCCAAGTCTGCCAATAAAAATTATACCTCACTTGTGTGGGTAGGCCTAGCGCCCGTGACAGGAAACGCCTCCAAAGCGGAACGTGGACACATCCAATTTTTTGAAAGAAAACAGAGGTGTTTTTTGCAAAGTGCCTACCTGTAGATTTTGGCCTCTAGCTCAGCCGGCACCTAGGGAAACCTACCAAACCTGTGCATTTCTGAAAACTAGAGACCTAGGGGAATCCAAGATGGGGTGACTTGTGAGGCTTTGACCAGGTTCTGTAACCCAGAATCCTTTGCAAACCTCAAAATTTGGCTAAAAAAACACATGTTCCTCACATTTCTGTGGCAGAAAGTTCTGGAATCTGGGAGGAGCCACAAATTTCCTTCCACCCAGCGTTTCCCCAAGTCTCCCGATAAAAATGATACCTCACTTGTGTGGGTAGGCCTAGCGCCCGCGACAGGAAAAGCCCCAAAGCGCAACGTGGACACATCCAATTTTTTGAAAGAAAACAGAGGTGTTTTTTGCAAAGTGCCTACCTGTAGATTTTGGCCTCTAGCTCAGCCGGCACCTAGGGAAACCTACCAAACCTGTGCATTTCTGAAAACTAGAGACCTAGGGGAATCCAAGATGGGGTGACTTGTGGGGCTCTGACCAGGTTCTGTTACCCAGAATCCTTTGCAAACCTCAAAATTTGGCTAAAAAAACACATGTTCCTCACATTTCTGTGGCAGAAAGTTCTGGAATCTGAGAGGAGCCACAAATTCCCTTCCACCCAGCGTTCCCCAAGTCTCCCGATAAAAATGATACCTCACTTGTGTGGGTAGGCCTAGCGCCCGTGACAGGAAACGCCCCAAAGCACAACGTGGACACATCCAATTTTTGAAAGAAAACAGAGGTGTTTTTTGCAAAGTGCCTACCTGTAGATTTTGGCCTCTAGCTCAGCTGGCACCTAGGGAAACCTACCAAACCTGTGCATTTCTGAAAACTAGAGACCTAGGGGAATCCAAGATGGGGTGACTTGTTGGGCTCTGACCAGGTTCTGTTACCCAGAATCCTTTGCAAACCTCAAAATTTGACTAAAAAAACACATGTTCCTCACATTTCTGTGGCAGAAAGTTCTGGAATCTGAGAGGAGCCACAAATTTCCTTCCACCCAGCATTTCCCCAAGTCTCCTGATAAAAATGATACCTCACTTGTGTGGGTAGGCCTAGCGCCCGCGACAGGAAACGCCCCAAAGCGCAACATGGACACATCCAATTTTTTGAAAGAAAACAGAGGGTTTTTTTGCAAAGTGCCTACCTGTAGATTTTGGCCTCTAGCTCAGCCGGCACCTAGGGAAACCTACCAAACCTGTGCATTTCTGAAAACTAGAGACCTAGGGGAATCCAAGATGGGGTGACTTGTGGGGCTCTGACCAGGTTCTGTTACCCAGAATCTTTTGCAAACCTCAAAATTTGGCTAAAAACATGTTCCTCATATTTCTGTGGCAGAAAGTTCTGGAATCTGAGAGGAGCCACAAATTTCCTTCCACCCAGCGTTCCCCCAAGTCTCCCGATAAAAAAGATACCTCACTTGTGTGGGTAGGCCTAGCGCCCGTGACACGAAACGCCCCAAAGCGCAACGTGGACACATCCAATTTTTTGAAAGAAAACAGAGGTGTTTTTTGCAAAGTGCCTACCTGTAGATTTTGGCCTCTAGCTCAGCCGGCACCTAGGGAAACCTACCAAACCTGTGCATTTCTGAAAACTAGAGACCCAGGGGAATCCAAGATGGGGTGACTTGTGGGGCTCTCACCAGGTTCTGTTACCCAGAATCCTTTGCAAACCTCAAAACGTGGCTAAAAAAACACATGTTACTCACATTTCTGTGGCAGAAAGTTCTGGAATCTGGGAGGAGCCACAAATTTCCTTCCACCCAGCGTTTCCCCAAGTCTCCCGATAAAAATGATACCTCACTTGTGTGGGTAGGCCTAGCGCCCGCGACAGGAAACGCCCCAAAGCACAACGTGGACACATCCAATTTTTTTAAAGAAAACAGAGGTGTTTTTTGCAAAGTGCCTACCTGTAGATTTTGGCCTCTAGCTCAGCCGGCACCTAGGGAAACCTACCAAACCTGTGCATTTCTGAAAACTAGAGACCTAGGGGCATCCAAGATGGGGTGACTTGAGGGGCTCTGACCAGGTTCTGTTACCCAGAATCCTTTGCAAACCTCAAACTTTGGCTAAAAAAACACATGTTCCTCACATTTCTGTGGCAGACAGTTCTGGAATCTGAGAGGAGCCACAAATTTCCTTCCATCCAGCGTTCCCCCAAGTCTCCCGATAAAAATGATACCTTACTTGTGTGGGTAGGCCTAGCGCCCGTGACACGAAACGCCCCAAAGCGCAACGTGGACACATCCAATTTTTTGAAAGAAAACAAAGGTGTTTTTTGCAAAGTGCCTACCTGTAGATTTTGGCCTCTAGCTCAGCCGGCACCTAGGGAAACCTACCAAACCTGTGCATTTCTGAAAACTAGAGACCTAGGGGAATCCAAGATGGGGTGACTTGAGGGGCTCTGACCAGGTTCTGTTACCCAGAATAATTTGCAAACCTCAAACATTGGCTAAAAAAACACATGTTCCTCACATTTCTGTGGCAGACAGTTCTGGAATCTGAGAGGAGCCACAAATTTCCTTCCACCCAGCGTTCCCCCAAGTCTCCCGATAAAAAAGATACCTCACTTGTGTGGGTAGGCCTAGCGCCCGTGACAGGAAAGGCCTCCAAAGCGGAACGTGGACACATCCAATTTTTTGAAAGAAAACAGAGGTGTTTTTTGCAAAGTGCCTACCTGTAGATTTTGGCCTCTAGCTCAGCCGGCACCTAGGGAAACCTACCAAACCTGTGCATTTCTGAAAACTAGAGACCTAGGGGAATCCAAGATGGGGTGACTTGTGAGGCTTTGACCAGGTTCTGTTACCCAGAATCCTTTGCAAACCTCAAAATTTGGCTAAAAAAACACATGTTCCTCACATTTCTGTGGCAGAAAGTTCTGGAATCTGGGAGGAGCCACAAATTTCCTTCCACCCAGCGTTTCCCCAAGTCTCCCGATAAAAATGATACCTCACTTGTGTGGGTAGGCCTAGCGCCCGCGACAGGAGAAGCCCCAAAGCGCAACGTGGACACATCCAATTTTTTGAAAGAAAACAGAGGTGTTTTTTGCAAAGTGCCTACCTGTAGATTTTGGCCTCTAGCTCAGCCGGCACCTAGGGAAACCTACCAAACCTGTGCATTTCTGAAAACTAGAGACCTAGGGGAATCCAAGATGGGGTGACTTGTGGGGCTCTGACCAGGTTCTGTTACCCAGAATCCTTTGCAAACCTCAAAATTTGGCTAAAAAAACACATGTTCCTCACATTTCTGTGGCAGAAAGTTCTGGAATCTGAGAGGAGCCACAAATTCCCTTCCACCCAGCGTTCCCCAAGTCTCCCGATAAAAATGATACCTCACTTGTGTGGGTAGGCCTAGCGCCCGTGACAGGAAACGCCCCAAAGCGCAACGTGGACACATCCAATTTTTGAAAGAAAACAGAGGTGTTTTTTGCAAAGTGCCTACCTGTAGATTTTGGCCTCTAGCTCAGCTGGCACCTAGGGAAACCTACCAAACCTGTGCATTTCTGAAAACTAGAGACCTATGGGAATCCAAGATGGGGTGACTTGTTGGGCTCTGACCAGGTTCTGTTACCCAGAATCCTTTGCAAACCTCAAAATTTGACTAAAAAAACACATGTTCCTCACATTTCTGTGGCAGAAAGTTCTGGAATCTGAGAGGAGCCACAAATTTCCTTCCACCCCGCATTTCCCCAAGTCTCCTGATAAAAATGATACCTCACTTGTGTGGGTAGGCCTAGCGCCCGCGACGGGAAACGCCCCAAAGCGCAACATGGACACATCCAATTTTTTGAAAGAAAACAGAGGTTTTTTTTGCAAAGTGCCTACCTGTAGATTTTGGCCTCTAGCTCAGCCGGCACCTAGGGAAACCTACCAAACCTGTGCATTTCTGAAAACTAGAGACCTAGGGGAATCCAAGATGGGGTGACTTGTGGGGCTCTGACCAGGTTCTGTTACCCAGAATCTTTTGCAAACCTCAAAATTTGGCTAAAAACATGTTCCTCACATTTCTGTGGCAGAAAGTTCTGGAATCTGAGAGGAGCCACAAATTTCCTTCCACCCAGCGTTCCCCCAAGTCTCCCGATAAAAAAGATACCTCACTTGTGTGGGTAGGCCTAGCGCCCGTGACACGAAACGCCCCAAAGCGCAACGTGGACACATCCAATTTTTTTAAAGAAAACAGAGGTGTTTTTTGCAAAGTGCCTACCTGTAGATTTTGGCCTCTAGCTCAGCCGGCACCTAGGGAAACCTACCAAACCTGTGCATTTCTGAAAACTAGAGACCCAGGGGAATCCAAGGTGGGGTGACTTGTGAGGCTCTCACCAGGTTCTGTTACCCAGAATCCTTTGCAAACCTCAAAACGTGGCTAAAAAAACACATGTTACTCACATTTCTGTGGCAGAAAGTTCTGGAATCTGGGAGGAGCCACAAATTTCCTTCCACCCAGCGTTCCCCCAAGTCTCCCGATAAAAATGATACCTCACTTGTGTGGGTAGGCCTAGCGCCCGTGACAGGAAACGCCCCCAAAGCGCAACGTGGACACATCCAATTTTTTGAAAGAAAACAGAGGTGTTTTTTGCAAAGTGCCTACCTGTAGATTTTGGCCTCTAGCTCAGCCGGCACCTAGGGAAACCTACCAAACCTGTGCATTTCTAAAAACTAGAGACCTAGGGGAATCCAAGATGGGGTGACTTGTGGGGCTCTGACCAGGTTCTGTTACCCAGGATCCTTTGCAAACCTCAAAATTTGGCTAAAAAAACACATGTTCCTCACATTTCTGTGGCAGAAAGTTCTGGAATCTGGGAGGAGCCACAAATTTCCTTCCATCCAGCGTTCCCCCAAGTCTCCCGATAAAAATGATACCTTACTTGTGTGGGTAGGCCTAGCGCCCGTGACACGAAACGTCCCAAAACGCAACGTGGACACATCCAATTTTTTGAAAGAAAACAGAGGTGTTTTTTGCAAAGTGCCTACCTGTAGATTTTGGCCTCTAGCTCAGCCGGCACCTAGGGAAACCTACCAAACCTGTGCATTTCTGAAAACTAGAGACCTAGGGGAATCCAAGATGGGGTGACTTGAGGGGCTCTGACCAGGTTCTGTTACCCAGAATCCTTTGCAAACCTCAAACTTTGGCTAAAAAAACACATGTTCCTCACATTTCTGTGGCAGACAGTTCTGGAATCTGAGAGGAGCCACAAATTTCCTTCCATCCAGCGTTCCCCCAAGTCTCCCTATAAAAATGATACCTCACTTGTGTGGGTAGGCCTAGCGCCCGTGACACAAAACGCCCCAAAGCACAACGTGGACACATCCAATTTTTTGAAAGAAGACAGAGGTGTTTTTTGCAAAGTGCCTACCTGTAGATTTTGGCCTCTAGCTCAGCCGGCACCTAGGGAAACCTACCAAACCTGTGCATTTCTGAAAACTAGAGACCTAGGGGAATCCAAGATGGGGTGACTTTTGGGGCTCTCACCAGGTTCTGTTACCCAGAATCCTTTGCAAACCTCAAAATTTGGCTAAAAAAACACATGTTCCTCACATTTCTGTGGCAGAAAGTTCTGGAATCTGGGAGGAGCCACGAATTTCCTTCCACCCAGCGTTCCCCCAAGTCTCCCGATAAAAATGATACCTCACTTGTGTCGGTAGGCCTAGCGCCCGCGACAGGAAACGCCCCAAAGCGCAACATGGACACATCCAATTTTTTGAAAGAAAACAGAGGTGTTTTTTGCAAAGTGCCTACCTGTAGATTTTGGCCTCTAGCTCAGCCGGCACCTAGGGAAACCTACCAAACCTGTGCATTTCTGAAAACTAGAGACCTAGGGGAATCCAAGATGGGGTGACTTGTGGGGCTCTGACCAGGTTCTGTTACCCAGAATCTTTTGCAAACCTCAAAATTTGGCTAAAAACATGTTCCTCACATTTCTGTGGCAGAAAGTTCTGGAATCTGAGAGGAGCCACAAATTTCCTTCCACCCAGCGTTCCCCCAAGTCTCCCGATAAAAAAGATACCTCACTTGTGTGGGTAGGCCTAGCGCCCGTGACACGAAACGCCCCAAAGCGCAACGTGGACACATCCAATTTTTTTAAAGAAAACAGAGGTGTTTTTTGCAAAGTGCCTACCTGTAGATTTTGGCCTCTAGCTCAGCCGGCACCTAGGGAAACCTACCAAACCTGTGCATTTCTGAAAACTAGAGACCCAGGGGAATCCAAGGTGGGGTGACTTGTGAGGCTCTCACCAGGTTCTGTTACCCAGAATCCTTTGCAAACCTCAAAACGTGGCTAAAAAAACACATGTTACTCACATTTCTGTGGCAGAAAGTTCTGGAATCTGGGAGGAGCCACAAATTTCCTTCCACCCAGCGTTCCCCCAAGTCTCCCGATAAAAATGATACCTCACTTGTGTGGGTAGGCCTAGCGCCCGTGACAGGAAACGCCCCCAAAGCGCAACGTGGACACATCCAATTTTTTGAAAGAAAACAGAGGTGTTTTTTGCAAAGTGCCTACCTGTAGATTTTGGCCTCTAGCTCAGCCGGCACCTAGGGAAACCTACCAAACCTGTGCATTTCTAAAAACTAGAGACCTAGGGGAATCCAAGATGGGGTGACTTGTGGGGCTCTGACCAGGTTCTGTTACCCAGGATCCTTTGCAAACCTCAAAATTTGGCTAAAAAAACACATGTTCCTCACATTTCTGTGGCAGAAAGTTCTGGAATCTGGGAGGAGCCACAAATTTCCTTCCATCCAGCGTTCCCCCAAGTCTCCCGATAAAAATGATACCTTACTTGTGTGGGTAGGCCTAGCGCCCGTGACACGAAACGTCCCAAAACGCAACGTGGACACATCCAATTTTTTGAAAGAAAACAGAGGTGTTTTTTGCAAAGTGCCTACCTGTAGATTTTGGCCTCTAGCTCAGCCGGCACCTAGGGAAACCTACCAAACCTGTGCATTTCTGAAAACTAGAGACCTAGGGGAATCCAAGATGGGGTGACTTGAGGGGCTCTGACCAGGTTCTGTTACCCAGAATCCTTTGCAAACCTCAAACTTTGGCTAAAAAAACACATGTTCCTCACATTTCTGTGGCAGACAGTTCTGGAATCTGAGAGGAGCCACAAATTTCCTTCCATCCAGCGTTCCCCCAAGTCTCCCTATAAAAATGATACCTCACTTGTGTGGGTAGGCCTAGCGCCCGTGACACAAAACGCCCCAAAGCACAACGTGGACACATCCAATTTTTTGAAAGAAGACAGAGGTGTTTTTTGCAAAGTGCCTACCTGTAGATTTTGGCCTCTAGCTCAGCCGGCACCTAGGGAAACCTACCAAACCTGTGCATTTCTGAAAACTAGAGACCTAGGGGAATCCAAGATGGGGTGACTTTTGGGGCTCTCACCAGGTTCTGTTACCCAGAATCCTTTGCAAACCTCAAAATTTGGCTAAAAAAACACATGTTCCTCACATTTCTGTGGCAGAAAGTTCTGGAATCTGGGAGGAGCCACGAATTTCCTTCCACCCAGCGTTCCCCCAAGTCTCCCGATAAAAATGATACCTCACTTGTGTCGGTAGGCCTAGCGCCCGCGACAGGAAACGCCCCAAAGCGCAACATGGACACATCCAATTTTTTGAAAGAAAACAGAGGTGTTTTTTGCAAAGTGCCTACCTGTAGATTTTGGCCTCTAGCTCAGCCGGCACCTAGGGAAACCTACCAAACCTGTGCATTTCTGAAAACTAGAGACCTAGGGGAATCCAAGATGGGGTGACTTGTGGGGCTCTGACCAGGTTCTGTTACCCAGAATCCTTTGCAAACCTCAAAATTTGGCTAAAAAAACACATGTTCCTCACATTTCTGTGGCAGAAAGTTCTGGAATCTGAGAGGAGCCACAAATTTCCTTCCACCCAGCGTTTCCCCAAGTGTCCCTATAAAAATGATACCTCACTTGTGTGGGTAGGCCTAGCGCCCGCGACAGAAAACGCCCCAATGCGCAACGTGGACACATCCAATTTCTTTAAAGAAAACAGAGGTGTTTTTTGCAAAGTGTCTACCTGTAGATTTTGGCCTCTAACTCAGCCGGCACCTAGGAAAACCTACGAAACATGTGCATTTCTGAAAACTAGAGACCTAGGGGAATCCAAGATGGGGTGACTTGAGGGGCTCTGACCAGGTTCTGTTACCCAGAATCCTTTGCAAACCTCAAACTTTGGCTAAAAAAACACATGTTCCTCACATTTCTGTGGCAGACTGTTCTGGAATCTGAGAGGAGCCACAAATTTCCTTCCACCCAGCGTTCCCCCAAGTCTCCAGATAAAAAAGATACCTCACTTGTGTGGGTAGACCTAGCGCCCGTGACACGAAACGCCCCAAAGCGCAACGTGGACACATCCAATTTTTTGAAAGAAAACAGAGGTGTTTTTTGCAAAGTGCCTACCTGTAGATTTTGGCCTCTAACTCAGCCGGCACCTAGGGAAACCTACCAAACCTGTGCATTTCTGAAAACTAGAGACCTAGGGGAATCCAAGATGGGGTGACTTGTGGGGCTCTCACCAGGTTCTGTTACCCAGAATCCTTTGCAAACCTCAAAATTTGGCTAAAAAAACACATGTTCCTCACATTTCTGTGGCAGAAAGTTCTGGAATCTGGGAGGAGCCACAAATTTCCTTCCACCCAGCGTTCCCCCAAGTCTCCCGATAAAAATGATACCTCACTTGTGTGGGTAGGCCTAGCGCCCGTGACAGGAAACGCCCCCAAAGCGCAACGTGGACACATCCAATTTTTTGAAAGAAAACAGAGGTGTTTTTTGCAAAGTGCCTACCTGTAGATTTTGGCCTCTAGCTCAGCCGGCACCTAGGGAAACCTACCAAACCTGTGCATTTCTAAAAACTAGAGACCTAGGGGAATCCAAGATGGGGTGACTTGTGGGGCTTTGACCAGGTTCTGTTACCCAGGATCCTTTGCAAACCTCAAAATTTGGCTAAAAAAACACATGTTCCTCACATTTCTGTGGCAGAAAGTTCTGGAATCTGAGAGGAGCCACAAATTTCCTCCCACCCAGCGTTTCCCCAAGTCTCCCGATAAAAATGATACCTCACTTGTGTCGGTAGGCCTAGCGCCCGCGACAGGAAACGCCCCAAAGCGCAACGTGGACACATCCAATTTTTTGAAAGAAAACAGAGGTGTTTTTTGCAAAGTGCCTACCTGTAGATTTTGGCCTCTAGCTCAGCCGGCACCTAGGGAAACCTACCAAACCTGTGCATTTCTGAAAACTAGAGACCTAGGGGAATCCAAGATGGGGTGACTTGAGGGGCTCTGACCAGGTTCTGTTACCCAGAATCCTTTGCAAACCTCAAATTTTGGCTAAAAAAACACATGTTCCTCACATTTCTGTGGCAGACAGTTCTGGAATCTGAGAGGAGCCACAAATTTCCTTCCACCCAGCGTTCCCCCAAGTCTCCCGATAAAAAAGATACCTCACTTGTGTGGGTAGGCCTAGCGCCCGTGACACAAAACGCCCCAAAGAGCAACATGGACACATCCAATTTTTTGAAAGAAAACAGAGGTGTTTTTTGCAAAGTGCCTACCTGTAGATTTTGGCCTCTAGCTCAGCCGTCACCTAGGGAAACCTACCAAACCTGTGCATTTCTGAAAACTAGAGACCTAGGGGAATCCAAGATGGGGTGACTTGTGGGGCTCTCACCAGGTTCTGTTACCCAGAATCCTTTGCAAACCTCAAAATTTGGCTAAAAAAACACATGTTCCTCACATTTCTGTGACAGAAAGTTCTGGAATCTGGGAGGAGCCACAAATTTCCTTCCACCCAGCGTTTCCCCAAGTCTCCCTATAAAAATGATACCTCACTTGTGTGGGTAGGCCTAGCGCCCGCGACAGGAAACGCCCCAATGCGCAACGTGGACACATCCAATTTTTTTAAAGAAAACAGAGGTGTTTTTTGCAAAGTGCCTACCTGTAGATTTTGGCCTCTAACTCAGCCGGCACCTAGGAAAACCTACGAAACATGTGCATTTCTGAAAACTAGAGACCTAGGGGAATCCAAGATGGGGTGACTTGAGGGGCTCTGACCAGGTTCTGTTACCCAGAATCCTTTGCAAACCTCAAACTTTGGCTAAAAAAACACATGTTCCTCACATTTCTGTGGCAGACTGTTCTGGAATCTGAGAGGAGCCACAAATTTCCTTCCACCCAGCGTTCCCCCAAGTCTCCAGATAAAAAAGATACCTCACTTGTGTGGGTAGACCTAGCGCCCGTGACACGAAACGCCCCAAAGCGCAACGTGGACACATCCAATTTTTTGAAAGAAAACAGAGGTGTTTTTTGCAAAGTGCCTACCTGTAGATTTTGGCCTCTAGCTCAGCCGGCACCTAGGGAAACCTACCAAACCTGTGCATTTCTGAAAACTAGAGACCTAGGGAAATCCAAGATGGGGTGACTTGAGGGGCTCTGACCAGGTTCTGTTACCCAGAATCCTTTGCAAACCTCAAACTTTGGCTAAAAAAACACATGTTCCTCACATTTCTGTGGCAGACAGTTCTGGAATCTGAGAGGAGCCACAAATTTCCTTCCATCCAGCGTTCCCCCAAGTCTCCCTATAAAAATGATACCTCACTTGTGTGGGTAGGCCTAGCGCCCGTGACACAAAACGCCCCAAAGCACAACGTGGACACATCCAATTTTTTGAAAGAAGACAGAGGTGTTTTTTGCAAAGTGCCTACCTGTAGATTTTGGCCTCTAGCTCAGCCGGCACCTAGGGAAACCTACCAAACCTGTGCATTTCTGAAAACTAGAGACCTAGGGGAATCCAAGATGGGGTGACTTTTGGGGCTCTCACCAGGTTCTGTTACCCAGAATCCTTTGCAAACCTCAAAATTTGGCTAAAAAAACACATGTTCCTCACATTTCTGTGGCAGAAAGTTCTGGAATCTGGGAGGAGCCACGAATTTCCTTCCACCCAGCGTTCCCCCAAGTCTCCCGATAAAAATGATACCTCACTTGTGTCGGTAGGCCTAGCGCCCGCGACAGGAAACGCCCCAAAGCGCAACATGGACACATCCAATTTTTTGAAAGAAAACAGAGGTGTTTTTTGCAAAGTGCCTACCTGTAGATTTTGGCCTCTAGCTCAGCCGGCACCTAGGGAAACCTACCAAACCTGTGCATTTCTGAAAACTAGAGACCTAGGGGAATCCAAGATGGGGTGACTTGTGGGGCTCTGACCAGGTTCTGTTACCCAGAATCCTTTGCAAACCTCAAAATTTGGCTAAAAAAACACATGTTCCTCACATTTCTGTGGCAGAAAGTTCTGGAATCTGAGAGGAGCCACAAATTTCCTTCCACCCAGCGTTTCCCCAAGTGTCCCTATAAAAATGATACCTCACTTGTGTGGGTAGGCCTAGCGCCCGCGACAGAAAACGCCCCAATGCGCAACGTGGACACATCCAATTTCTTTAAAGAAAACAGAGGTGTTTTTTGCAAAGTGTCTACCTGTAGATTTTGGCCTCTAACTCAGCCGGCACCTAGGAAAACCTACGAAACATGTGCATTTCTGAAAACTAGAGACCTAGGGGAATCCAAGATGGGGTGACTTGAGGGGCTCTGACCAGGTTCTGTTACCCAGAATCCTTTGCAAACCTCAAACTTTGGCTAAAAAAACACATGTTCCTCACATTTCTGTGGCAGACTGTTCTGGAATCTGAGAGGAGCCACAAATTTCCTTCCACCCAGCGTTCCCCCAAGTCTCCAGATAAAAAAGATACCTCACTTGTGTGGGTAGACCTAGCGCCCGTGACACGAAACGCCCCAAAGCGCAACGTGGACACATCCAATTTTTTGAAAGAAAACAGAGGTGTTTTTTGCAAAGTGCCTACCTGTAGATTTTGGCCTCTAACTCAGCCGGCACCTAGGGAAACCTACCAAACCTGTGCATTTCTGAAAACTAGAGACCTAGGGGAATCCAAGATGGGGTGACTTGTGGGGCTCTCACCAGGTTCTGTTACCCAGAATCCTTTGCAAACCTCAAAATTTGGCTAAAAAAACACATGTTCCTCACATTTCTGTGGCAGAAAGTTCTGGAATCTGGGAGGAGCCACAAATTTCCTTCCACCCAGCGTTCCCCCAAGTCTCCCGATAAAAATGATACCTCACTTGTGTGGGTAGGCCTAGCGCCCGTGACAGGAAACGCCCCCAAAGCGCAACGTGGACACATCCAATTTTTTGAAAGAAAACAGAGGTGTTTTTTGCAAAGTGCCTACCTGTAGATTTTGGCCTCTAGCTCAGCCGGCACCTAGGGAAACCTACCAAACCTGTGCATTTCTAAAAACTAGAGACCTAGGGGAATCCAAGATGGGGTGACTTGTGGGGCTTTGACCAGGTTCTGTTACCCAGGATCCTTTGCAAACCTCAAAATTTGGCTAAAAAAACACATGTTCCTCACATTTCTGTGGCAGAAAGTTCTGGAATCTGAGAGGAGCCACAAATTTCCTCCCACCCAGCGTTTCCCCAAGTCTCCCGATAAAAATGATACCTCACTTGTGTCGGTAGGCCTAGCGCCCGCGACAGGAAACGCCCCAAAGCGCAACGTGGACACATCCAATTTTTTGAAAGAAAACAGAGGTGTTTTTTGCAAAGTGCCTACCTGTAGATTTTGGCCTCTAGCTCAGCCGGCACCTAGGGAAACCTACCAAACCTGTGCATTTCTGAAAACTAGAGACCTAGGGGAATCCAAGATGGGGTGACTTGAGGGGCTCTGACCAGGTTCTGTTACCCAGAATCCTTTGCAAACCTCAAATTTTGGCTAAAAAAACACATGTTCCTCACATTTCTGTGGCAGACAGTTCTGGAATCTGAGAGGAGCCACAAATTTCCTTCCACCCAGCGTTCCCCCAAGTCTCCCGATAAAAAAGATACCTCACTTGTGTGGGTAGGCCTAGCGCCCGTGACACAAAACGCCCCAAAGAGCAACATGGACACATCCAATTTTTTGAAAGAAAACAGAGGTGTTTTTTGCAAAGTGCCTACCTGTAGATTTTGGCCTCTAGCTCAGCCGTCACCTAGGGAAACCTACCAAACCTGTGCATTTCTGAAAACTAGAGACCTAGGGGAATCCAAGATGGGGTGACTTGTGGGGCTCTCACCAGGTTCTGTTACCCAGAATCCTTTGCAAACCTCAAAATTTGGCTAAAAAAACACATGTTCCTCACATTTCTGTGACAGAAAGTTCTGGAATCTGGGAGGAGCCACAAATTTCCTTCCACCCAGCGTTTCCCCAAGTCTCCCTATAAAAATGATACCTCACTTGTGTGGGTAGGCCTAGCGCCCGCGACAGGAAACGCCCCAATGCGCAACGTGGACACATCCAATTTTTTTAAAGAAAACAGAGGTGTTTTTTGCAAAGTGCCTACCTGTAGATTTTGGCCTCTAACTCAGCCGGCACCTAGGAAAACCTACGAAACATGTGCATTTCTGAAAACTAGAGACCTAGGGGAATCCAAGATGGGGTGACTTGAGGGGCTCTGACCAGGTTCTGTTACCCAGAATCCTTTGCAAACCTCAAACTTTGGCTAAAAAAACACATGTTCCTCACATTTCTGTGGCAGACTGTTCTGGAATCTGAGAGGAGCCACAAATTTCCTTCCACCCAGCGTTCCCCCAAGTCTCCAGATAAAAAAGATACCTCACTTGTGTGGGTAGACCTAGCGCCCGTGACACGAAACGCCCCAAAGCGCAACGTGGACACATCCAATTTTTTGAAAGAAAACAGAGGTGTTTTTTGCAAAGTGCCTACCTGTAGATTTTGGCCTCTAGCTCAGCCGGCACCTAGGGAAACCTACCAAACCTGTGCATTTCTGAAAACTAGAGACCTAGGGAAATCCAAGATGGGGTGACTTGTGGGGCTCTGACCAGGTTCTGTTACCCAGAATCCTTTGCAAACCTCAAAATTTGGCTAAAAAAACACATGTTCCTCACATTTCTGTGGCAGAAAGTTCTGGAATCTGAGAGGAGCCACAAATTTCCTTCCACCCAGCGTTTCCCCAAGTCTCCCTATAAAAATGATACCTCACTTGTGTGGGTAGGCCTAGCGCCCGCGACAGGAAACGCCCCAATGCGCAACGTGGACACATCCAATTTTTTTAAAGAAAACAGAGGTGTTTTTTGCAAAGTGCCTACCTGTAGATTTTGGCCTCTAACTCAGCCGGCACCTAGGAAAACCTACGAAACATGTGCATTTCTGAAAACTAGAGACCTATGGGAATCCAAGATGGGGTGACTTGAGGGGCTCTGACCAGGTTCTGTTACCCAGAATCCTTTGCAAACCTCAAACTTTGGCTAAAAAAACACATGTTCCTCACATTTCTGTGGCAGACTGTTCTGGAATCTGAGAGGAGCCACAAATTTCCTTCCACCCAGCGTTCCCCCAAGTCTCCAGATAAAAAAGATACCTCACTTGTGTGGGTAGACCTAGCGCCCGTGACACGAAACGCCCCAAAGCGCAACGTGGACACATCCAATTTTTTTAAAGAAAACAGAGGTGTTTTTTGCAAAGTGCCTACCTGTAGATTTTGGCCTCTAACTCAGCCGGCACCTAGGGAAACCTACCAAACCTGTGCATTTCTGAAAACTAGAGACCTAGGGGAATCCAAGATGGGGTGACTTGTGGGGCTCTCACCAGGTTCTGTTACCCAGAATCCTTTGCAAACCTCAAAATTTGGCTAAAAAAACACATGTTCCTCACATTTCTGTGGCAGAAAGTTCTGGAATCTGGGAGGAGCCACAAATTTCCTTCCACCCAGCGTTCCCCCAAGTCTCCCGATAAAAATGATACCTCACTTGTGTGGGTAGGCCTAGCGCCCGTGACAGGAAACGCCCCCAATGCGCAACGTGGACACATCCAATTTTTTGAAAGAAAACAGAGGTGTTTTTTGCAAAGTGCCTACCTGTAGATTTTGGCCTCTAGCTCAGCCGGCACCTAGGGAAACCTACCAAACCTGTGCATTTCTAAAAACTAGAGACCTAGGGGAATCCAAGATGGGGTGACTTGTGGGGCTTTGACCAGGTTCTGTTACCCAGGATCCTTTGCAAACCTCAAAATTTGGCTAAAAAAACACATGTTCCTCACATTTCTGTGGCAGAAAGTTCTGGAATCTGAGAGGAGCCACAAATTTCCTCCCACCCAGCGTTTCCCCAAGTCTCCCGATAAAAATGATACCTCACTTGTGTCGGTAGGCCTAGCGCCCGCGACAGGAAACGCCCCAAAGCGCAACGTGGACACATCCAATTTTTTGAAAGAAAACAGAGGTGTTTTTTGCAAAGTGCCTACCTGTAGATTTTGGCCTCTAGCTCAGCCGGCACCTAGGGAAACCTACCAAACCTGTGCATTTCTGAAAACTAGAGACCTAGGGGAATCCAATATGGGGTGACTTGAGGGGCTCTGACCAGGTTCTGTTACCCAGAATCCTTTGCAAACCTCAAACTTTGGCTAAAAAAACACATGTTCCTCACATTTCTGTGGCAGACAGTTCTGGAATCTGAGAGGAGCCACAAATTTCCTTCCATCCAGCGTTCCCCCAAGTCTCCCGATAAAAATGATACCTCACTTGTGTGGGTAGGCCTAGCGCCCGTGACATGAAACGCCCCAAAGCGCAACGTGGACACATCCAATTTTTTGAAAGAAAACAAAGGTGTTTTTTGCAAAGTGCCTACCTGTGGATTTTGGCCTCTAGCTCAGCCGGCACCTAGGGAAACCTACCAAACCTGTGCATTTCTGAAAACTAGAGACCTAGGGGAATCCAAGATGGGGTGACTTGAGGGGCTCTGACCAGGTTCTGTTAACCAGAATCCTTTGCAAACCTCAAACTTTGGCTAAAAAAACACATATTCCTCACATTTCTGTGGCAGACAGTTCTGGAATCTGAGAGGAGCCACAAATTTCCTTCCACCCAGCGTTCCCCCAAGTCTCCCGATAAAAAAGATACCTCACTTGTGTGGGTAGGCCTAGCGCCCGTGACACAAAACGCCCCAAAGCGCAACGTGGACACATCCAATTTTTTGAAAGAAAACAGAGGTGTTTTTTGCAAAGTGCCTACCTGTAGATTTTGGCCTCTAGCTCAGCCGGCACCTAGGGAAACCTACGAAACCTGTGCATTTCTGAAAACTAGAGACCTAGGGGAATCCAAGATGGGGTGACTTGTGGGGCTCTCACCAGGTTCTGTTACCCAGAATCCTTTGCAAACCTCAAAATTTGGCTAAAAAAACACATGTTCCTCACATTTCTGTGGCAGAAAGTTCTGGAATCTGGGAGGAGCCACAAATTTCCTTCCACCCAGCGTTCCCCCAAGTCTCCCGATAAAAATGATACCTCACTTGTGTGGGTAGGCCTAGCGCCCGTGACAGGAAACGCCCCCAATGCGCAACGTGGACACATCCAATTTTTTGAAAGAAAACAGAGGTGTTTTTTGCAAAGTGCCTACCTGTAGATTTTGGCCTCTAGCTCAGCCGGCACCTAGGGAAACCTACCAAACCTGTGCATTTCTAAAAACTAGAGACCTAGGGGAATCCAAGATGGGGTGACTTGTGGGGCTTTGACCAGGTTCTGTTACCCAGGATCCTTTGCAAACCTCAAAATTTGGCTAAAAAAACACATGTTCCTCACATTTCTGTGGCAGAAAGTTCTGGAATCTGAGAGGAGCCACAAATTTCCTCCCACCCAGCGTTTCCCCAAGTCTCCCGATAAAAATGATACCTCACTTGTGTCGGTAGGCCTAGCGCCCGCGACAGGAAACGCCCCAAAGCGCAACGTGGACACATCCAATTTTTTGAAAGAAAACAGAGGTGTTTTTTGCAAAGTGCCTACCTGTAGATTTTGGCCTCTAGCTCAGCCGGCACCTAGGGAAACCTACCAAACCTGTGCATTTCTGAAAACTAGAGACCTAGGGGAATCCAAGATGGGGTGACTTGAGGGGCTCTGACCAGGTTCTGTTACCCAGAATCCTTTGCAAACCTCAAACTTTGGCTAAAAAAACACATGTTCCTCACATTTCTGTGGCAGACAGTTCTGGAATCTGAGAGGAGCCACAAATTTCCTTCCATCCAGCGTTCCCCCAAGTCTCCCGATAAAAATGATACCTCACTTGTGTGGGTAGGCCTAGCGCCCGTGACATGAAACGCCCCAAAGCGCAACGTGGACACATCCAATTTTTTGAAAGAAAACAAAGGTGTTTTTTGCAAAGTGCCTACCTGTGGATTTTGGCCTCTAGCTCAGCCGGCACCTAGGGAAACCTACCAAACCTGTGCATTTCTGAAAACTAGAGACCTAGGGGAATCCAAGATGGGGTGACTTGAGGGGCTCTGACCAGGTTCTGTTAACCAGAATCCTTTGCAAACCTCAAACTTTGGCTAAAAAAACACATATTCCTCACATTTCTGTGGCAGACAGTTCTGGAATCTGAGAGGAGCCACAAATTTCCTTCCACCCAGCGTTCCCCCAAGTCTCCCGATAAAAAAGATACCTCACTTGTGTGGGTAGGCCTAGCGCCCGTGACACAAAACGCCCCAAAGCGCAACGTGGACACATCCAATTTTTTGAAAGAAAACAGAGGTGTTTTTTGCAAAGTGCCTACCTGTAGATTTTGGCCTCTAGCTCAGCCGGCACCTAGGGAAACCTACGAAACCTGTGCATTTCTGAAAACTAGAGACCTAGGGGAATCCAAGATGGGGTGACTTGTGGGGCTCTCACCAGGTTCTGTTCCCCAGAATCCTTTGCAAACCTCAAAATTTGGCTAAAAAAACACATGTTCCTCACATTTCTGTGGCAGAAAGTTCTGGAATCTGGGAGGAGCCACAAATTTCCTTCCACCCAGCGTTCCCCCAAGTCTCCAGATAAAAATGATACCTCACTTGTGTGGGTAGGCCTAGCGCCCGTGACAGGAAACGCCCCCAAAGCGCAACGTGGACACATCCAATTTTTTGAAAGAAAACAGAGGTGTTTTTTGCAAAGTGCCTACCTGTAGATTTTGGCCTCTAGCTCAGCCGGCACCTAGGGAAACCTACCAAACCTGTGCATTTCTAAAAACTAGAGACCTAGGGGAATCCAAGATGGGGTGACTTGTGGGGCTCTGACCAGGTTCTGTTACCCAGGATCCTTTGCAAACCTCAAAATTTGGCTAAAAAAACACATGTTCCTCACATTTCTGTGGCAGAAAGTTCTGGAATCTGAGAGGAGCCACAAATTTCCTTCCACCCAGCGTTTCCCCAAGTCTCCCGATAAAAATGATACCTCACTTGTGTCGGTAGGCCTAGCGCCCGTGACAGGAAACGCCCCAAAGCGCAACGTGGACACATCCAATTTTTTGAAAGAAAACAGAGGTGTTTTTTGCCAAGTGCCTACCTGTAGATTTTGGCCTCTAGCTCAGCCGGCACCTAGGGAAACCTACCACACCTGTGCATTTCTGAAAACTAGAGACCTAGGGGAATCCAAGATGGGGTGACTTGAGGGGCTCTGACCAGGTTCTGTTACCCAGAATCCTTTGCAAACCTCAAACTTTGGCTAAAAAAACACATGTTCCTCACATTTCTGTGGCAGACAGTTCTGGAATCTGAGAGGAGCCACAAATTTCCTTCCATCCAGCGTTCCCCCAAGTCTCCCGATAAAAATGATACCTTACTTGTGTGGGTAGGCCTAGCGCCCGTGACACGAAACGCCCCAAAGCGCAACGTGGACACATCCAATTTTTTGAAAGAAAACAAAGGTGTTTTTTGCAAAGTGCCTACCTGTAGATTTTGGCCTCTAGCTCAGCCGGCACCTAGGGAAACCTACCAAACCTTTGCATTTCTGAAAACTAGAGACCTAGGGGAATCCAAGATGGGGTGACTTGAGGGGCTCTGACCAGGTTCTGTTACCCAGAATCCTTTGCAAACCTCAAACTTTGGCTAAAAAAACACATGTTCCTCACATTTCTGTGGCAGACAGTTCTGGAATCTGAGAGGAGCCACAAATTTCCTTCCACCCAGCGTTCCCCCAAGTCTCCCGATAAAAAAGATACCTCACTTGTGTGGGTAGGCCTAGCGCCCGTGACACAAAACGCCCCAAAGCGCAACGTGGACACATCCAATTTTTTGAAAGAAAACAGAGGTGTTTTTTGCAAAGTGCCTACCTGTAGATTTTGGCCTCTAGCTCAGCCGGCACCTAGGGAAACCTACCAAACCTGTGCATTTCTGAAAACTAGAGACCTAGGGGAATCCAAGATGGGGTGACTTGTGGGGCTCTCACCAGGTTCTGTTACCCAGAATCCTTTGCAAACCTCAAAATTTGGCTAAAAAAACACATGTTCCTCACATTTCTGTGACAGAAAATTCTGGAATCTGGGAGGAGCCACAAATTTCCTTCCACCCAGCGTTCCCCCAAGTCTCCCGATAAAAATGATACCTCACTTGTGTGGGTAGGCCTAGCGCCCGTGACAGGAAACGCTCCCAAAGCGCAACGTGGGCACATCCAATTTTTTGAAAGAAAACATAGGTGTTTTTTGCAAAGTGCCTACCTGTAGATTTTGGCCTCTAGCTCAGCCGGCACCTAGGGAAACCTACCAAACCTGTGCATTTCTAAAAACTAGAGACCTAGGGGAATCCAAGATGGGGTGACTTGTGGGGCTCTGACCAGGTTCTGTTACCCAGAATCCTTTGCAAACCTCAAAATTTGGCTAAAAAAACACATGTTCCTCACATTTCTGTGGCAGAAAGTTCTGGAATCTGAAAGGAGCCACAAATTTCCTTCCACCCAGCGTTCCCCCTAGTCTCCCGATAAAAATGATACCTCACTTGTGTCGGTAGGCCTAGCGCTCGCGACAGGAAACGCCCCAAAGCGCAACGTGGACACATCCAATTTTTTTAAAGAAAACAGAGGTGTTTTTTGCAAAGTGCATACCTGTAGATTTTGGCCTCTAGCTCAGCCGGCACCTAGGGAAACCTACCAAACCTGTGCATTTCTGAAAACTAGAGACCTAGGGGAATCCAAGATGGGGTGACTTGAGGGGCTCTCACCAGGTTCTGTTACCCAGAATCCTTTGCAAACCTCAAAATTTGGCTAAAAAAACACGTTACTCACATTTCTGTGGCAGACAGTTCTGGAATCTGAGAGGAGCCACAAATTTCCTTCCACCCAGCGTTCCCCTAAGTCTCCCGATAAAAATTATACCTCACTTGTGTGGGTAGGCCTAGCGCCCGTGACAGGAAACGCCCCAAAGCGCAACGTGGACACATCCAATTTTTTGAAAGAAAACAGAGGTGTTTTTTGCAAAGTGCCTACCTGTAGATTTTGGCCTCTAGCTCAGCCGGCACCTAGGGAAACCTACCAAACCTGTGCATTTCTGAAAACTAGAGACCTAGGGGAATCCAAGATGGGATGACTTGTGGGGCTCTGACCAGGTTCTGTTACCCAGAATCCTTTGCAAACCTCAAAATGTGGCTAAAAAAACACATGCTCCTCACATTTCTGTGGCAGAAAGTTCTGGAATCTGAGAGGAGCCACAAATTTCTGTTGACCCAGCGTTCCCCCAAGTCTCCCAATAAAAATGATACCTCACTTGTGTGGGTAGGCCTAGCGCCCGCAACAGGAAACGCCCCAAAGCGCAACATGGACACATCCAATTTTTTTAAAGAAAACAGAGGTGTTTTTTGCAAAGTGCCTACGTGTAGATTTTGGCCTCTAGCTCAGCCGACACCTAGGGAAACCTACCAAACCTGTGCATTTCTGAAAACTAGAGACCTACGGGAATCCAAGATGGGGTGACTTGTGGGTCTCTGACCAGGTTCTGTTACCCAGAATCCTTTGCAAACCTCAAAATTTGGCTAAAAAAACACATGTTCCTCACATTTCTGTGGCAGAAAGTTCTGGAATCTGAGAGGAGCCACAAATTTCCTTCCACCCAGCGTTTCCCCAAGTCTCCCTATAAAAATGATACCTCACTTGTGTGGGTAGGCCTAGCGCCCGCGACAGGAAACGCCCCAATGCGCAACGTGGACACATCCAATTTTTTTAAAGAAAACAGAGGTGTTTTTTGCAAAGTGCCTACCTGTAGATTTTGGCCTCTAACTCAGCCGGCACCTAGGAAAACCTACCAAACATGTGCATTTCTGAAAACTAGAGACCTATGGGAATCCAAGATGGGGTGACTTGAGGGGCTCTGACCAGGTTCTGTTACCCAGAATCCTTTGCAAACCTCAAACTTTGGCTAAAAAAACACATGTTCCTCACATTTCTGTGGCAGACAGTTCTGGAATCTGAGAGAAGCCACAAATTTCCTTCCACCCAGCGTTCCCCCAAGTCTCCCGATAAAAAAGATACCTCACTTGTGTGGGTAGGCCTAGCGCCCGTGACAGGAAACGCCCCCAAAGCGCAACGTGGACACATCCAATTTTTTGAAAGAAAACAGAGGTGTTTTTTGCAAAGTGCCTACCTGTAGATTTTGGCCTCTAGCTCAGCCGGCAC
This sequence comes from Pleurodeles waltl, assembly GCF_031143425.1. Classification (NCBI taxonomy): domain Eukaryota; kingdom Metazoa; phylum Chordata; class Amphibia; order Caudata; family Salamandridae; genus Pleurodeles; species Pleurodeles waltl. The sequence continues at coordinate 694,727,503 of NC_090445.1, forward strand.
CTAGGGAAACCTACCAAACCTGTGCATTTCTAAAAACTAGAGACCTAGGGGAATCCAAGATGGGGTGACTTGTGGGGCTCTGACCAGGTTCTGTTACCCAGGATCCTTTGCAAACCTCAAAATTTGGCTAAAAAAACACATGTTCCTCACATTTCTGTGGCAGAAAGTTCTGGAATCTGGGAGGAGCCACAAATTTCCTTCCATCCAGCGTTCCCCCAAGTCTCCCGATAAAAATGATACCTTACTTGTGTGGGTAGGCCTAGCGCCCGTGACACGAAACGCCCCAAAGCGCAACGTGGACACATCCAATTTTTTGAAAGAAAACAGAGGTGTTTTTTGCAAAGTGCCTACCTGTAGATTTTGGCCTCTAGCTCAGCCGGCACCTAGGGAAACCTACCAAACCTGTGCATTTCTGAAAACTAGAGACCTAGGGGAATCCAAGATGGGGTGACTTGAGGGGCTCTGACCAGGTTCTGTTACCCAGAATCCTTTGCAAACCTCAAACTTTGGCTAAAAAAACACATGTTCCTCACATTTCTGTGGCAGACAGTTCTGGAATCTGAGAGGAGCCACAAATTTCCTTCCATCCAGCGTTCCCCCAAGTCTCCCTATAAAAATGATACCTCACTTGTGTGGGTAGGCCTAGCGCCCGTGACACAAAACGCCCCAAAGCACAACGTGGACACATCCAATTTTTTGAAAGAAAACAGAGGTGTTTTTTGCAAAGTGCCTACCTGTAGATTTTGGCCTCTAGCTCAGCCGGCACCTAGGGAAACCTACCAAACCTGTGCATTTCTGAAAACTAGAGACCTAGGGGAATCCAAGATGGGGTGACTTGTGGGGCTCTGACCAGGTTCTGTTACCCAGAATCCTTTGCAAACCTCAAAATTTGGCTAAAAAAACACATGTTCCTCACATTTCTGTGGCAGAAAGTTCTGGAATCTGAGAGGAGCCACAAATTTCCTTCCACCCAGCGTTTCCCCAAGTCTCCCTATAAAAATGATACCTCACTTGTGTGGGTAGGCCTAGCGCCCGCGACAGGAAACGCCCCAATGCGCAACGTGGACACATCCAATTTTTTTAAAGAAAACAGAGGTGTTTTTTGCAAAGTGCCTACCTGTAGATTTTGGCCTCTAACTCAGCCGGCACCTAGGAAAACCTACGAAACATGTGCATTTCTGAAAACTAGAGACCTAGGGGAATCCAAGATGGGGTGACTTGAGGGGCTCTGACCAGGTTCTGTTACCCAGAATCCTTTGCAAACCTCAAACTTTGGCTAAAAAAACACATGTTCCTCACATTTCTGTGGCAGACTGTTCTGGAATCTGAGAGGAGCCACAAATTTCCTTCCACCCAGCGTTCCCCCAAGTCTCCAGATAAAAAAGATACCTCACTTGTGTGGGTAGACCTAGCGCCCGTGACACGAAACGCCCCAAAGCGCAACGTGGACACATCCAATTTTTTGAAAGAAAACAGAGGTGTTTTTTGCAAAGTGCCTACCTGTAGATTTTGGCCTCTAGCTCAGCCGGCACCTAGGGAAACCTACCAAACCTGTGCATTTCTGAAAACTAGAGACCTAGGGAAATCCAAGATGGGGTGACTTGTGGGGCTCTGACCAGGTTCTGTTACCCAGAATCCTTTGCAAACCTCAAAATTTGGCTAAAAAAACACATGTTCCTCACATTTCTGTGGCAGAAAGTTCTGGAATCTGAGAGGAGCCACAAATTTCCTTCCACCCAGCGTTTCCCCAAGTCTCCCTATAAAAATGATACCTCACTTGTGTGGGTAGGCCTAGCGCCCGCGACAGGAAACGCCCCAATGCGCAACGTGGACACATCCAATTTTTTTAAAGAAAACAGAGGTGTTTTTTGCAAAGTGCCTACCTGTAGATTTTGGCCTCTAACTCAGCCGGCACCTAGGAAAACCTACGAAACATGTGCATTTCTGAAAACTAGAGACCTATGGGAATCCAAGATGGGGTGACTTGAGGGGCTCTGACCAGGTTCTGTTACCCAGAATCCTTTGCAAACCTCAAACTTTGGCTAAAAAAACACATGTTCCTCACATTTCTGTGGCAGACTGTTCTGGAATCTGAGAGGAGCCACAAATTTCCTTCCACCCAGCGTTCCCCCAAGTCTCCAGATAAAAAAGATACCTCACTTGTGTGGGTAGACCTAGCGCCCGTGACACGAAACGCCCCAAAGCGCAACGTGGACACATCCAATTTTTTTAAAGAAAACAGAGGTGTTTTTTGCAAAGTGCCTACCTGTAGATTTTGGCCTCTAACTCAGCCGGCACCTAGGGAAACCTACCAAACCTGTGCATTTCTGAAAACTAGAGACCTAGGGGAATCCAAGATGGGGTGACTTGTGGGGCTCTCACCAGGTTCTGTTACCCAGAATCCTTTGCAAACCTCAAAATTTGGCTAAAAAAACACATGTTCCTCACATTTCTGTGGCAGAAAGTTCTGGAATCTGGGAGGAGCCACAAATTTCCTTCCACCCAGCGTTCCCCCAAGTCTCCCGATAAAAATGATACCTCACTTGTGTGGGTAGGCCTAGCGCCCGTGACAGGAAACGCCCCCAATGCGCAACGTGGACACATCCAATTTTTTGAAAGAAAACAGAGGTGTTTTTTGCAAAGTGCCTACCTGTAGATTTTGGCCTCTAGCTCAGCCGGCACCTAGGGAAACCTACCAAACCTGTGCATTTCTAAAAACTAGAGACCTAGGGGAATCCAAGATGGGGTGACTTGTGGGGCTTTGACCAGGTTCTGTTACCCAGGATCCTTTGCAAACCTCAAAATTTGGCTAAAAAAACACATGTTCCTCACATTTCTGTGGCAGAAAGTTCTGGAATCTGAGAGGAGCCACAAATTTCCTCCCACCCAGCGTTTCCCCAAGTCTCCCGATAAAAATGATACCTCACTTGTGTCGGTAGGCCTAGCGCCCGCGACAGGAAACGCCCCAAAGCGCAACGTGGACACATCCAATTTTTTGAAAGAAAACAGAGGTGTTTTTTGCAAAGTGCCTACCTGTAGATTTTGGCCTCTAGCTCAGCCGGCACCTAGGGAAACCTACCAAACCTGTGCATTTCTGAAAACTAGAGACCTAGGGGAATCCAAGATGGGGTGACTTGAGGGGCTCTGACCAGGTTCTGTTACCCAGAATCCTTTGCAAACCTCAAACTTTGGCTAAAAAAACACATGTTCCTCACATTTCTGTGGCAGACAGTTCTGGAATCTGAGAGGAGCCACAAATTTCCTTCCATCCAGCGTTCCCCCAAGTCTCCCGATAAAAATGATACCTCACTTGTGTGGGTAGGCCTAGCGCCCGTGACATGAAACGCCCCAAAGCGCAACGTGGACACATCCAATTTTTTGAAAGAAAACAAAGGTGTTTTTTGCAAAGTGCCTACCTGTGGATTTTGGCCTCTAGCTCAGCCGGCACCTAGGGAAACCTACCAAACCTGTGCATTTCTGAAAACTAGAGACCTAGGGGAATCCAAGATGGGGTGACTTGAGGGGCTCTGACCAGGTTCTGTTAACCAGAATCCTTTGCAAACCTCAAACTTTGGCTAAAAAAACACATATTCCTCACATTTCTGTGGCAGACAGTTCTGGAATCTGAGAGGAGCCACAAATTTCCTTCCACCCAGCGTTCCCCCAAGTCTCCCGATAAAAAAGATACCTCACTTGTGTGGGTAGGCCTAGCGCCCGTGACACAAAACGCCCCAAAGCGCAACGTGGACACATCCAATTTTTTGAAAGAAAACAGAGGTGTTTTTTGCAAAGTGCCTACCTGTAGATTTTGGCCTCTAGCTCAGCCGGCACCTAGGGAAACCTACGAAACCTGTGCATTTCTGAAAACTAGAGACCTAGGGGAATCCAAGATGGGGTGACTTGTGGGGCTCTCACCAGGTTCTGTTCCCCAGAATCCTTTGCAAACCTCAAAATTTGGCTAAAAAAACACATGTTCCTCACATTTCTGTGGCAGAAAGTTCTGGAATCTGGGAGGAGCCACAAATTTCCTTCCACCCAGCGTTCCCCCAAGTCTCCAGATAAAAATGATACCTCACTTGTGTGGGTAGGCCTAGCGCCCGTGACAGGAAACGCCCCCAAAGCGCAACGTGGACACATCCAATTTTTTGAAAGAAAACAGAGGTGTTTTTTGCAAAGTGCCTACCTGTAGATTTTGGCCTCTAGCTCAGCCGGCACCTAGGGAAACCTACCAAACCTGTGCATTTCTAAAAACTAGAGACCTAGGGGAATCCAAGATGGGGTGACTTGTGGGGCTCTGACCAGGTTCTGTTACCCAGGATCCTTTGCAAACCTCAAAATTTGGCTAAAAAAACACATGTTCCTCACATTTCTGTGGCAGAAAGTTCTGGAATCTGAGAGGAGCCACAAATTTCCTTCCACCCAGCGTTTCCCCAAGTCTCCCGATAAAAATGATACCTCACTTGTGTCGGTAGGCCTAGCGCCCGTGACAGGAAACGCCCCAAAGCGCAACGTGGACACATCCAATTTTTTGAAAGAAAACAGAGGTGTTTTTTGCCAAGTGCCTACCTGTAGATTTTGGCCTCTAGCTCAGCCGGCACCTAGGGAAACCTACCACACCTGTGCATTTCTGAAAACTAGAGACCTAGGGGAATCCAAGATGGGGTGACTTGAGGGGCTCTGACCAGGTTCTGTTACCCAGAATCCTTTGCAAACCTCAAACTTTGGCTAAAAAAACACATGTTCCTCACATTTCTGTGGCAGACAGTTCTGGAATCTGAGAGGAGCCACAAATTTCCTTCCATCCAGCGTTCCCCCAAGTCTCCCGATAAAAATGATACCTTACTTGTGTGGGTAGGCCTAGCGCCCGTGACACGAAACGCCCCAAAGCGCAACGTGGACACATCCAATTTTTTGAAAGAAAACAAAGGTGTTTTTTGCAAAGTGCCTACCTGTAGATTTTGGCCTCTAGCTCAGCCGGCACCTAGGGAAACCTACCAAACCTTTGCATTTCTGAAAACTAGAGACCTAGGGGAATCCATGATGGGGTGACTTGAGGGGCTCTGACCAGGTTCTGTTACCCAGAATCCTTTGCAAACCTCAAACTTTGGCTAAAAAAACACATGTTCCTCACATTTCTGTGGCAGAAAGTTCTGGAATCTGAGAGGAGCCACAAATTTCCTCCCACCCAGCGTTTCCCCAAGTCTCCCGATAAAAATGATACCTCACTTGTGTCGGTAGGCCTAGCGCCCGCGACAGGAAACGCCCCAAAGCGCAACGTGGACACATCCAATTTTTTGAAAGAAAACAGAGGTGTTTTTTGCAAAGTGCCTACCTGTAGATTTTGGCCTCTAACTCAGCCGGCACCTAGGGAAACCTACCAAACCTGTGCATTTCTGAAAACTAGAGACCTAGGGGAATCCAAGATGGGGTGACTTGTGGGGCTCTCACCAGGTTCTGTTACCCAGAATCCTTTGCAAACCTCAAAATTTGGCTAAAAAAACACATGTTCCTCACATTTCTGTGGCAGAAAGTTCTGGAATCTGGGAGGAGCCACAAATTTCCTTCCACCCAGCGTTCCCCCAAGTCTCCCGATAAAAATGATACCTCACTTGTGTGGGTAGGCCTAGCGCCCGTGACAGGAAACGCCCCCAATGCGCAACGTGGACACATCCAATTTTTTGAAAGAAAACAGAGGTGTTTTTTGCAAAGTGCCTACCTGTAGATTTTGGCCTCTAGCTCAGCCGGCACCTAGGGAAACCTACCAAACCTGTGCATTTCTAAAAACTAGAGACCTAGGGGAATCCAAGATGGGGTGACTTGTGGGGCTTTGACCAGGTTCTGTTACCCAGGATCCTTTGCAAACCTCAAAATTTGGCTAAAAAAACACATGTTCCTCACATTTCTGTGGCAGAAAGTTCTGGAATCTGAGAGGAGCCACAAATTTCCTCCCACCCAGCGTTTCCCCAAGTCTCCCGATAAAAATGATACCTCACTTGTGTCGGTAGGCCTAGCGCCCGCGACAGGAAACGCCCCAAAGCGCAACGTGGACACATCCAATTTTTTGAAAGAAAACAGAGGTGTTTTTTGCAAAGTGCCTACCTGTAGATTTTGGCCTCTAGCTCAGCCGGCACCTAGGGAAACCTACCAAACCTGTGCATTTCTGAAAACTAGAGACCTAGGGGAATCCAAGATGGGGTGACTTGAGGGGCTCTGACCAGGTTCTGTTACCCAGAATCCTTTGCAAACCTCAAACTTTGGCTAAAAAAACACATGTTCCTCACATTTCTGTGGCAGACAGTTCTGGAATCTGAGAGGAGCCACAAATTTCCTTCCATCCAGCGTTCCCCCAAGTCTCCCGATAAAAATGATACCTCACTTGTGTGGGTAGGCCTAGCGCCCGTGACATGAAACGCCCCAAAGCGCAACGTGGACACATCCAATTTTTTGAAAGAAAACAAAGGTGTTTTTTGCAAAGTGCCTAGCTGTGGATTTTGGCCTCTAGCTCAGCCGGCACCTAGGGAAACCTACCAAACCTGTGCATTTCTGAAAACTAGAGACCTAGGGGAATCCAAGATGGGGTGACTTGAGGGGCTCTGACCAGGTTCTGTTAACCAGAATCCTTTGCAAACCTCAAACTTTGGCTAAAAAAACACATATTCCTCACATTTCTGTGGCAGACAGTTCTGGAATCTGAGAGGAGCCACAAATTTCCTTCCACCCAGCGTTCCCCCAAGTCTCCCGATAAAAAAGATACCTCACTTGTGTGGGTAGGCCTAGCGCCCGTGACACAAAACGCCCCAAAGCGCAACGTGGACACATCCAATTTTTTGAAAGAAAACAGAGGTGTTTTTTGCAAAGTGCCTACCTGTAGATTTTGGCCTCTAGCTCAGCCGGCACCTAGGGAAACCTACGAAACCTGTGCATTTCTGAAAACTAGAGACCTAGGGGAATCCAAGATGGGGTGACTTGTGGGGCTCTCACCAGGTTCTGTTCCCCAGAATCCTTTGCAAACCTCAAAATTTGGCTAAAAAAACACATGTTCCTCACATTTCTGTGGCAGAAAGTTCTGGAATCTGGGAGGAGCCACAAATTTCCTTCCACCCAGCGTTCCCCCAAGTCTCCAGATAAAAATGATACCTCACTTGTGTGGGTAGGCCTAGCGCCCGTGACAGGAAACGCCCCCAAAGCGCAACGTGGACACATCCAATTTTTTGAAAGAAAACAGAGGTGTTTTTTGCAAAGTGCCTACCTGTAGATTTTGGCCTCTAGCTCAGCCGGCACCTAGGGAAACCTACCAAACCTGTGCATTTCTAAAAACTAGAGACCTAGGGGAATCCAAGATGGGGTGACTTGTGGGGCTCTGACCAGGTTCTGTTACCCAGGATCCTTTGCAAACCTCAAAATTTGGCTAAAAAAACACATGTTCCTCACATTTCTGTGGCAGAAAGTTCTGGAATCTGAGAGGAGCCACAAATTTCCTTCCACCCAGCGTTTCCCCAAGTCTCCCGATAAAAATGATACCTCACTTGTGTCGGTAGGCCTAGCGCCCGTGACAGGAAACGCCCCAAAGCGCAACGTGGACACATCCAATTTTTTGAAAGAAAACAGAGGTGTTTTTTGCCAAGTGCCTACCTGTAGATTTTGGCCTCTAGCTCAGCCGGCACCTAGGGAAACCTACCACACCTGTGCATTTCTGAAAACTAGAGACCTAGGGGAATCCAAGATGGGGTGACTTGAGGGGCTCTGACCAGGTTCTGTTACCCAGAATCCTTTGCAAACCTCAAACTTTGGCTAAAAAAACACATGTTCCTCACATTTCTGTGGCAGACAGTTCTGGAATCTGAGAGGAGCCACAAATTTCCTTCCATCCAGCGTTCCCCCAAGTCTCCCGATAAAAATGATACCTTACTTGTGTGGGTAGGCCTAGCGCCCGTGACACGAAACGCCCCAAAGCGCAACGTGGACACATCCAATTTTTTGAAAGAAAACAAAGGTGTTTTTTGCAAAGTGCCTACCTGTAGATTTTGGCCTCTAGCTCAGCCGGCACCTAGGGAAACCTACCAAACCTTTGCATTTCTGAAAACTAGAGACCTAGGGGAATCCATGATGGGGTGACTTGAGGGGCTCTGACCAGGTTCTGTTACCCAGAATCCTTTGCAAACCTCAAACTTTGGCTAAAAAAACACATGTTCCTCACATTTCTGTGGCAGACAGTTCTGGAATCTGAGAGGAGCCACAAATTTCCTTCCACCCAGCGTTCCCCCAAGTCTCCCGATAAAAAAGATACCTCACTTGTGTGGGTAGGCCTAGCGCCCGTGACACAAAACGCCCCAAAGCGCAACGTGGACACATCCAATTTTTTGAAAGAAAACAGAGGTGTTTTTTGCAAAGTGCCTACCTGTAGATTTTGGCCTCTAGCTCAGCCGGCACCTAGGGAAACCTACCAAACCTGTGCATTTCTGAAAACTAGAGACCTAGGGGAATCCAAGATGGGGTGACTTGTGGGGCTCTCACCAGGTTCTGTTACCCAGAATCCTTTGCAAACCTCAAAATTTGGCTAAAAAAACACATGTTCCTCACATTTCTGTGACAGAAAATTCTGGAATCTGGGAGGAGCCACAAATTTCCTTCCACCCAGCGTTCCCCCAAGTCTCCCGATAAAAATGATACCTCACTTGTGTGGGTAGGCCTAGCGCCCGTGACAGGAAACGCTCCCAAAGCGCAACGTGGGCACATCCAATTTTTTGAAAGAAAACATAGGTGTTTTTTGCAAAGTGCCTACCTGTAGATTTTGGCCTCTAGCTCAGCCGGCACCTAGGGAAACCTACCAAACCTGTGCATTTCTAAAAACTAGAGACCTAGGGGAATCCAAGATGGGGTGACTTGTGGGGCTCTGACCAGGTTCTGTTACCCAGAATCCTTTGCAAACCTCAAAATTTGGCTAAAAAAACACATGTTCCTCACATTTCTGTGGCAGAAAGTTCTGGAATCTGAAAGGAGCCACAAATTTCCTTCCACCCAGCGTTCCCCCTAGTCTCCCGATAAAAATGATACCTCACTTGTGTCGGTAGGCCTAGCGCTCGCGACAGGAAACGCCCCAAAGCGCAACGTGGACACATCCAATTTTTTTAAAGAAAACAGAGGTGTTTTTTGCAAAGTGCATACCTGTAGATTTTGGCCTCTAGCTCAGCCGGCACCTAGGGAAACCTACCAAACCTGTGCATTTCTGAAAACTAGAGACCTAGGGGAATCCAAGATGGGGTGACTTGAGGGGCTCTCACCAGGTTCTGTTACCCAGAATCCTTTGCAAACCTCAAAATTTGGCTAAAAAAACACGTTACTCACATTTCTGTGGCAGACAGTTCTGGAATCTGAGAGGAGCCACAAATTTCCTTCCACCCAGCGTTCCCCTAAGTCTCCCGATAAAAATTATACCTCACTTGTGTGGGTAGGCCTAGCGCCCGTGACAGGAAACGCCCCAAAGCGCAACGTGGACACATCCAATTTTTTGAAAGAAAACAGAGGTGTTTTTTGCAAAGTGCCTACCTGTAGATTTTGGCCTCTAGCTCAGCCGGCACCTAGGGAAACCTACCAAACCTGTGCATTTCTGAAAACTAGAGACCTAGGGGAATCCAAGATGGGATGACTTGTGGGGCTCTGACCAGGTTCTGTTACCCAGAATCCTTTGCAAACCTCAAAATGTGGCTAAAAAAACACATGCTCCTCACATTTCTGTGGCAGAAAGTTCTGGAATCTGAGAGGAGCCACAAATTTCTGTTGACCCAGCGTTCCCCCAAGTCTCCCGATAAAAATGATACCTCACTTGTGTGGGTAGGCCTAGCGCCCGCAACAGGAAACGCCCCAAAGCGCAACATGGACACATCCAATTTTTTTAAAGAAAACAGAGGTGTTTTTTGCAAAGTGCCTACGTGTAGATTTTGGCCTCTAGCTCAGCCGACACCTAGGGAAACCTACCAAACCTGTGCATTTCTGAAAACTAGAGACCTACGGGAATCCAAGATGGGGTGACTTGTGGGTCTCTGACCAGGTTCTGTTACCCAGAATCCTTTGCAAACCTCAAAATTTGGCTAAAAAAACACATGTTCCTCACATTTCTGTGGCAGAAACTTCTGGAATCTGAGAGGAGCCACAAATTTCCTTCCACCCAGCGTTTCCCCAAGTCTCCCTATAAAAATGATACCTCACTTGTGTGGGTAGGCCTAGCGCCCGCGACAGGAAACGCCCCAATGCGCAACGTGGACACATCCAATTTTTTTAAAGAAAACAGAGGTGTTTTTTGCAAAGTGCCTACCTGTAGATTTTGGCCTCTAACTCAGCCGGCACCTAGGAAAACCTACCAAACATGTGCATTTCTGAAAACTAGAGACCTAGGGGAATCCAAGATGGGGTGACTTGTGGGGCTCTGACCAGGTTCTGTTACCCAGAATCCTTTGCAAACCTCAAAATTTGGCTAAAAAAACACATGTTCCTCACATTTCTGTGGCAGAAAGTTCTGGAATCTGAGAGGAGCCACAAATTCCCTTCCACCCAGCGTTCCCCAAGTCTCCCGATAAAAATGATACCTCACTTGTGTGGGTAGGCCTAGCGCCCGTGACAGGAAACGCCCCAAAGCGCAACGTGGACACATCCAATTTTTGAAAGAAAACAGAGGTGTTTTTTGCAAAGTGCCTACCTGTAGATTTTGGCCTCTAGCTCAGCTGGCACCTAGGGAAACCTACCAAACCTGTGCATTTCTGAAAACTAGAGACCTAGGGGAATCCAAGATGGGGTGACTTGTGGGGCTCTGACCAGGTTCTGTTACCCAGAATCCTTTGCAAACCTCAAAATTTGACTAAAAAAACACATGTTCCTCACATTTCTGTGGCAGAAAGTTCTGGAATCTGAGAGGAGCCACAAATTTCCTTCCACCCAGCGTTTCCCCAAGTCTCCCGATAAAAATGATACCTCACTTGTGTGGGTAGGCCTAGCGCCCGCGACAGGAAACGCCCCAAAGCGCAACATGGACACATCCAATTTTTTGAAAGAAAACAGAGGGTTTTTTTGCAAAGTGCCTACCTGTAGATTTTGGCCTCTAGCTCAGCCGGCACCTAGGGAAACCTACCAAACCTGTGCATTTCTGAAAACTAGAGGCCTAGGGGAATCCAAGATGGGGTGACTTGTGGGGCTCTGACCAGGTTCTGTTACCCAGAATCTTTTGCAAACCTCAAAATTTGGCTAAAAACATGTTCCTCACATTTCTGTGGCAGAAAGTTCTGGAATCTGAGAGGAGCCACAAATTTCCTTCCACCCAGTGTTCCCCCAAGTCTCCCGATAAAAATGATACCTCACTTGTGTGGATAGGCCTAGAGCCCGCGACAGGAAACGCCCCAAAGCGCAATGTGGACACATCCAATATTTTGAAAGAAAACAGAGGTGTTTTTTGCAAAGTGCCTACCTGTAGATTTGGGCCTCTAGCTCAGCCGGCACCTAGGGAAACCTACCAAACCTGTCCATTTCTGAAAACTAGAGACCTAGGGGAATCCAAGATGGGGTGACTTGTGGGGCTCTGACCAGGTTCTGTTACCCAGAATCCTTTGCAAACCTCAAAATTTGGCTAAAAAAACACATGTTCCTCACATTTCTGTGGCAGAAAGTTCTGGAATCTGAGAGGAGCCACAAATTCCCTTCCACCCAGCGTTCCCCAAGTCTCCCGATAAAAATGATACCTCACTTGTGTGGGTAGGCCTAGCGCCCGTGACAGGAAACGCCCCAAAGCGCAACGTGGACACATCCAATTTTTGAAAGAAAACAGAGGTGTTTTTTGCAAAGTGCCTACCTGTAGATTTTGGCCTCTAGCTCAGCTGGCACCTAGGGAAACCTACCAAACCTGTGCATTTCTGAAAACTAGAGACCTAGGGGAATCCAAGATGGGGTGACTTGTGGGGCTCTGACCAGGTTCTGTTACCCAGAATCCTTTGCAAACCTCAAAATTTGACTAAAAAAACACATGTTCCTCACATTTCTGTGGCAGAAAGTTCTGGAATCTGAGAGGAGCCACAAATTTCCTTCCACCCAGCGTTTCCCCAAGTCTCCCGATAAAAATGATACCTCACTTGTGTGGGTAGGCCTAGCGCCCGCGACAGGAAACGCCCCAAAGCGCAACATGGACACATCCAATTTTTTGAAAGAAAACAGAGGGTTTTTTTGCAAAGTGCCTACCTGTAGATTTTGGCCTCTAGCTCAGCCGGTACCTAGGGAAACCTACCAAACCTGTGCATTTCTGAAAACTAGAGACCTAGGGGAATCCAAGATGGGGTGACTTGTGGGGCTCTGACCAGGTTCTGTTACCCAGAATCTTTTGCAAACCTCAAAATTTGGCTAAAAACATGTTCCTCACATTTCTGTGGCAGAAAGTTCTGGAATCTGAGAGGAGCCACAAATTTCCTTCCACCAAGTGTTCCCCCATGTCTCCCGATAAAAATGATACCTCACTTGTGTGGATAGGCCCAGAGCCCGCGACAGGAAACGCCCCAAAGCGCAATGTGAACACATCCAATTTTTTGAAAGAAAACAGAGGTGTTTTTTGCAAAGTGCCTACCTGTAGATTTGGGCCTCTAGCTCAGCCGGCACCTAGGGAAACCTACCAAACCTGTCCATTTCTGAAAACTAGAGACCTAGGGGAATCCAAGATGGGGTGACTTGTGGGGCTCTGACCAGTTTCTGTTACCCAGAATCCTTTGCAAACCTCAAAATCTGGCTAAAAAAACACATGTTCCTCACATTTCTGTGGCAGAAAGTTCTGGAATCTGAGAGGAGCCACAAATTTCCTTCCATCCAGCGTTCCCCCAAGTCTCCCGATAAAAATGATACCTCACTTGTGTGGGTTGGACTAGCGCCCACGAAAGGAAATGGCCCAAAACACAACGTGGACACATCACATTTTTTCATAGAAAACAGTGCCTACCTGTGGATTTTGGCCTGTAGCTCAGCCAGCACCTGGGGAAACCTAGGAAACCAGCACATTTTTGAAAACTAGAAACCCAGGGAATCCAAGATGGGGTGACTTGCGGGGCTATGACCAGGTTATGTTACCCAGAATCCTTTGCAAACATCAACATTTGGCCAAAAAAACACTTTTTCCTCTCATTTCGGTGACAGAAAGTTCTGGAATCTGAGAGGAGCCACAAATTTCCTTCCACCCAGCGTTCCCCTAAGTCTCTTGATAAAAATGGTACCTCACTTCTGTGGATAGGCCTAGCGCCCACGAAAGGAAATGGCCCAAAACACAACGTGGACACATCACATTTTTTCACAGAAAACAGAGGTGTTTTTTGCAAAGTGCCTACCTGTGGAGTTTGGCCTCTAGCTCAGCCGGCCCCAGGGGGGGGCAGAAATGCCCTAAAATAAATTTGAGCCCCCCCTGCCCGGGAGTGACCCTTGCCTATGGGGTCGCTCCCCCTGCGTGACATTGGCGCCAAAAAACAAATCCCCGGTGCCTAGTGGTTTCCGCCCCCTTGGGGGCAGATTGACCTAAAATCGACCAATCTGCCCCCAAGGGGGGCAGAAATGGTCTAAATACAATTTGCCCCCCAGGGCAGCGACCCTTGCCTGATGGGTCGCTACCCATCTCTAAAAAAACAAACAAACAACAAAAAAAACACAAAAAGAAATTTGCCCTGGCGCCTAGAGGTTTCTGCCCCCAGGGAGGGGGCAGAAATGGCCTAAAATAAATTTGCCCCCCCAACGACCCCCCCCCCCCCCCCGGGAGCGACCCTTGCCTACGGGGTCGCTCCCCCTGCGTGACATTGGCGCCAAAAAACAAATCCCCGGTGCCTTGTGGTTTCTGCCCCCTTGGGGGCAGATTGACCTAAAATCGGCCAATCTGCCCCCAAGGGGGGCAGAAATGGCCTAAATGCAATTTGCCCCCAGGGGAGCGACCCTTGCCTACGGGGTCGCTCCCCCTGCGTGACATTGGCGCCAAAAAACAAATCCCCTAGCGCCTAGAGGTTTCTGCCCCCCCTGGGGGCAGATCGGCCTAATAATAGGCCGATCTGCCCCAAGGGGGGCAGAACTGGCCTAAAATAAATTTGCCCCCCCCAGGGAGCGACCCTTGCCTAAGGGGTTGCCCCCCTTGCGTGAAATTCACGCAAAGAAAAAACTCCCTGGTGTCTAGTGGTTTCTGCCCCCCTTGGGGGCAGATTGGCCTCATCAAAATAGCAGAAATGGCCTAAGTATAATTTGCCCCCTGGGGAGCGACCCTTGCCTAAGGGGTCGCTCCCCACCTAAAAAGAAAAAAAACATTAAAAAAAAAAAAAAAAAAACGATCCCTGGTGCCTAGAGGTTTCTGCCCCTCCTGGGGGCAGAAAAGGCCTTCCTGAAAAATGCCCCCCCCCCTGGGAGCGACCCTTGCCCAAGGGGTCGCTCCCTTATGTCACTTTCTAAAATAAAATAAAAAATCCCTGGTGTCTAGTGGGGTTTCAAAAGCCGGATTGCAAGCAATCCGGCTTTTGAAACCCTGGGGAGACTTCAAAGGGAAGGAAATACATTTCCTTACCTTTGAAGCCCCTCCAGGCCTCCAGGCCCCAGTGATTGAAAGAGAAATGCTTTGCATTTCTCTTTCAATCGCGCTGGAAGCAGAGCTTCCAGCGCAATGGGGGAGGCCCATGTGACAAATCAGCGTGCGCTCGCGCGCTGACATCACAGGGGGGGTCAGGGGTGGAAGGCAAAGGTCTTCCCCTTCCATCCCCGCCTTGGGGGGGAGGGGGGTGCACGGGGGGCACGCTAGCGCTCCCCCAAGAGGTGACCTCGTCCAAGGCACAGGGGAACTGTAGCCTTGGACGAGGTCACCTCGTCCAAGGCACTGAACCGGTTAAGTTAAGCCTGACTGCTCTGTGCAAAGCTACCAGGGGGTGAGCACAGGTTAATTTAGGGCTTGTGTTGTGACTTACCCTAACTACGACTGTGGCTCCTGCATGATCAGGGTGCAAACCTCTGTCAACCAGAAACCCTATTTCTAACATTGGTGATCAGCAGTGAGGCTAGTCCTTTTTTTTTTCAAATTTATCCTCTCTCTACCTACCTGTTGTGACTGGAACCTCACCTGCAAAGATGGATTTTGAATTGGCCAACCTGGAGAGGTGCACTGTGGCCCAGCTTAACCCCTTCCCCGCCACGGACGTAATGGTTACGTCCATGGCAGCGCCCGTGTGGCGCCATGGACGTAACCATTACGTCCAGGGACTGGCAGTCGGGGGAAGCGCTAGCGCTTCCCCCGAGGGCCGCCCCCCAACACCCCCAGGCCAGGGCTGAAAGGGGAATCCCTTCCCCTTTCACGCCCCCCCCCCCCACCCCCCCCCATGACGTCAGCGCGCGATCGCGCGCTGATTTCATGGAAACGGGGAATGACGCGCTGGAAGCCATTTGCTTCCAGCGCGTCAAGGGAGAAGGTGAGTATTTCACCTTCGTGCGGGGTGGGGGTGCTCTCAGAGAGGCATCGAGGGAAAGGAAAGGGTTTTCCTTTCCCTCGATGTCTCTTTGAGCATTCCTGCTGCCCGATCGCGATGCGATCGGGCAGCAGGAATGCCCACTAGACACCAGGGATTTCTGTATGTGTGTGTGTGAGTGAATATTAGTGTAGGGGAGCGACCCCTTGGGCAAGGGTCGCTCCCCTTTGGGGGCACATGCTTTTTACGTCGTTTCTGCCCCCCCTGGGGGCAGATTGGCCCTATTTTTAGGCCGATCTGCCCCCAAGGGGGGCAGAAAGCCACTAGACACCAGGGATTTTATTGTTGCTGTGTATTTTTTGTGTTGGGGGGCGGCCCCTTGGGCAAGGGTCGCTCCCCTTTGGGGGCACATGTATTTTACGTCGTTTCTGCCCCCCCTGGGGGCAGATTGGCCCTATTTTTAGGCCGATCTGCCCCCAAGGGGGGCAGAAAGCCACTAGACACCAGGGATTTTATTGTTGATGTGTATTTTTTGTGTTGGGGGGCGGCCCCTTGGGCAAGGGTCACCCCCAGGGGCCCTCATGTATTTTTGGGCAGTTCTGCCCCCCTTGGGGGCAGAGAGGCCTATTTTTTTTAGGCCTTTCTGCCCCCAAGGGGGGCAGAATCCCAATAGCGCCAGAAATAGTATGTATGTATGTGTGCTTTGTGTTGGGGGGTGGCCCCTTGGGCAAGGGTCGCTCCCCCCAGGGGCGCAATGTATTTATTGTCGTTTCTGCCCCCCTTGGGGGCAGATTGGCCCTATTTTTAGGCCGATCTGCCCCCAAGGGGGGCAGAAAGCCACTAGACACCAGGGATTTTATTGTTGATTTTTATTTTTTGTGTTGGGGGGTGGCCCCTTGGGCAAGGGTCGCCCCCAGGGGCCCACATGTATTTTTGGGCAGTTCTGCCCCCCTAGGGGGCAGATATGCCTATTTTTTAGGCCTTTCTGTCCCCAAGGGGGGCAGAATCCCCATAGCGCCAGGGATACTATGTATGTGTGTGTGTGCTTTGTGTGGGGGTGTGGCACCTTGGGCAAGGGTCGCCCCCCCCCAAATGGTGCAATGTAATCTGGGTGATTTCTGCCCCCTCCCCTTGGGGGTAGATTGGCCTATTTTTTTTTTAGGCCCATCTTCCCCCAAGCAGAGAAGACTAGACACGGGAAAATGAAAAAATGGTTAGTGGCGGAGTGTTTGTCAACTGGCGAAGTATTTACTTTTATGATAATAACAGTTTTTCTCCTTTTTGTTTTAGTTCAAAGCTTTTGCTGACTTTGCTGTGGCTTGTTGCAGTTTTGGCAGTAGTTGTCCTGCGGTTTGCGTAGTTGCATGTTTTAGGTAAGTAAATAAATTTACTCCAAGTGAGTATTGTTGCAATGCATGAATGACATGTTTGTAGGTGGTGTACTGAATGCAGGATTGTGTGTGAAATTGTCCTTAGAGTTATGCACAATGATTATTGTGTTGTCTTATGTCTAATTTGCTTTTTTTTTTCTCTTTTTAGTGGGATATCGTTGGTGATTGCTGTGGCTGTGCAGAGTAGTTGCTGGTGAGTCAAGCTTTTTCAGGCAAGTGAGCAGTATAGTTTTTGAGTTTATAATTCTTAGTGATAAACCTATACTTTGTTACTTATCTTACACAGTGCTGGTTGTTGGTGGTGTATTTGTCCAGTTAATTTTAGTAGGAAGGATCATGGCCAGCCGTAGGATGACCGCTCAGCAGGTTGTTAGTGTGCTTTTTGAGTCATCTTCTGACCATGAATATGAGACTGACTCTGCATCTGAGGCAGAGGAGGAAGTGCAGGATTCTGGAAGTGAATTTTCTGTCAGAGATGAATCATCTGATGATGAAGCCACTCTCAGTGCTGATGAAGGGCCTGTTTTAGAGGAGGACAGTGATGTGCCAATGGTGCAGGAGCCAGCGGCTGAAAGGCTTCCCATTGGAAGACCTGACGCATGGGTTGCACCAAACATGGAGCAGCCACAGTTGCCTGCGTTTACTGGTTTTCCAGGGTGTCGAGTTAATACGGAAAACTTTTTGCCCGTCAACTTTTTTGAGTTGTTTATGGACGATATATTTTTGGAAGAGATTGTTGAGCAGACTAATTTGTATGCAGAGCAGTTTTTGAGGGACAACGCTGCCAGACTTAGGCCACACTCTAGAGCTAGCCGGTGGATTCCCACAAATCTGGAAGAGTTGAAAAAGTTCTTGGGTTTAACTTTTTTGATGGGGCTGATAAGGAAGCCGTCGCTGTCTTCATATTGGTCTACTAGTCCCTTGATGGCAACTGCTATATTTCCTGCCATCATGAGTCGTAACCGGTATGAGCTTCTTCTTCGGATGTTGCATTTTGTAGATAATGCTTTAGCCTTGCCACGAGATCATCCTGATTCTGACCGTCTTTTTAAGATTAGACCTGTCCTTGATCATTTGGTAGATCGGTTTTCAGAGATCTATGTTCCAGGGAAAGAAATATCTGTAGATGAGTCTTTGGTCCTGTTCAAGGGTCGTTTGGTTTTTAGGCAGTACATTCCTAGCAAGAGGGCACGGTATGGAATTAAATTGTATATGCTGTCAGAAAGTAGTACAGGATATGTTTATAATTTCCGGGTCTACACTGGTAGGGATTCCAATATTGACCCCCCTGGTTGTCCTCCCACTTTTGGAGTTAGTGAGAAAATTGTGTGGGAACTTGGTAGACGACTGTTTAACAAAGGTCACCATTTATATGTAGATAACTTCTACACTGGAGTTCGGTTGTTCAAGGAGTTGTTCAGAGTGGACACTGTTGCTTGTGGCACAATCCGCTCTAATCGGAAAGGCTATCCAAAAGAGCTTGTCTGTAAAAAACTTGAGAAGGGACAGTGCAGTGCCTTGCGGAATGATGAGCTGCTAGCTCTGAAATTTGTAGACAAGAGGGATGTATACATGCTAAGCACCATCCATGATGAGAGTACTTCACCTGTGGCTGTTTGGGGTCAGGTTGCCGAAGTGCGCAAACCTGTGTGCATCTTAGACTATAATAAGCACATGGGTGGTGTTGATAGAGTAGATCAGAGGTTAGAACCTTACACTGCTGCTCGTAAGTCTTATGTGTGGTATAAGAAATTAGCGCTTCACTTGTTCCACTTGGCAACTTTTAATGCTTTTGTTGTGTTTAAGGATAGTTCTCCAGAGTCAAGGATGACATTTGTGAAATTTCAGGAGTCTATCATAGCTAGCCTTGTTGTGCTGGAACAGGCAAGAGTTCCTAGAGAAGCAGTGGTGGAGGATGTGGCTAGATTGAAAGATCGTCACTTTGCTGAGCACATTCCTCCCACGGCCAAAAAAAACTTTCCTGCTAAGAGATGTAGAGTCTGTGCTCGAAGAGGTATCAGGAAGGAGACTAGGATGTACTGCCCTGATTGTCCTTCAAAGCCTGGGCTGTGTGTGGGTGGCTGTTTCAGGAGCTACCACACACAGAAGAATTATTGGGAAATTCCGTGAGCGTAAACTGGTGTTTTATATTTTTATATGTTCGGTTTCACGGTTGGCATTAGTCATGTATTCAGTTAGAGCTTTTGTGTTTGTAGTTTTGTACTAATTTATGATTAGTGGTTTCTTTGTTGTTTAAAAACAAAAAAAAGGGGATGGCATGTGTAGAGTGGCGCTTGGCTGGCGGCGTGGGTGTGGTGGCGCTTGGCTGGCGGTGTGTGTGGGGTGGCGCTTGGCTGGCGGTGTGTGTGGGGTGGCGCTTGGCTGGCGGTGTGTGTGGGGTGGCGCTGGGCTGGCGGTGTGTGTGGGGTGGTGCTGGGCTGGCGGTGTGTGTGGGGTGGCGCTTGGCTGGTGGTGTGGGTGGGGTGGCGCTTGGCTGGCAGTGCCGGCCAAACGCCAGTCCACACACTCATCAGCTGGTGTGATTGCTGTATCAGGCATGTGGGCGTATGAAAGTGATGGGCCCTTGACTGGCGCTGTCTGTGGATGCGAGTCTTGTAATGTGCTGGGCCCGTGGCTGGCGGCGTGAATGGTCTAGTGCATGTCATGTATGAAAGGTGTGTGAATGGACTGTAAAGCGGTTGGTGCCTTGTCGTGGCTTTACAGCTCACGAGCTGTGAGTCATTGGTTCAGTTTTTTGGCCTTTCAGTTATTACCAGTGCATTTCACTTTTGTGAAATCTCTTGTTAATAAAATTTGATCTACTGAACCATCACTCACCCTCGTGCCAAATCCAACCAGTATGTGTGGTACAAATGACAAAACCTGCTCCGCTGTAATCAGGCGTCGCAGCACACTTGAGACACGCTAGGTGCCTCAGGTGGGACCCCGATGATGAAGCATGCCACCAACTTGGTTGGTGGGTGAGGGGTCTTCTTCACATAACCTAAGTGTGTTTCTTTTCACAATTTTAGTGTTTGGCACATCACGGACCTATGTGCACACATCAAAGTGATATATTCCAAAAATACCTGTGTTTGGGGGGGAGGGCCCACCTATGTTTTTGGTCCTGGGTGCGGCCGTCATGTAGGGAAACCTACAAAACCCAGAAACTTTTTAAAACTAGGCACCCCAAGGAGTCTAGGGAGGTGTGGCTTGTGTGGCTCCCCCAACATTTTCTTACCCAGACTCCTCTGTAAACCTCACAATTTGCATAAAAAAGCATATTTTCCTGATTTTTCTTAGTAGGATCACCGCTCCAGCACAAAATTCCTACTCCCCAGTTTTCCCCTCAGTCTCCCAAGTAAAATGACACCTCACTTATGTGGGTCCCCAAAGCAGAGTCCGTCTAAAGATGTATAAAAGAATATGCCCTTATAAACTTGCTGTGCTATCCCTTCTATCCCTTCAGGTTTTGGGCCTTATTATGTTGCAGGCACCTGGGCCACCCACACAAGTGAGGTATCATTTTTATCGGGAGACTTGGGGGAACGCTGGGTGGAAGGAAATTTGTGGCTCCTATCAGATTCCAGAACTTTCTGCCACAGAAATGTGAGGAACATGTGTTTTTTTAGCCAAATTTTGAGGTTTGCAAAGGATTCTGGGTAACAGAACCTGGTCCGAGCCCCGCAAGTCACCCCTCCTTGGATTCCCCTAGGTCTCTAGTTTTCAGAAATGCACTGGTTTGGTAGGTTTCCCTAGGCGCCGGGTGAGCTACAGGCCAAAATCCGCAGGTAGGCACTGTTTTCTCCCAAAATTGTGGATGTGTCCACGTTGCGCTTTGGGGTGTTTCCTGTCGCCGGCGCTAGGCCTACCCACGCAAGTGAGGTATCATTTTTATCGGGAGACTTGGGGGAACGCTGGGTGGAAGGAAATTTGTAGCTCCTCTCAGATTCCAGAACTTTCTGCCACAGAAATGTGAGGGACATGTGTTTTTTTAGCCAAATTTTGAGGTTTGCAAAGGATTCTGGGTAACAGAACCTGGTCCGAGCCCCGCAAGTCACCCCTCCTTGGATCCCCCTAGGTCTCTAGTTTTCAGAAATGCACAGGTTTGGTAGGTTTCCCTAGGTGGCGGCTGAGCTAGAGGCCAAAATCTACAGGTAGTCACTTTGCTAAAAACAGCTCTGTTTTCTGTGATATGTCCACGTTGTGTTTTGGGGCATATCCTGTCGCGGGCGCTAGGCCTACCCACACAAGTGAGGTATCATTTTTATCGGGAGACGTGGGGGAACGCTGGGTGGAAGGAAATTTGTAGCTCCTCTCAGATTCCAAAACTTTCTGCCACAGAAATGTGAGGAACATGTGTTATTTTAGCCAAATTTTGAGGTTTGCAAAGGATTCTGGGTAACAGAACCTGGTCCGAGCCCCGCAAGTCACCCCTCCTTGGATTCCCCTAGGTCTCTAGTTTTCAGAAATGCACAGGTTTGGTAGGTTTCCCTAGGTGGCGGCTGAGCTAGAGGCCAAAATCTACAGGTAGGCACTTCGCAAAAAACACCTCTGTTTTTTTCCAAAATTTAGGATGTGTCCACGTTGCGCTTTGGGGTGTTTCCTGTCGCCGGCGCTAGGCCTACCCACGCAAGTGAGGTATCATTTTTATCGGGAGACTTGGGGGAACGCTGGGTGGAAGGAAATTTGTAGCTCCTCTCAGATTCCAGAACTTTCTGCCACAGAAATGTGAGGGACATGTGTTTTTTTAGCCAAATTTTGAGGTTTGCAAAGGATTCTGGGTAACAGAACCTGGTCCGAGCCCCGCAAGTCACCCCTCCTTGGATCCCCCTAGGTCTCTAGTTTTCAGAAATGCACAGGTTTGGTAGGTTTCCCTAGGTGGCGGCTGAGCTAGAGGCCAAAATCTACAGGTAGTCACTTTGCTAAAAACAGCTCTGTTTTCTGTGATATGTCCACGTTGTGTTTTGGGGCATATCCTGTCGCGGGCGCTAGGCCTACCCACACAAGTCAGGTATCATTTTTATCGGGAGACGTGGGGGAACGCTGGGTGGAAGGAAATTTGTGGCTCCTCTCAGATTCCAGAACTTTCTGCCACAGAAATGTGAGGAACATGTGTTTTTTTAGCCAAATTTTGAGGTTTGCAAAGGATTCTGGGTAACAGAACCTGGTCCGAGCCCCGCAAGTCACCCCTCCTTGGATCACCCTAGGTCTCTAGTTTTCAGAAATGCACAGGTTTGGTAGGTTTCCCTAGGTGGCGGCTGAGCTAGAGGCCAAAATCTACAGGTAGTCACTTTGCTAAAAACAGCTCTGTTTTCTGTGATATGTCCACGTTGTGTTTTGGGGCATATCCTGTCGCGGGCGCTAGGCCTACCCACACAAGTGAGGTATCATTTTTATCGGGAGACGTGGGGGAACGCTGGGTGGAAGGAAATTTGTAGCTCCTCTCAGATTCCAGAACTTTCTGCCACAGAAATGTGAGGAACATGTGTTTTTTTAGCCAAATTTTGAGGTTTGCAAAGGATTCTGGGTAACAGAACCTGGTCCGAGCCCCGCAAGTCACCCCTCCTTGGATCCCCCTAGGTCTCTAGTTTTCAGAAATCCACAGGTTTGGTAGGTTTCCCTAGGTGGCGGCTGAGCTAGAGGCCAAAATCTACAGGTAGTCACTTTGCTAAAAACAGCTCTGTTTTCTGTGATATGTCCACGTTGTGTTTTGGGGCATATCCTGTCGCGGGCGCTAGGCCTACCCACACAAGTGAGGTATCATTTTTATCGGGAGACGTGGGTGAACGCTGGGTGGAAGGAAATTTGTAGCTCCTCTCAGATTCCAGAACTTTCTGCCACAGAAATGTGAGGAACATGTGTTTTTTTAGCCAAATTTTGAGGTTTGCAAAGGATTCTGGGTAACAGAACCTGGTCCGAGCCCCGCAAGTCACCCCTCCTTGGATTCCCCTAGGTCTCTAGTTTTCAGAAATGCACAGGTTTGGTAGGTTTCCCTAGGTGCCGGCTGAGCTAGAGGCCAAAATCTACAGGTAGGCACTTCGCAAAAAACACCTCTGTTTTTTTCCAAAATTTAGGATGTGTCCACGTTGCGCTTTGGGGTGTTTCCTGTCGCCGGCGCTAGGCTTACCCACGCAAGTGAGGTATCATTTTTATCGGGAGACTTGGGGGAACACTGGGTGGAAGGAAATTTGTAGCTCCTCTCAGATTCCAGAACTTTCTGCCACAGAAATGTGAGGAACATGTGTTTTTTTAGCCAAATTTTGAGGTTTGCAAAGGATTCTGGGTAACAGAACCTCGTCCGAGCCACACAAGTCACCCCTCCTTGGATTCCCCTAGGTCTCTAGTTTTCAGAAATGCACAGGTTTGGTAGGTTTCCCTAGGTGGCGGCTGAGCTAGAGGCCAAAATCTACAGGTAGTCACTTTGCTAAAAACAGCTCTGTTTTCTGTGATGTGTCCACGTTGTGTTTTGGGGCATATCCTGTGGCGGGTGCTAGGCCTACCCACACAAGTGAGGTACCATTTTTATCGGGAGACTTGGGGGAACATAGATTAGCAAAACAAGTTCTATTGCCCCTTGTCTTTCTCTACATTTTTACCTTCCAAATATAGGAGTGTGTGTAAAAAAGACATCTATTTGAGAAATTCCCTGTAATTCACGTGCTACTATGGTCACCCCGGAATTCAGAGATGTGCAAATAACCACTGCTCCTCAACACCTTATCTTGTGCCCTTTTTGGAAATGCAAAGGTTTTCTTGATAGCAATTTTTTACTCCTTATATTTCAGCAAATGAATTGCTGTATACCCGGTATAGAATGAAAACGCACTGCAGGGTGCAGCTCATTTATTGGCTCTGGGTTCCTCGGGTTCTTGATGAACCTACAAACCCTATATATCCCGCAACCAGAGGAGTCCAGCAGACGTAACGGTATATTGCTTTCGATAATCTGACATTGCAGGGAAAAGTTACAGAGTAAAAAGTAGAGAAAAATTGATGTTTTTTTCACCTCAATTTCAATATTTTTCTTTTTCAGCTGTTATTTTCTGTAGGAAACCCTTGTAGGATCTACACAAATGACCCCTTGATGAATTCAGAATTTTGTCTACTTTTCAGAAATGTTTAGGTTTCTGGGATCCAGCATTGGTTTCATGACCATTCCGGTCACTGACTGGAAGGAGGCTGAAAGCACAAAAAATTGCACAAATGGGGTATGCCCCAGTACAATGCCAAAATAGTGTTGAAAAATTGGGTTTTCGGATTCAAGTCTGCCTGTTCCTGAAAGCTGGGAAGCTGCTGAGTTTAGCACTGCAAACCCTTTGTTGATGCCATTTTCAGGGGAAAAACCACAAGCCTTCTTCTGCAGCCCCTTTTTCCAATTTTTTTGAAAAAATGAAATTTTCACTGTATTTTGGCCAATTTCTTGGCCTCCTTCAGGGGAACCCACAAAGTCTGGGTACCTTTAGAATCGCTAGGATGTTGGAAAAAAAGGACGCAAATTTGGCTTGGTTAGCTTATGTGGACAAAAAGTTATGAGGGCCTAAGCGCGAACTGCCCCAAATAGGCAAAAAAAGGCCTGGCACAGGAGGGGGAAAAGGCCTGGCAGCGAAGTGGTTAAGGAATTGTGCCAGGATAGGGGGTTGCCTGCCAAGATTAGCACTAAAATGGCAGAGCTCCTAAAGAATTTGAGGGCAGGGGCAGAGGCTCACAAGAGCCCAACTGGTGATGAGGAGGAAAAGTTGGATGAGGATGAATTAGAGTAAGACAAGCAGAATAATCTTGGAAGGCTGACTGTAGAGGAGGGGGTAACCTACTCGGAGGATTAGCAATCCCTCTCAGTGCAGGGAGCAGTGTCTTCAAGGATCCTGTCCCCAGAGCAGCTGAAGGACAGGAGGGAAGAGAGAATGCTTACGTTAGAGCTTGCTAAATTGGAAAGGAAGAGACAGGCCGTGGAGGGCAGAAGGATGGCCGATAAGCTCAGTCTCAGAGAGCTGGATATGAGGGCTAAGCAGATTTATTCCAGCAGTAGTGGTGGCAGCATATCTGCAGTGTCCACTGGAGAAGGAAAGTTCCACATACCCAAGGATTTGGTGCCCAGCTATGTGGTGGTAGATGACATTGATAAGTGGTTCTAAGAATATGAGGTAGCTCTAAGGGTGCAAAAGCATCCTGAGGAGTAGTGGGGGGGAAAGCTTGTGGAGGTACCTGCCCATAGTGATGAGGGACCTGCTCCTTATACTAGAGATAGAAGATCAGATACAATACACACTCATGAAGGCCGCACTTATTAATAAATTTGGGTTGACCGCTGAGAGATACAGACAGAAATTCAGGGGCAATCACAAACTTCCCACACAGACCTGGGTAGACTTCCAAGGTTATGTCAATAATGCACTATAGGGCTGGGGGAGGGGCAGCAAGGTAGAAGACTATACTGGGCTTTACAACTGGATTCTGAGGGTGCGTATGCTTAATATTTGTTTTACAGAGCTGCACAAACACCTGGCCAAAAGCAAGCTGACTGACCCCAGGAAGCTTGCTGAGATAGCGGACCTCTGGGTCACCACCAGAGTGTCCAGAAAAGCATCTAGGGAGGACTCCCAAAATGGTGGTCAGGGTTCCCACCAGAAAAAGGAGGGGAGATAAAAGAGTTGTCTTAAGGCCCCCCAAAAGGGAAAGGGTCTCAAACCCAATCTGGCCACCAGAAGAAAGGCTTCTCTGATAGAAATCATAGCAAGTCAACTTGCAAGTGCTATCAGTGTTATGAGTATGGGCATTACAAGGGCGATGCCAAGTATCCCAAGAGGACACAGTCTCCCACTGCAGGAAGGACACTAGAGTTGGCTAGTGTAGTGCTTGGGGAGGAAATGGTCCCAGTCAGTGGGGGGGAGTCAGTGGGGTTACCCTAGTGTCCCTGGGTAACATGGAGCTAGTGCCTAAAGCACAAATGCCTTCCAATACTGAAAAGTGTAGGGCGTGGTCACCATCAATGGGCAAGGAGTTGAGTCCCTGAGGGACACAGGAGCCAATAAGTCTACGGCAAAGTGTCAACTGGTGGCTCCAGAGCAGATCATACCCAATATATTCCACCATGCTGTAGTAGCAGACGACTGTGAGGGTCACTACTCTGTGGTTCTTGTTCCATTTTGGTGGGGGGGGGGCTCAGGTCATCTGAAAGTTGCCGGGAGCCCTGCAGGGGGCTCTGAATGTCACCCAGTTGATATGGATGTGGCACCAAAGGAGAATGCTCTGGAACCCTCTGAAGAGGGCATTGCCTCTCTTGGTGACCTGCCTGAACTTGCTGGATAGCAAGTAGAAGGAGGACCCACCAGAGAGGACCTCTGTAAGGCACAGAGGGAGTGACCAACCCTGGGTGGCATGAGACAACAGGGTGAAGGCCAGGCAGCTGATGATGACTGGTAGTCACTGCATCTATTGGGAGGATGGCTTCCGATATAGTGAGCCTAAGGCACCTGTGCAGGGGGCAACCAGGGCTCTGGTGGTCCCCCAACACTACCGGGCCTTCCTACTGGAGCTGGAACATCTGGGAAAGGACAAGATCTTTGCAAAGCTTGTCTCCCACTTTTACTGGCCTCAGATGATATTTTCCTCAGATACTTTGTGTAGGCTTGACCTGCCTGGTCCCTTGCCTGTCATTGGCACTCATTTTGAGAGGGTGGCCATTGACATTGTAAGGCCCATGGATTGCCAGACAGCCTCTGGCAACAGGTTTATGCTGATTCTCGTGGACTATGCCACCAGATACCCAGAGGCCATACCTCTGAGGACTGCAACTGAACCTGCAGTGGCTAGGTCCCTTAACTTCTTGTCTCTGATCCCTAGGTTGTTGATGTGTGCTGGACTCTGATTTTGCTGTTTTTGTTTCTCCTGGCACTTTACCACTGCTAACCAGTGCTAAAGTGCAAGTGCTCCTTTACTAAATGTGTATGCAATTGGCTTATCCATGACTGGCATATCTGATTTACTAGTAAGTCCCTAGTAAAGTGCACTAGAGGTGCCAGGGCCTGTAAATCAAATGCTACTAGTGGGTCTGCAGCACTGGTTGTGCCACCCACATAAATAGCTATGTAATCATGCCTCAGACCTGCCACTGCAGTGTCTGAGTGTGCAGTTTTATCTGTAAATTCGACCTGCCAAGTATACCCACTTGCCAGGCCTAAACCTTCTCTATTCTTACATGTAAGTCCTAAGGGCAGGGTGCAGTGCATGGTTAAGGTAGGACATATAGTTATGTATTTTATATGTCCTGACAGTGAAATATTGCTAAATTAGTTTTTCACTGTTGCAAGGCCTGTCCCTCTCATAGGTTAACATGGGGGCTACCTTTACATCTGATTAAAGTGTAGATTTCCTTTGGGAGCGGATGGCCATGTGGAGTTAGGGGTCTCTGAGCTCACAATTTAAAAATACATCTTTTATTAAAGTTGATTTTAAGATTGTGTGTTTGAAAATGCCACTTTTAGAAAGTGAGCATTTTCTTGCTTATACAATTTCTGTGATTCTGCCTGTTTGTGGAATCCCTGTATGGGTCAGTTTGACAGTTGGGTTGGTTGCACCTCACACTAGACAGTGACACAAAGGGAGCTGAGGTGTAGTCTGCATTTCCTGATGAGCCATCTGTGCTAGGAGGGAGGAGAGGAGTGGTCACTTACACCTGAGAGGACTGTGCCTGCCCTCACATAATGCAGTCTCCAACCCCCTTATGAGTGACTGGGGCCTGGCCTGGGTAAGGCAGGATTTCACATTCAAGAGAGACTTTGTTTTGAAGTAGGCCTACTTCAAAGGAGAAATTGGGTATAAGAAGGGCATCCAAAACCACAGACTTTAGAAACACTTCTGGAAACAAGAGGAACCTCTGCCTGGAGAAGAGCTGAAGAGCTGAGGAGGACTGTGACTGTGCTTTGTGGAGCTACCCTGCAGTTGCTGCTTCTGCCAGAGTAAGAGGGCCAAGACTGGACTTTGTGTGCATTCCATCTTGAGAAGAACTCTCCGAGGGCTTGATTTAGAGCTTGCCTCCTGTTGTTTGAAGTCTCAGGGACAGCAAAGACTTCTCTCTGCCAGCACCTGGAGTCTCTGGAGAGACTCCTACTCTGCCCTGTGGTGCCCACCCAGTTCCTGGGACCCTGAAAGGAGAAGCTGGCAGCCTAAGAGGAGGAAATCCACGCACAGAGCGCTGTGTGGGAAATAGATCGACGTGACTCCGATCTGCGGCTGAAGAAACGACGCACCACCGGCTCCGCAGCTGAAAATCGACGCTAGCCAGAAACGCGACTGAAGAATCTGCACATGGAGCAGGAGAAACGACGTGCAGCATCGCTGATGGAGGCTGGGAGATCGCGACCTGCACTGCGTGGTTTTCAGATAATCTTGCGGCTGGATTTCCAATGCAAGTACCGCTGGGCGTGTAAAAACAACGCAAGGCCTGCCCGGGACTGAGAGTACTGACCGGTTCAACGCATCGCTCTCCTGGGGAGAGAAGAAACAACGCGCCCGACCCGACGAAAGGAGAAATGACACAATGTCCCGTTCGTGAGTAGAATCGACGCATCACAAGCCCTTTTTGATGCACACAAACCCGTGCAGGGTTATTTTTGACGCACCCAAGGCACATTTTCATGCTAACAGTGTTAGTGTGTGTGTGAAACTACTTAAAGACTCTTTTTGATTTTTAATTGATAACTTGACTTGTGTATTGTGGATTTTTGTCATTTTGGTCTTGTTTTGTTTAGATAAATATTTCCTATTTTTCTAAACCTGTGTTGTGTCATTTTGTAGTGATTTCATTAAGTTACTGTGTGTGTTGGTACAAATACTTTACACCTAGCACTCTGAAGTTAATCCTACTGCTCTGCCAAGCTACCAAGTGGGTAAGCAGGGGTTAGCTGAGGGTGATTTTCTTTTGCCCTGACTAGAGTGAGGGTCCTTGCTGGAACAGGGGGTAACCTGACTGTCAACCAAAGACCCCATTTCTAACAGTGGGTTTCCCCGAAGATGTGGTGTGACAGGGGTTCTCCACACCCTACCATCCACAAACCAATGGGCTTGTTGATAGATTGAATAAGACCCTCAAGTGCATGATCAAGGGCCTGCCTGAGGACCTGAGGCTTAAGTGGGATGTCATCTTGCCATGCTTGCTCTTTGCTTACGGAGAGGTGACACAGAAGAGGGTTGGTTTTAGCCCCTTTGAGCTTTTGTATAGACACCCTATAACAGGACCCCCTCATCCTGGTGCCTGGTCAGGGAGGGGTGGGAACAAGCTCACAGAAAACCTCCCCAGGATGTGGTTAGCTACATGCTAGCGCTTTGGCACCCAGATGGCCATGTTTTGGAAGAAGGCTTTGGAAAACTTGGAGGCCAGCCAGGAGGTAATGAAGCAGTGGTATGACCAAATGTCTACCCCTGTGGAATTCCAACCTGGACACAAAGTGTGGGTGATGGAGCCCATGGAGCCATGGAGCCCTCCAAGATCATTGGACAGGGCCCTATGAGATTTTTGAGTGGAAGGGGGAGGCCATCTACTTGGTGGACCTCAAGACACCCAGACAACCTCAAAGTGTTCACCATATCACCCATCTCAAACCACACTTTGATATGTCTGGGGTCACCAGACTTTTCTGTGCCTTACAAGATATTACAGGAGGTGCATCAAGGGATATGGCACCATTGTTTCACCCTTGACTGGGCTGACTTCTAAGAAGCAGGCAAGAAATGTGATTTGGACATAGGTTTGCCAGAAAGATTTTGACTCCTTAAAGCAGGCCATGTGCACAGCCCCTATGCTCAAGGGCCCTGAATTTTCCAGGGAATTCATAGTTCAAACAGATGCCTCAGAGCATGGCATTGGGACAATTCTTTCACAATTTAATGATGAGGGCCTAGACCAACCTGTAACTTTCATCTCCAGGATGTTACTTCCCAGGGAACAGATGTTGAGCGCTAAAGAGAGGGAAGCCTTTGCTGTGGTCTGGGCACTGAAGAAGCTGAGACCATACTTGTTTGGGACTCACTTCCAGATTCAGACAAATCACAGGCCCCTCAGGTGGCTAATGCAAATGAGGGGTGAGAATCCAAAATTGTTAAGGTGGTCCATCTCCTTAAAGAGAATGCACTTTACAGTGGATCACAGACATGGGTCAGACTACGTCAATGCTGATGGTCTCTCCAGGTTCTTCCACCTTAGTTATGAGAACTCTCAAGAGGTTGGGTAGTTCTCCCAACTTTCAGTTGGTGGGGGGGAGGCACCTGTTACACCTGTCAGCCTTAGGGTGGTTCTCCCCCCAACTTTGTGCCTCCTTGCCTCCAATTTTGCTGAAGCCATTTTTGTTGGCCTTAGGACTCTGTGCACTTAAGCTAGATTCTTGAACATTCACCCTGCCCCTTCTCAGCAAGAATTCTGTACAGAAAGAAAACAACCATGCACTTTCCACCTTAGCTCCAAATTCTAGAGCAGTGGTTCCCAACCTGTGGTCCGGGGACCCCTGGGGGTCCGTGAAGGCTCCTCAGGGGGTCCGCGACTGCTTAGAAAATTAAATAATATTAACATACTAGGTCCCAGCTTTCAGTAGGGGGGTCCCAGGATTCCAATAATGATTCAGTGGGGGTTCCCGGCTACCAGTAATGATAAATTCTGGGTCCACAGAAGTCAAAAGGTTGGGAACCACTGTTCTAGAGAGCTTGCAAGAAATAGCTGATACCCCTGTTTTAAGGCTTTCGATATGATTAACCACTACAAACCCAGGTCATTCTGCTAAAGGATTGACCAAACACTGATCTGTGCTATAATCCATCTTTGTGTATGACTTATTAAGCGATAACCAGAGCCACTGGAATGATACAATTCTGTGGCTGCAGTTTTGTCACATAATTATGGATGTACTGGTTATGCTACATAATCCACTATCTGCTGCATAATCTGCAGATTTTTACAAAACAATTTTGTCTCTAGCTCAAAAAGAATCAAAAGTTACTAAAAACGTTGCAACGTGTGTTCGCTCACAGTGGAAGGCCATGGCAAAGGTTGCTTGATTGTTCTAATGAGGTGAAATGCTTGCCCAAACAGCATTACCTTGTGTAAAAGCATAAAATAATGTAGTATTGCTATAAATAAATGTGATTAATTATGCCGCGTAATTTGCCTTTTCTGGTGATTACTCTCAAAATTAAAGAAGGAAAGAGGAACTAGTTATCCAGAGAATATGGACTATGAAAAAGCAGCGATGCTGCAATTTTATATGCTAATTTTATCTGTAATGGGTTGTTGTGTTCTATTAATACACATTGTAATTTACAAGGTTATAGGTTTTGGCTGACAACAATAAGGACGATGTGGTATGGTAATGCCTATTGTGATTCTTAAATGCCCTTTATTACTATTTACTCATTTGAATGTAGCTGCTGGCTTAGTTTAGCAATAAAGAACTGTGGTTACTATTGACCTCGGTGTCTTTAGTAAAATTATGATTTCATGCTCAAAATTCATTTGTGGAGTGAGTTTGTATGCTTTATGGTGTTGAGGCCAGTAATATACTCGTGATTTTTATGATCAATGACATATCACGAGGTGTGACGATCATCAGGGAGGTTATTCTGATCACCTGGATTTTTTTGATGAAAGCTTCAGTTGAATTCCACAGCACCTGTAATACTTCGGATCCATTGGAGTGTAAAGTAAATTCACTTACTTATTACTATAGCAAGGGAATTGCAAAACCTTACCAAAGTCTACTGCTTTCTGTGTGTTCACAAAATATGCATTGCATCGTGTTCTTGATCACCCTTCTGAAACTAGCCTTTTTTCAGAATTACGTCACTTCCAACTCCCACTTAAATTGCGTCACTTCTAACTACCACTTATTTTCCTCACGTTTTAAACGGGCACTGTTTAGAAATCCATGAAAAAGGAATGCATTCTTATTTAGCCAGCTCAGATGATAAGGTAGACTGGCTCATAAAAGCTTTTTGCAAGCCCGTCTGTTTCTAAAAGCTAACATATCATAACATCTGGGCTTTATATTCAACAACTTGAAAAGCATAACATGTTGACAGAAATAAACTCAAATGCGTCACCAAGTTACTCACTTTAGCGCACACTTTTTGTAGTTTGCCCCAGACATGCCGCAGTTCCCGTGGCTGTCTCCATTCATGTTGACCACTTGAAAGCAGATATCGGGTCCCCTTGTGGCTCCTAAAAATCATAAATATTAACACCAGAAAATGTAATAATGCTGCTTGGTGTTCATAAGAAGCACCCTTTAAAAGAGAGCAGAAGAAAGAAAAGAAGTAGGAGGAAATGAAGAGGGAAGCTGGCAGAGGTAGAAATGGCTGGTCAGAACCTTAATTTCAAGCCTACGTTCAATACACTCTTTGTATTGCCCTGGTCGGAGTGTGGGAGTCGGTGTAACCAGAGGAACGGCATTCAGTGCCACAAGAACGGAAGTGAAATGTACATAGGTGACACTAGCCAAAACGTTGGGGAGCAAAAATGGGACTTATACTTGAATCAGGATATGGCGTTTAAGAGGATTTCTGGGGGAGGATTTCTTGGGTTAACATCAAAATTACTTGTGGGGACCTCTTTCCTGCTCTGTCCTGATACGATGATGCAATTTGGACATAAAATTTGACTAACTTGACTGACAATAACAATTTAAATCAAATTTGGACAGTAATGGTTGTCTCGACATAGAAGCAATGCACTCTTGCTGGTTTTTGGGGCTTTCTATGATGATTATTTTGGGTGGAATTAGGGGCAATAATGCTTTTGAATTATTTTTTCTTAAAATAATTAGCAACAAATAGCACACTCTAATTCACATCGGGCCAGTTACATTTCTTTCAACTAAAGACTAAACATCGACTTTCAAACTGGTTTGAGAGTTTATCTGTCTAGGAATTTGGGGGAAATCAGTGCCATCGTAAACACACTCAACAAAGCTGGGTACATGTGTTTGTGGATTTCAAATAGTGTGCATACTGAAGAAATGTCACAGAAAATCGAATCGACAGCAAGGAAAATGAAAAGCAGCTTGTGGGATTACAACACGAAGTTCAATTGAGCAAGTCTTCACAGAGTTGTTTCTGGGCAACAGCCTTTTCGGCAGCTAGCCAGAACTTGCTAACATGGGCCACCATCTGCTTGTGAAATATTAACCATGGACAGTCCAGAAGACCCATGAGTTCCATTACTTAAAAAATAAAGACAATCAAAGCCCCTTCCTGGGATGCAACTATGACTGGTAGCTGGTTCTCCATTCAGTGGACATCAGGCCATGACTTCTACGTAGCATTTGCTGGTATGATATATTATGTTAGTGTGGTGTTATAAAGAGCTTATTCACCCGGAGGTCTCTTGGCACAGTAAAAAATCACAGAACAAGACTCAATGGCAACCAGACTCAAAGTCTGTTAGTCTTGAGGTCTTCTAGACTACCAGTCGTCTCATTCTAATAAGTCAGGGGCCTCCTCCAATGGACAGTAGAGTCCTATTTCATAGCAGGCATCAGTCAGGCAACAGAAAGCCTTATGCCAAACAAGTATCCTTTCATGAGCCACCTGGAGTGTCAGCTTGAACAAATCGTTGCATCAGCGGCAGGTGGAAGCATGCGCACTGATGGAGTACGGACCTTGTGGTGAAAGATAAAGGACTGAAGTACTATTTCTGATGTGCTTTTGGCTGGGAATGTCTTGGTCGGTAACACTGGGGTGTGAAAGGGAGCTGGAGAGGATTGGACTTCCGTCCTTTGTCTACAGGTCCTGCCACCTGGTTGTCTGCTAAGGTAAGTTTGGGAGCAGACCTCATTTGTGCCAATTCTTATGTGCTAAATTGTTTTTTCTGTTTCCTACACATACAATTATGTTTTTATTATGATGTCCTTTCATGTTTGAACATAATTTGAAATGTGGTATTGCACGTAATTTGGTTCCATTATTTAAAAATAGGAAAATTATTTTGTATAAATTGAATCATGTCAACATGTACCTAACCTATTTAACAAAAAAATGGAAGGGGACCGTTGTGGGCCGAGCCGCGTGACTGGATATTGTGAAGCTCGTTCCCAGCTTTACCCAGAAGCAAACCTACAGTGTTGCTCCATCACAGTGATTACTTTATCATATAAGTACACCCGTAGCGATATACGTACAATTGTTAAATATTACTTTCAAAATTGAGCATTATGGATAGGTAATTATTCGGATCGATAATTGTGATGGTGTAATTACTCTGACCACTGATAAAATGCTGTCATTTATCATGCCACTAATATAACTTTGATATATTTCTCATTATAAATAAAAATTTCTGACACTGCAAAAGGATCCAACTGCAGCCTTAGGATCCAACTAATTTTACCTGTAAAATATTTCTGTACTATTAAATTCAGCCTAAACCTTGTTTAATCCATTTTAGGCCTGATTATAAGTTTTGTGGGATGCTACTTAGATATTCATGTTCATTGAATAAATAATACCCAAGGTATCAATACCGGGTTTGAGTATCGACTATACCTGGTGATGGCCATTGAGACTGGCACTAGGAGTTTCCGTGCCTATTCCCACATGTTTTTTCACCATTTCAGGCAGTTTTTCATGAGATAACTGTTTTTTTCTCTGAAACATTTAGGCCCTCATTACGACCCTGGCAGGCGGGCTAGAAGTGGCGGTAAAACCGTCAACAGGCCGGCGGGAAAAAAATGGAATTATGACTATGGCAGTTATCGCCATGGTCATCCTCCACTTCTCCACTCCGACCGCCAGGGTGGTGACGACCACTGGGCTGGAGACTTCGGTCTCCAGCCCGGCGGCCGTCACCAGACCGCCGGCGGTATCAGGACCCTGCATTACGCCATGGATTTCGGGTGGTTTGGAACCGCCACGAAATCCATGGCAGTAGGCACTATCAGTGCCAGGGAATCCCTTCCCAGGCACTGATAGGGTCTCCCCCACCCTCCACCCCTACCCCGAGTCTTCTCCCCACACCCCCCACACCCCTGCCACCCCCCAAAGGTGGAAGGACCCCCAACCAAAATGCATATACACACACCCCCTCACCACCCCAACATGCATATACACACACCCTTTCCCCACCCTCACCCCCACCCCCAACATGCACATACACACACCCCCTCCCCACCCCCAACATGCACATACACACACCCCTACACACACAAATACACTACAACACATACCCGCACACATACAAACAGACGTGCACACAGACCGAACCGCACACATTTCCCATACATACAACACCCCCCGCATGCATACACGCACTCACACCCCCTCTACATACTCACACGCACACCCCCATGCACGCACACAACACACAACCCCCCCCACAACTCTCCCGTAACAGACGATCAACTTACCTTGTCCGTTGATTCTCCAGGAGGGGACGGGATCCATGGGGGCTGCTCCGCCGCCAGCTCCCCATCACCAGAACACCGCCTCACCGAATCATGAGATGTGATTCAGTGGGCGGTGTTCTGATGACAGGGCGGTGGAGGTGGAGCAGCCTCCACTTCCCTGCCGACCACCAGTATGACTGCTGGCGGGTCTCCATCTGAAAAAGGACGGAGGGCTGCCTGCAGTCATAATACTCTGCACCGAAAACCGCCTGCACTGGCGGTCTTCAGCACTGCGGTACCTCAGCGGTCTTTGAAAAAGACCGCCGAGGCCGAAATGAGGGCCTTATTCTCTTTACAGCGGGTTAGTCCAGGTACCAGCGCCTGAAGGTTACAAGCCCTCTTGTAATTGACTAGTTGTTGAATGTAAAGTCACTATGTGTTTTGCTTTAGTAAGAGGAGGTTGTGATGTTAAGGGGTAACTGCGGGTACTTGACCCTGTGAACAAAAACAATCCATATGTGGCCTACGAAATTGAGAGGTGGTGACTGTGAGTGGTCTTGAATGAACAGGCTGGGTCAAGGAGTACATGGATGCTTATCCTATTTTTAAAAAGCTATGAACTCGGCCGGGGGATTGAGAAATCACTGAGGATGCTTAACCCTTTAGAAGACAGCTCTGCACGGAAAGATCGGGAGAAGTAAGGAATCACTGTAGATGCTTACCCTGTCCGAATAAAGCCTGGCATTGAGCATCCAAATTCTGGCAGCGCCCCTCAGAACAATATGTCTGAGAGTTGTGGCATGGGTATCCATCCATCACATAGAAGTCGTCAGGACACAGAGCATGGCTTCCATTGCAATATTCAGTCAAGTCGCAGGAATCAATTTGGGGTCTGCATTCAGTTCCTGCCCCTTTAAACTAACGGTGGAAGAAGAACAGAAACAGGTAAAACATTAAAAAGAACCATAATTTAATAAATAACACTCTCAGTGTTTCTGATTTTAGTGATGACATGGACATCAATTCAGTAAATCCCATGGATAGCAGAAGTGACGTCTTTGTATACTTGGACTTGATTACCTAACATGGTTGATCCCTGATTGCACCCTTTGCCTGCCAACAATCTCCTGCTTGATGCAGAGAGCCAATTGAAGGATAATGCATTCAAGGGAGAGGATTTACAAGTATGCACCAGTCTTCCTGGTCTTGCACACTTAGTGGCATTACTGTATGAAAACCATCCCAGCACTTTTCTGCCCATTTCTGTATCCAAGCATCTAGCCTTCTTTCACCTAGTCTATAGACCACCCTGATTCAGCTAGACAATCAAAGATGTAACCAGATCACCCCCACTTCATTCAACACACCCATAGCATATTCCTAAGAGACTTCAACCCAACTCAGTACTCCATTACAAAATCCATTGAGGAAGCTTTATGCATATTACTCAACATGCCTGGAAATCATGTAATATATCAGTGATTCAACCCAATCCAAAGGAAAGTACCTCACCCATCCTGTCAGATTTGTGTACAATACACTGCAAGGGATCAAAGCTGTGAAATGGACAGATCACTTTGCCACCCCGCACACCACACCAGAGTATTAGGACCAACTGAAAAGAGATAAACAATATGAGATAAAGTAACATTCTGCCCCTCAAGGCCTCTTGGATGCCCTTCAAGAATAACTAATCTACTTGAATAAGCTCTTCCAGCCCTCTGCTGATGTCAGCATCTGACGCCACATCTACAGCTCCTCTAGTGAAACCGTGTAGAATGCAATGCTGCTCTAAAGAATTAATTCTTCAAGCCAAATCCTCCAGCACCTTGGTCTATCTAGTTTGGAGGTCTTTTGTCAATGAACC
Source organism: Pleurodeles waltl (assembly GCF_031143425.1). Lineage (NCBI taxonomy): Eukaryota > Metazoa > Chordata > Amphibia > Caudata > Salamandridae > Pleurodeles > Pleurodeles waltl. Next base: position 694,764,569 of record NC_090445.1, read on the forward strand.
TAAATCCATTTACCACAAGACCATTATCAATTGAGCAACAGACAAAAGAAAATCAGTCTCTATGATAGTTGAGCCAATCCTTCCCTGAATCTGTTATAAGTTGACAAATGCAATGGCATCAGGCTTTCTTCACCATGAAGATCAACAAAATCAGATCCAGCATTCCAAGTCCATAGAAAAGCTAATGGCAATACTTCACTAACAAGAGGAATTAATCATTGTAGCATGGTTCAGTCTTTAAACTGATCATATGCACAATAGTGCAACCATTGAGAAGTTACATTCTTCCAGGTAAGCGCCCTAATATACTCGGGTTCAAATATGGCCACCTCCCTCTAGTTCACATTTGTTCTTGTTTAACATGAAATCTTCGTCACATGAGCACCATCTTGATTTGGGAACAATATATCAGACACTCACCATTTCAACTTCCATCTTAAACTTTATAATGTCAGTGTATTATTATGAGAAACAATAAGTGCAGTTATTGTCTTTTCCATATATCTTGATTCACCCCTGTTACGAATCTTCACCTACTCTGGAGACATCTGTTTGGCCTTCTATCTTTTTACTAGACTAGGTGCATGAAAGTGTATACCTGGTTCCTTGGTTATTTTTTCCAGGCCAAATCATTTCTAATCCACCAAATATTGCAGTGTACCTCCATATACCTGGGAATCTAAACTGCTCTTAACTTCATATTCTTGATCAGAACCAAACACAATAGATAAAAGAGACTGTACCAGATGAGTATTAGTCTTCACTGGTTTAAAAAAAAGCCACATGAAAACTAGGTGACGCTTCATTGTTGGTGATAAAACCAGTTTCAGAGCTGCTTCATTTATTATTTTTGTAACAGAAAATGGATGAATAAAACAAAGTTGAAAAAGTAGTTTCCTAGGCTAATTCAAATGCTTGTTCCTCCACGGATGGCAGAGACATTAGTACTCAAGCTACATCTAAGATAAATCAAGGATGATACCCTTGAAAGCAAAAAATAGACTATGATTCAATGAACTGAATTATTATGACAGAATTCTGCCAGCCATAAATGTGGTACTCAGGATGCCGGATCTTCAGATAATATTGCAATACACTTCCAAATCTTAATTTACTCACTCAGTTTGGCAATTAGATTGTAGATGGTATGTAGAAGAGAACCGGACTTCTGCTCCTGTTGTTTCACAAGATCCCCCCAAAAATCACAAAGTGAACTGAGAACCTCGATCTAAAATTATTAATGAAGGTTTTCCATAGAGATGCACAATATTTTATAGAAACAACATATTAGTTTCATATGCTGTTCATATGCTGTTGTACTGCCTTTTACTGGTATAAAGTGTGCACACATTGTGAAAAAATAAACCACCATAATATTAGTGAATCATCTATAAGTGAGTATTGCAGCTATGGAATCTGCTGACACAGTAATCCAAGAATGCAGTGGGTTAGGAGTTCGTAGGTGTAAATAATAAATAGATTTCTTTCTATTATTATTGGTCCATCTGCAGATATCACACATAGATACATATTGTTTTAATTCCTTTCTTAATCATTCCCACCAAGAATGTATTTTGATGAGTTTCTCAGTTTAAATGGCACCAAAATGACCTGCAAAAAGAGAATCATGAGTTTTACGAAGAACATTGTTGCCATGGTAACAGTAGATGCATAATCATCTTTTCATTTTTATATCTTTTTCTTTGGTCACTCTTTAAGCAATGCATTTAGAAGTCAATTTTTCTTTTATTAATTCTACATTGCCTTGATCTTGAGCCTTAGAATTTGCTACAACTATTTTTGCACTAGGAATTATCAGTATAGAAGACTTCACTTTTATAGATGAATTTGTAACTTGATGTCTCAACAATGCATTTGTATTTCCATTTTAACACCCAGGTGTAACAATTATGACAAAATCATAATCAGCAAACAATAAAGATGATCTCAATTGTCTGGCAATTAATGCTTAAGCAGATATGGAATAGTAAGATTTTGATGATTGGTCTACACCGTAACAGGAGAGGTAGCTCCTAAAAGATAATGCCTCAATTCTTCAAAGGCTAAATTAAAAGCTAGAAGTTGTTTACCTGCTATTGTTCAGTTTATTTCTACTGATGATAATTTCCTGGGACAAAAATCCCCAGTATATTGCTAATCTGTCACTGTATGCCATTGAGAAAGAATTTCTGCAAAGCAACATCTGGGGCATCTGCTTTTACAAAGCGTATTTGGTGGTGATCTGGATGATGATGTGTAGGTGATGTAGTAAAATGATTCTTAACCCCTTTGATGCCAGGCCTTTTCTCCCTCCTCTGCTGAGCCTTTTTTTTGTCTATTTGGGATAGTTTGCGCTTAGGCCCTCATAAAGTTTTGTTCACACAAGCTGTCCCAGCCAAATTTCTGTCCTTTTTTTCCAACATCCTAGGGATTCTATAGGTATCCAAAGTTTGTGGCTTCCCCTGGAGGAGACTAAGGGGGTCATTCCGACTCTGGCGGTTGACTACCGTCAGTGCCGGGGACCGCGGATGCACCGCCAACAGGCTGGCGGTGCATCCATGGGCATTCTGACCGCGGCGGTACAGCGTCCCGCCGGTTTCCCGCTGCCCTAGGGAATCCTAGGGAATTCCACGGCAAGCAGCGCCGCCATGGGGATTCCGACCCCCTCACCGCCAGGAACAGGATGGCGGTAACGGGTGTCGTGGGGCCCCAATGGCATGGGCACTGCAGGGGCCCCCTAACAGGGCCCCACTAAGATTTTCAGTGTCTGCCAAGCAGACACTGAAAATCGCGACAGGTGCCACTGCACCCGTTGCACGCCTTCAACTCCGCCGGCTCCATTCGGAGCCGGCTTCCTCGTTGAAGGCGCTTTCCCGCTGGGCTGGCGGGCGGCCTTCTGGCGGTCGCCCGCCAGCCCAGCGGGAAAGCCAGAATGGCCGTCATTCGGCGGCTCCGGCCGGCCCTGCGGTTACCGCAGCCGGCGGGAGTCAGAATGACCCCCTAAGAAATTAGCCAAAATACAGCTAAAATATGGGTTTTTTCAGAAAAATGGGAAAAAAGGACTGCAGAACAAAGCATGTGGTTTTTCCCTGTAAATGGCATCAACAAAGGGTTTGTGGTGCTAAAATCACCATCTTCCCAGCTTTGCGGAACAGGCAGACGTGAATACGAAAACCACATTTCTCAACACCATTTTGGCATTTTACTGGGACATACCCCATTTTTACTATTTTTTATGCTTTCAGCCTCCTTCCAGTTACTGACAGAAATGGGTGTGAAACCAATGGTGGATCCCAGACAGCTAAACATTTCTGAAACGTAGTCAAAATTCTGAATTCAGCAAGGGGTCAGTTAGGTTGATCCTGCAAGGTTTTCCTACAGAAAATAACAGCTGAAATAAAAAATATAGAAATGGAGCTGATAAAAACAACCATTTCTGTCCATGTTTTCTTCTTTAACTTTTTCCTGCTATGGAAGATTTTTGAAAGCAATAGACCGTTGCGTCTGCTGTACTCCTCTGGTTGCGGGGATATATAGGGCTTGTAGGTTCATTAAGAACCCTAAGGACCCTGAGCCAATACATGAGCTGCACCTTGCATTGGGTTTTCATTGTATACCGGGGATACAGCAACTCATTTGGTAAAATATGAGGAGTGAAAAATAGGTATCAAGGAAACCTTTGTTTTTCCAAAATGGGCACAAGATAAGGTGTTGAGAAGCCATGGTTATTTGCACATCTCTGAATTCGGGGGTCCTCATACTAGCATGTGAATTACAGGGCATTTCTCAAATATACTTCTTTCTTACACACTGCCTTACATTTGGAAGGAAAAAATGTAGAGAAAGACAAGGGGCAATAACACTTGTTCTCCTATTCTCTGTTTCCCCAAGTCTTCCGATAAAAATGGTACCTCACTTGTGTGGATGGACCTAGTGCCCGCGACAGGAAACGCCCCAAAGAAAACCATGGACACATCACATTTTTACATTGAAATCTGAAGTGATTTTTGGAAAATGCTTAGCTGTGCATTTACTTATGGTGCTCTCACCAGGTTCTGTTAACCATAATCCTTTGCAAATATCAAAATTTGGAAAAAAACACATTTTCCTCACATTTCGGTGCTGCAAAGTTATGGAATCTGAGGGGAGCCACAAACTTCCTTCTACCCAGAATTCCCCCAAGTCTTGTGATAAAAATGGTACCTCACTTATGTGGGTAGGCCTAGTTCCCGCAACAGGAAATGCCCCAAAACACAACGTGGACACGTCACATTTTCACAAATAAAACTGACCTGTTTTTTGCAAAGTGCCTAGCTGTGGATTTTGGCCTCTAGCTTAGCCTGCACCTAGGGAAGCCTAGCAAACCTATACATTTTTGGAAACTAGACACCTAGGGAAATGCAGAATGAGGTGACTTGTGGGGGTTCTCACCAGGTTCTGGCACCCAGAATCCTTTGCAAACCTCAAAATGTGCCAAAAAAACACCTTTCCTTCCCATTTGGGTGCTGCAAAGTTCTGGAATCTGAGAAAAGCCACAAACTTCCTTGCACCCAGCATTCCCTCAAGTCTCCTGATAAAAATGGTACCTCACTTTTGTTGGTAGGCCTGGTGCCCGCAACAGGAAGTGCCCCAAAACGCAACATGGACACATCAAATTTTTACATTGAAAACTGATGTGTTTTTGGAAAGTGCCTAGCTGTGGATTTTGGCCTCTAGCTCAGCCGACACATAGGAAAACCTAGCAAACCTGTGCATTTTATAAAACTAGATACCTAGGGGAACCTAGGATGGGGTAACTTGTTGTGCTCTCACCAGGTTCTGTTACCCAGAATCCTTTTCAAACCTCAAAATTTAGCAAAAAAATCACGTTTTACTTATATTTCAGTGATGGAAAGTTCTTGCATCTGAAAGCAATCCCAAATTTCCTTCCACCTAGCCTTCCCCCAAGTCTCCCAATAAAAAATGGTACCTCACTTGTGTGGGTATGCCTAGTGCCCGCGACAGGGAACAGTCCAAAACACAACATGGACATATCAATTTTTTCTTATGAAAACTGACCTGTTTTTTGCAAAGTGCCTAGCTGTGGATTTTGGCCTCTAGCTCATCAGGCACCTAGGGAAACCTAGCAAACCTGGTCATTTCTGGAAACTAGACACCTAGGGGAACCAGGATGGGGTAACTTGTGGCATTCTCATCAGGTTATGTTAACCAGAATCCTTTGCAAACCTCAAAATGTGGCAAACAAAAACACTTTTCCTCACAGTTTGGTGCTGCAAAGTTCTGGAATCTGAGGGAGGGGAGCCACTAACTTCCTTCTTCCCAGCATTCCCCCACATCCTTGATAAAAATGGTTCCATCACTTGTGTGGGTAGGCCTAGTGCCCGCAACAGGAAATGTCCCAAAACATTTTGTGGACACATCAGAATGATCAATTACAAAACTACCTGTTTTGCAGGGGGGGGGACCTGCATTTTTGGTCCTAGGCTCAGCAGCCATCTAGGGAAACCTATCAAACCCAGACATTTCTGAAAACTAGACACCTGTGGAGGTCCGGGGGAGGTGTGACTTGCGTGGATCCCCAGTGGTTTCTTACCCAGAATCCTCAGCAAACCTTAAATTTAGCTGAAAAATTGAATTTTTCCCAAATTTCTCTGTGGGATCACGGCACCAGCACAAATTTCCTACCACCCAATGTTCCCTTCAGTCTCCACCTCAGTTGTGTAGATAGGCCAAGTGGCTGTGACAGGGAAGAGCCAAAAACATGTCGCGATTGAGAGGGGATCTAAAGTAGGTCCAAAAGAGCAGTTTGAAAAAAAAAGTTTTTAGGCTGACAAGTGGGGCAGAATTGTTATCGGTATAGATGCGACAATGCTGGGTGGTAGGAATTTTGATGATTTCTGCAGATTCTGGAAGGTTCCATCACAATAATGTTGAGAAAATGTGTGATTTCAAGCAAAGTTGGAGGTTTGCAGGACATTGTGGGTAAGAAAATGGTGCAGGGTGCATATGAAGCACACCACCCTGGACTCACCCAGATGTTTAGTTTTCAGATGTGTCTAGGTCTCGTAGATTTTTCTAGATGGCAGTATCCCAAAGTCCAAAAAGTGCAGCCCTTACCGTTCCAAGTGGGACGATTTTGACACAAACCAATCCCTGGTGCCTAAGTGGTTTCTGCCCCCCTTGGGGCAGATGAGCCTAATAGATATAGGCCAATCTGCGCCCAAGGAAATAATTTGCCTCCATGGGGAATGGCTCTTGTACGAGGGGCCCTCCTCTTACGTAAAATAGTAAAGAAAAAAAAAATCCCTAGTGTCTAGTGGTTTCTGCCCCCCCTTGGGGGCACTTTGGCCTAATGAATGTAGGCCAATCTACCCCCAATGGAGGCAGAAATGGCCTAAAATAAAATTGCCCCCCAGGGGAGCGACCCTTGCCTAAGGGGTCACTCCCCTTGATTGAAATTGGTGCAAAAATAAAATCCCTGGTGTCTAGTGGTTTCTTTGGCCTAATAAAAATAGGCCAATCTGCCCCCAAGGGGGTCATAAATGGCCTGAAATACAATTTCCCCCCAGGGGAGAAACTCTTGCCTAAGGGGGCGCTCCCCTCATGTCACTTTGAAAAAAAAAAACTCCCTCATGCCTAGTGGGCATTTCGCCAGCATGATCGCTATGGGATCGTGCTGCAGAAATGCTCAGAGAGACATCGGTGGAAAGGAAAAGCCTTTCCTTTCCTCCAATGCCTCTCCAACCTGCCTCTTCCCCCATTCGGAAGAGAAACACTTTTGTTTCTCTTCCGAACGCGCATAGCTTCCAGTGTGATGGAGGCGACCTCTGATGAGGTCAGCGCACAATCACGCGCTGACGTCATCAGACATCATCAGACGTCACTGTGACTGCCATCCCTGACCGGGGATGTGGGTGGGTGGCCCACGGAGCAGGTGCTAGCGCTCCCCCCGTGGATCGGGTACAGGGTGAGCTGGTCTCGTCCTTGGTGCATGGCGCCCGTGGCCGAGACCAACTCGGCCACGGCACCCTAGGGGTTAAGAGTTTAAAATGCTTCATTTGCTTTTTCAGGCCATTGAAACGAATCCCCTCTTTTTAAAAGTCTGGTGATAGAAAAGGATTACTTGAAAAAAATGTAGGAATACAGCACCCGCTACCTGCCATAGGTAATACTGGATGTGTCAATGCTTATAGAAATGCAGCACATGAATTGTTACGGGAGTTGACATTTTGCACCATCAACTTGTAAACTTTTAAGATGGACTACAGGTCACTTATAGAGGTAACATGATGGTCATCTTGAAATGTATAACAATGTTATTTGGTATACCTGTTACTATACAATTACAGTCTTGGGAATCACATTGTTTCTAGATGCAGTGCAATGGCCATCCTGGTAGATTACAAGCTAACATTCCAAGATAGCTCCTGTGGGCATTTCCAATGCTTGTGCTTGAATTCTACAGCATTAGCAAAGCCAACACAGGCTGTGATCAACCACTGGCAAAGAAAAACCCTCTGTCCTTCCCAATGCTTATGGTCACTCCTTTTTGTACTTTTGTTTGTTAAAGAGGGAGCTATGTATTAGTATGTTGCACCTGTTATGCTTCACCTGCTCCCCTCTTTACTCACCTCTTCATTCAAGTCTCCCTGCAGTACACCTTGAGCTACTTTGTTCTATGTGCTGCTGTTTTACTGTACTTTGAGTTCATTCGAAGTTCTGTTTTGGAAATTGAGTCAGTTGATGCAGAGCTGCTGATCCGACATGTTGTGGACTTCTTGCCCCAATTAATCTATGATTACATCTAAGGACTTTGGGCCAGATATAAAAAGCCCTTTTATGTTGAGACTGCAAAAGTGCTTTTCTTAATGTACAAACACTTTTATGAGTTGGAAAATTCTTCCTGACTCTGCAAAAAAAGCACTTTATTATCCATTCTGACAGTCGCGGCTCACGCGGAAGCAGCGGGGCGGCGCACGGAGGGGGGGAGCCCGGTGGGAATACATTTTTTTTTCAAAAATGAATAAATAAACAAACACTTACCTTGCTCGCAGCACCGCTCCAGCCGCTTCTTCTCTGCTGCAGGCACAGGCTCACAGCCTGCCCTGCGGCCAATACTGATGCTGCTCAGAGCAGCATCAGGATTGGCTGGAGCACCCAACCAGGGTGCTCCCAGGCAGACTGGGAGCCTGTGCAGGCTCTCTCCAGCCCGGCAACTGTGTTGCCGGGCTGGAGAGAGCCTACAGCGCTATTGTGTTTGGCTGGCCCAAGCCGGCCGACCAAACCCATATTTGCTCTGAGGGGGGAGTGCTGTACACTCCCCCTCACTCCTCGTCACCCCTGTGGCCCGCCCCTTTGTAAGGAAAGGATAATAAACACTGTCTATTATCATTTTCTTGTAAAGGTTTGCAGTTGCCGCTATAGGCTAAGACACTTTTCTCATTCTGTAAGTAATGTATCAATGGGCTGTGACTTACTCTCAAACCACTACCAATGGGTATTCAGACACCTTTCCCTTTGTGAATCATCTAAGCAGCCTCAAGGGGAGTGGCATTATTCTACCACTGTTTGCTCCTCTGATGTGTTCCTGTGAGAAAGGGCCTCTTTTGATATAGTAGCCCCCCACTTCTTGCCTGGAAAAAGATGTGGTTTCAAACTGTAAGTGCCCTTGGGACCTGCAAAACAGGTTCCCAGGGCCAGATCTCTTTCCCCAAAACTGTACTATGTTGGGCACTTCAGCCACCCTTGTAAGTCCCTATTTTTTTTTACCCCTGGTGACGAGGGCATAGGTACTGAAAAGGCCCCCCCAGAGCTGCAGCACAAATTGTGCCACTCTGAGAGTCCCCACACCAGCCTCACGCAGACTGCCATTGCGGGTGCATGACAAGGTTTATTTAAAAGTTGCAAACTCGACATGGCACTCACCAAGAGTACCATGCCCACTAACACTGCATGCAATATAGGTTAGTCACCCCTCTGGCAGGCCTTACAGCCCTAAGGCGGGTTACACTATAATGCATGTGAGTGCATGTGTGTGCATGAGCAAATATGCCCCTGCTGTATCTTTGCAAAACCTTAAGACATATGGTCATTGACTGGTCATTACGGGTTTCCCAGCTACATGATGGCCTCTCTTAATACTGGGTTGTTTGGTATCAAACAACTCAGAATAATAAACCCACTCTGATGCCAGTGTTGGATTATTATAAAATGTACCCAGAGGGTACCTTAGCAGTACCCCTTGCAAAAACTACCTGCCCTGTCATGGTTGCTGACTGGTCTTAGCCAGCCTGCCATCACCATATAGAAGTATGGACTCCTGGGTCAGGTATGGCAGGTGAGGTGACTACTCCATTTCATTTTCCTCCATCTTGGATGGGAGAAAAATAGCCAATCAGGGTTAGGGATGTGACCCCTTCCCACAGGAAGTGGTCCCCTAATGGGTGTAGCCACCCTAAGGTAGGTGGCCCATTAGCCACTCCCAGTTACTCCCCTTAATGCCCACTAAATGCAGTATTTAATGGGCATCCCTAGTCCTACAGATCAGATTCGATGGACACAAGAAGACCAGGAACAAAGAAGAGCCGCTGCACGAGAACAGAAGTCCTGCTGCGCAAAGAAAAACATGCCCACCCCTTCCTGCTGCTTCTAGGACTTGACAATCGGCGCTGAGGTGTCACCTGGAAACCTGGAGGACTCTAAAAACACCCAGAGCATGTCCTGCCTTCTGCAACTCGCCAAGCACCTCCCTCACAGTGAAGGTATCATTCTCCTGCAACCTGCAAGCAAGAAACCAGTGAAGTCCAGTTAACTGACTGGCCACTGACCAATGAAATGGACCCAGCAGCCCAACCAAGATCCATACAACAGACCTGAAGGACAAAACCTACCAGTGTGCCATGTTTGGTGGCACTGCGACTTTCAGGGCCTGAGACGTCCCAGTGCCCAGGATGCTGGACCCCCAATGTCGGACACCCAGAAGCAAAGTCCACTCCCGAATCTCCAAAGCCCAGAAGCAAGTCTTCAGGACACCCAAGAACCACTCTCCAGAGTGGCCCTACTGACCTGTAATCTACCCTCCAATTGACCTGCTCCTGGCTCCAGGGACTACCTGACCCACAACTCTTAGCTGACTTAATTGCACTGCACCCCACCTCCCTGTCACTTGCAACTCCTAACTAACTGTGCTTTAGGGGCCCCTAACCCTCTATGACCTCTACCCTCCAAGGGGACCACCGGACCTACCTCTAAGTCCACCTGTGCAATATGTTTCCAAGTGGTCCCCTTCTGCGTTGTATGCCAGCTCCAAGGCATTAAGCCACTGCTCTGGCTTTAACGGGGACAGGCCAAAATTCTCCGGCTGGCCCAGAGGACATCTCAACAACCTTAACCCAAAAATAGAAGGTGACACTTGTGAGAGCTTTGCCTGATTTTATATGCATATTTAAAGATTTTTCAATTCATTCCTATGGTGCGTATTTACGCATAAAAAGCATACATTTTCTACACTTTGAAAAATCATAACAAAAGAAGTACTTACCATATATTAATAATCTTGGTCTTAAAAATGTTATAAAAATCTGAAGTATGTTTGTAAATTGGCCTTGAGTTATTCTTCTGAGTGTGTGTCCACATTTATTGATACTGTGAGTACAACAAATGCTTAGCACATCTCCAGGATAAGCCTAAATGCTCGCCCACACTACCACAAAAACAGAGAACTATGTGGTCTGCTTTTTACTTCCTGATACCAAAGTGGGGTTGCCTGGACTCTCTGCACAGTGCATATCTTTTTCGTAAACTATATAGAGAGCCAGCCTCCTACAGTTCCCAAATGGGAGATATTTTTCTTTAAATCCGCACCTGTGCCTTTAATGGACACAGCTCTTTAAAAAATATGTTTTTACATGTTTGGCAAAGCAAATACATGAAGGCAGTCTGCTGTGCCTTGCAGGCCTTCATTGCTTCATTGGCAGCCATTCACTGGGGGTCACAAACTGCTACCTGCTTGATTATTATTCATAAGGCAGGCAGTTTTGTGACCCCTTGTGAAAGGCCAATTTGCTATGCCACCGTTTAATACCAGGCTGCATTGCTATTGCATTCCCATTAACAAACCAGTCAGTGTGCCCATTTCACATCCCTGGTTCACCAATGGGAATTACATATATGGCCCATAATCTTTACTTTTCTACAGTACCACCTTCCCTCTACAGGACACCAGAGCTATCTTTCTACCTACGATGCACACTTGCTGATACACAAAGCTGTTGCAGAGCTGTTGGAGGCAGTTGCACAATGAAAGTTTGTACTGCAGATTTTAGGGGGGCAGTTATTGTACTCATCCATACAAATACCTTTGTGAACTCTGGGTCAACAGGAGTGATACCTTCTTAGTGCAAGAGGAAAGATGAGAATGGGTGACCTTCCCATCCAGGAAGATACATACAGGAGCAATATTTCAATCTATTCATGCACCACAGAAAGCAGGGAGTTCTAGTGCCCTCCAAAGACCTCAAAGTATCCTAACACGTAACAGGCCACAGGGATTGCTTATGGAATCCCTGTAAGTAACAACATTAGATCATCAGAGAGTGGCAGCACAAGATGAACTGACCCTCCAACAGCAAAGGTGGTGGCTAAATGCAGTAAAAACAGGGATGGCTGAGCCAACCAGCGATGGCCAATGAAATCCTAACAGAGTCGAGCTTGAAGTGATAAGTGGCATGTCCTCTCTTTAGCTTTTATCATGTGTACTTCATAGCTGACAAATGGACCTATGTAGTGTGACACACTTGGTAAGCCTTGTAGTTTTAGTCGATTGCTTAAGTATTATGTGTCTTTTAATCCAAGTATTTCTATGATTAAAGGGCAACAGCAAGTTGTAGAATGCAAAGTGTTGTTGGCTAAAAAGCTAAAACTGTAATGGTGCAAATGTGTCAATGACACGTAACAGAGGGATATTTGTCAGTGGTGGTAACAAAAAGTTCTCCTTTCATACCAAGAGGCACGTATTGGTGGAAAATTTCAGACCAAGACAGATGAGGTGGTGCGATGTTGTGTTTACTCCTAAGCTTGGGCACAGAGAAGGGCGAGAACCAGTAAAGCACAGCCCGAAGTGAAGGATGCAAAGAGAGCATATTTAGTCTCTGCAATTCCCACGAACACCTCTTGTTTGATCTAAATAGATCAGACAAACATCGCCAATATTTTTTAAAGAAATATTACATTACACCCATGGACGTCAATAGGCAATGGGAGGAGGGGGTGAGATCACACGCCCTTTGATCTCCACTTTCACTAATACACACAAATTCACACTTACACTCTATCACACATAAACACACTCTCATCCGCAAGCATACACACAACATATATTTCAAAGCATTTTTTACTTACCTCAGCTGCCATTGAGGGGCATATTCCAGCTAATTGTACCCCGTTTTTATTACGTTAATAGTGAATAATATGTTATTATTCAATTTTGGGGTAATACAAAATTGACAGAAAAGAAAGAGAGTGAAGCATCAACTGACGTCCAGAAGGACGAGCTGCCACTGTGTTCCTGGTACTGAATTTGTGACCTCTGGGGCCAGGGTTCGCCAAGGCAGGGCCAGCGGTAGCAAAGTGCAAGCCAGAGGTCGCAGCTGCGACCCCCGGCGAACCCGACATGACATCTATGTTTACACTACACAGGTACAATCGGACAGTGACTATCCCACCTGTCCAGGCAAGAGCATGGTGCGGTTTATGTATTTATGTCTAAAGCACATGGCATACCTCAACATGATGGGGCCCCCTGCAGAATGTGATGAGAGGCCCCTTAGTCTCGCATATCTCACACATATTCATTGAACTCGGACTTAATGGGGCCCCCTTGAAGGGTTTGGGGGTCCTGGAGAGTTGGGGGCCCCCTGCATCACAAGGGGCCTTCATTACGCCTCCGTCTAAAGCGCATGTGTGCCGAAAGGCATCCTGGAACTGGGTGTTCTAAAAAACAAGCAAACAGAATGAGCATTAACAAATCAATGTTTTTACTCTTTTCCTGAATCGTCTTGAATTTGAAAGGCATCCCAGCTCCAGTGGGAGCGCATTGCTGAGGTGGGGACCCAAAACTCTAAAGGATCTTCTGCCAGAGTGCGCTGTTTACAGTATGACACCTTAGAGATGTTGTGCTCCACTGACCTTAGGCACCCTGTTAGACTTTTCATCCTTGGCGTGGTCTCCCTTAACTTTTTGCCTCTGTTCCCCAGGTTGTTGATGTGTGCTGGACTCTGATTTTGCTGTTTTTGTTACTCTGGGCACTTTACCACTGCTAACCAGTGCTAAAGTGCAAGTGCTCCTGTTTAAATTGTATGTAAGTGGTTCATCCATGATTGGCATATTTGAATTACTAGTAAGTCCCTAGTAATGTGCACTAGAGGTGCCAGGGCCTGTAAATCAAATGCTACTAGTGGGCCTGCAGCACTGGTTGTGCCACCCACATAAGTAGCTCTGTAATCATGTCTCAGACCTGCCCCTGCAGTGTCTGTATGTGTATTTTTACACTGTAAATTCGACTTGGCAAGTGTACCCACTTGCCAGGCCTAAACCTTCCCTTTCCTTACATGTAAGGCACCCCTAAGGTAGGCCCTAGGTAGCCCCAAGGGCAGGGTGCAGTGTATGGATAAGGTAGGACATATAGTAATGTGGTTTATATGTCCTGACAGTGAAATACTGCCAATTTCGTTTTCACTGTTGCAAGGTCTGTCTCTCTCTCATAGGATAATATGGGGGCTACCTTTAAATATGATTAAAGTGTAGATTCCCCTAGAGAGTAGATGGACATGTGGAGTTTGGGATCCCTGAACTCACAATTTAAAAATACATCTGTTAGTAAAGTTGATTTTAAGATTGTGCGTTTGGAAATGCCACTTTTAGAAAGTGAGCATTTTCTTGCTTAAACCATTCTGTGACTCTGCCTTGTTTGTGGATTCCCTGTCTGGGTCAGTTTGACAGTTGGGTTGTTTTTCACCTCACACCAGACAGTGACACAAAGGGAGCTGGGGTGTGATCTGCATTTCCTGATTAGCCATCTCTGCTAGGAGGGAGGGGTGGAGTGGTCACTCTCATCTGAAAGGACTGTGCCTGCCTCTGACAATGCTGTCTCCAACCCCCTGGTGTGTGTCTGAGGCCTTGCCTGGGCAAGGCAGGATTTCACAAGAAGGTGTGAGTCCCCTTTGAAGAAAGGTGACTTCAAAGACTAAAATGGGTATAAGAAGGGCACCCAAACTTACAAACTTCAGAAACACTTCTGGAACCAAGAGGAACCTCTGCCTGGAGAAGAGCTGATAGCTGAGGAAAACGTGCTGCCCTGCCTGTGACTGTGCTTTGTGGAGCTTTCATGCAGTGCTGCTTCTGCAAGAGTAAGAGGGCAAAGACTGGACTTTGTGTGCCTTCCATCTTGAAGAAGAAATCTCCAAGGGCTTGATGTAGAGCTTGCCTCCTGTTGTTGAAGTCTCAGGGATAGCAAAGACTTCTTCCTGCCAGCACCTGGAGTCTCTGGAGAGACCCCTACTCTGCTCTGTGGTGCCCTTCCAGTTCCTGGGACCCTGAAAGGAGAGGCTGGCAGCCTAAGGACAAAAATACACGCACCGAGCGCCGTGCGGAGAAAAGATCGACGCGAATCCGATCGCGGCTGAGAAAACGACGCGACGCCGGTTCCGCAGCTGAGAAACGACGCCGCAGGAAACGCGACCGAAAAACCGATGCCCGGAGCAGGAGAAACGACGCGCAGCATCGCTGACGGAGGCTGAGAGATCGCACCCTGCGCCGCGGGACTTTCGGATCGTCGTGTGGCTGGCTTTTTCAACGCGCACCGCCGTGCCGAGTTGTTTTCGACGCACACAGCCGTGCAGGGTTACTTTCGACGCACACCGCCCGTGCGGGGTTATTTTTGACGCAAACCAGGTACATTTTCACGCTAGCAGCGCTAGTGTGGTGTTACAACTACCTAAAGACTCTTTTTATTTTAAACCTGTAAAAAATCATAACTTGACTTGTGTATGTTGGATTTTTGTCGTTTTGGTCTTGTTTTGTCTAGATAAATATTTCCTATTTTTCTAAACTGGTGTGGTGTCATTTTGTAGTGTTTTCATTAAGTTACTGTGTGTGTTGGTACAAATACTTTACACCTAGCACTCTGAGGTTAAGCCTACTGCTCTGCCAAGCTACCAAGGGGGTAAGCAGGGGTTAGCTGAGGGTGATTCTCTTTTATCCTAACTAGAGTGAGGGTCCTTGCTTGAACAGGGGGTAACCAGACTGTCAACCAAAGACCCCATTTCTAACATTGGTGACCAGCGGTCGGGATTTGGACTTGTATTTGTACTTGACATACAGTAATTAAGTGTACACTACTGTTTTGATCTCAGACCACTACGTGACCACATACTACTAGTCTTGTGATTTTTGTTTTTTCTACTTGGACTGTTTTTCTCTGCATTCAGTTTCTTTTTTTTCGCTGATCCCGTGATTGACTTTTCTGGAACTTCATTTGAGAACTTGCTTTTCTGTTTTTGGAACTGTGCATATTTTTTTAACCTCTCATCATGTCTCAGTCTGGAGATGCCCTAGCTGAAGCTGCTTTTGACTTGGAAAAATTGGAGAGCTACAAAGTGGCTCAGTTGAAGCAGTTTTGTAGTAATGTTGGCTGTCCCATTAAGAGCTCATCCAAGAAGGATGAGCTGCAAAAGGCGCTGAGGGCCTGGGTGACAGCCAAAGCAGCTGAGGGGCACACAGATGAGGAGCCAGAGGGAGAAGAGGAGTTGCAAGTCACTCACACTGATGTAGTGGGTGGGCCTGCTATGTCTCAGGGGAGAATCTCCAGGGCAGGTAGCAGTGTGTCCTCCAAGAGTCTGACACCTGGAGAGTTACAGGACAGACAGGCAGAGAGGGAGTACCAGTTGGAGCTGAAAAAGCTCAGTCTAGAGATGGAACAGAGGAAGCTGGCCCTTGAGGAAAGGAAGATAAACATGGCTCATGAGCTCAGTTTAAAAGAGATTGATCAGAGGAGTCAGTCCAGTAGGGATGGTGGCAGCAATTCTACAGTGCAGCCTGAGAGAAGGGTACACATCCCAAAAGACCTTGTGAGGGATTATAAGAGGGAGGATGATATCTACTTGTGGTTCAAGGGTTATGAGTCAGCTCTCCACATGAACCTGGTCCCTGAAGCTCATTGGGGGGCAGCCCTGTGGAAGCATTTTGAGGCAGAGGGGAGGGACACACTGACGGCCTTAGGGGATGCTCAGAGTCTCACCTACCCTGCCATGAAGGAGGCCTTACTTACCAGGTATGGTCTCACCCCTGAGCAGTACAAGGAGAAGTTTAGATCCTACAAGAGAAAGGAATCCCAAACATGGTTGGAATGTGTTGATTCTTGTTGCAGGTCACTGGATGGTTGGGTGAAGGGCAGTAAGGTAAACACGTATGAGGGGCTTTACAATTTAATTGCTTGGGAGCACTTGTACAGTTTATGTTTTCCAGAGCTGCGCCAGCACCTCATTGACAGCAAGCTGACTGACCCCAGGAAGCTTGCACAGGAAGCGGACCGCTGGGAGAGCACCAGGGTCCAAAAGAGGTATGGGGGAGACCACGCCAAGGGTGGGCAGGGTCCCTCTCAGAAGAAAGGGGGGGGTAAGGGCAAACAGGATGAGTTCTCTAAAGGGCCCCAAACTGATTCCCAGGGTAAGGATTCCCAACCCCCCAGTGAAAAGAAGCCATGGTTCTCCAAAGGGAAGCCAATGGCAGGTGGTCCCCTACGTAAGTGCTATTCATGTGACCAGGTGGGTCATGTGAGGGGGGACCCCAAATGCCCCAAAAGTACACCGGCACCCACTGGTGCACCGTCCCAGGGTTTGGCCAGTGTAGCGCTTGGGGAGGAGTTGGTTTCAGGTGGGTGGGAACCAGCAGAAATGACCCTTGTCTCACTAGGGGACAGTGAGATGGTCCAGAGAAACCTAGTGCCTGATAACACTAAGAAGTACAGGCAATGGGTGACCATCAATGGACAGAGGGTGGAGGCTCTGAGAGACACAGGAGCCAGTGTGACTACAGTGAGGAGTCACCTGGTGTCTGAAGAGCAGATTGATCCCCGGGTACTTCACCAAGTAGTTGCAGTAGATAACTCTGAGCGCCTCTGCAGAGTGGCGCAGGTTCCCTTTGAATGGGGGGGGGTCTCAGGTTCCTGGAAAGTAGCTGTGAGTCCAACCATGCCTGTTGATTGTTTGCTAGGCAACGACCTGGAAGATTCCCCTTGGAAGGAGGTGGAACACAGGTCTCACTTGGAGATGTTGGGTCTGCCTGGGTGGGTATGCGTATCCACCCGGTCTATGGCAGCCAATCAGGGTAGTCAAGAGCCCCTGGAGCCTGAAACAGTGGCCCAGGGGACCGCCAAGAAGAGGAAAGGCAGGAGGCGCGGGAAACCCGCCCCAGAAGTTCCCACGGTCCGGGAGGAGGCAGAGCCTGAGGGTGATGCCCCGGAACCTACAGGGGAACAGGTGGCTGAACTGGGGGAGGTCCCTGAGCTGTCGCAGTGGCAGCAGGAAGGGGGACCCACCAGGGAAGTATTCTGCACAGCGCAGAAGGAGTGCCCTACTCTTGAGGGACTGCGGCAGCAGGCTGCAGCCCAGGCGGCTGGCGGGGCGCCAGGTACTCACCTGATTTATTGGGAGGATGGCCTCCTGTATAGTGAGCCTAAGGTTCCTGAGCCGGGGTCAGCTCGTATGCTGGTGGTACCCCAGGGCTTCAGGACCTTCCTACTGGGTTTGGCTCATGATGTGCCTTTGGCAGGACATCTAGGGCAGGACAAGACCTATAAGAGGCTTGTCTCCCACTTTTACTGGCCCTTGATGAACAAGCAGTCAGCTGCTTATTGTAGATCTTGTCAGACTTGTCAGGCAAGTGGCAAGAGTGGGGGGAAATGCAAAGCTCCCCTCCAACCTTTACCGGTAGTCAGTACTCCCTTTGAAAGGGTAGGAATTGACATTGTGGGGCCTCTGGATCCCAAGACAGCCATGGGCAACAGGTTCATCCTGGTCTTGGTGGACCATGCCACACGGTACCCAGAAGCTATTCCTCTAAGGACGGTCACCGCCCCCGTGGTGGGACGTGCCTTGATGGGGGTTTTTACCCGCATGGGGTTCCCCAAGGAGGTAGTATCTGATAGGGGTACAAACTTCATATCCACTTATATGAAGTCTCTGTGGAAGGTGTGTGGGGTAACCTACAAGTTCACCACCCCTTACCACCCCCAAAGTAATGGTCTGGTTGAGAGATTCAACCGCACCTTGAAAGGCATGATTCAGGGCCTGTCAGAGCCCTTGAGGCGTAAGTGGGACGTCCTCTTGCCATGCCTTCTGTTCGCTTACAGGGAGGTGCCTCAAAAGGGACTTGGCTTTAGCCCCTTTGAGCTCATCTATGGCCACCCTGTGAGGGGACCGCTCAGTCTGGTGAAGGAGGCTTTGGAGAAAGCTCCTAGTAAACCACCCCAGGATGTATTTAGCTACATGCTGGCACTAAGAAACCAGACTGCCCGCTTCAGGAGTCTCGCTCAGGAGAACCTGGAAGCAAGCCAGGAGGATATGAAACGGTGGTACGACCAGAATGCCACTCTGGTTGAGTTTCAGCCTGGACAAAAAGTGTGGGTCATGGCACCAGTGGAGCCTAGGGCTCTCCAAGATAAGTGGACTGGGCCTTTTGAGGTGGTGGAAAGAAAGAGCGAGGTCACCTATCTGGTAGACTTGCAATCCCCCAGGAACCCCTTGAGGGTCCTACATGTCAACCGCCTCAAACCACACTTTGAGCGAACTGAGCTATCCATGCTCCTAGCGACAGATGACGGGGTGGAGGAAGAGAGTGAGCCTCTTCCTGACCTCCTGTCTGCAGGAGAGAAAGATGGGTCTGTGGAGGGAGTGATCCTCTCCCCCGCCCTGACTGAGGAACAGCAGAGGGACTGTCGCCACGTGCTGGGACAGTTCGCCTCACTGTTTTCCCTGATCCCAGGAGTCACACACCTGTGCACACATGATGTGGACACTGGGGACAGTACACCTGTTAAACATAAGGTTTACAGGGTGACTGACAGGGTGAGGGCTTGCATTAAGGAGGAAGTCTCCAAAATGTTAGCCCTAAGGGTTATTGAGCACTCCAGCAGTCCTTGGGCCAGCCCAGTGGTCTTGGTCCCAAAGGCTACTGCTCCTGGTGCCACTCCAGAACTTAGGTTCTGTGTGGACTACCGGGGTCTCAATGCGGTCAGCAAGACTGACGCACACCCCATCCCCCGAGCTGATGAGCTCATTGATCGGTTAGGAGCTGCCAAGTACCTCAGTACGTTTGATTTAACATCTGGGTACTGGCAGATTGCCTTAACTGAAGGGGCAAAGGAGAGGTCAGCATTCTCTACCCCCGATGGGCACTTCCACTTCAATGTGATGCCCTTTGGGATGAAGAATGCCCCTGCCACCTTTCAGAGGTTGGTCAACCAGGTGTTGGCAGGACTGGATGAGTTCAGTGCCGCCTACCTGGATGACATTGCTGTGTTTAGTTCCACATGGGAGGAACACCTGCAACACCTCTGGAGAGTGTTAGAGGCCCTGCAGAAGGCAGGCCTCACTATTAAGGCGAGCAAGTGCCAAATAGGGCAGGGTTCTGTTGTGTACTTAGGACACCAGGTGGGGAGTGGCCAGGTGGCACCCCTACAGCCTAAGATTGACACGATTCTGGCTTGGGAGCCTCCCAAGACCCAGACTGAAGTGAGAGCCTTTTTAGGTCTCACAGGATACTATCGGAGGTTCGTTAAGGGATATGGTACCATTGTTACCCCCTTAACTGAGTTGACTTCTAAGAAGCAACCCAAGAAAGTGATCTGGACAGAGGCTTGCCAGAACGCTTTTGATGCCCTGAAGGCTGCCATGTGCACAGCACCTGTGCTGAAGGCACCTGACTACTCCACGGAGTTTGTTGTACAGACAGACGCCTCAGAGCATGGTATTGGAGCAGTACTCTCACAGCTGAATGAAGAGGGCCTAGATCAACCCGTAGCCTTCATTAGCAGGAGGTTACTACCCAGGGAACGTAGGTGGAGTGCCATAGAACGTGAAGCGTTTGCTGTGGTCTGGGCACTGAAGAAGCTAAGACCCTACTTGTTTGGGACTCACTTCCGAGTTCAGACCGACCACAGACCCCTCAGATGGTTAATGCAGATGAGGGGTGAGAACCCAAAACTGTTGAGGTGGTCCATTTCCCTACAGGGGATGGACTTTACGGTGGAACATCGACCCGGTACAGAGCACGCCAATGCTGATGGTCTGTCCAGGTTCTTCCGCCTTAGTGATGAGAACTCCCATGAGGTTGGGTAGTTGCTCCCCACTTTTAGCTGGGGGGGACACGTGTTAGACTTTTCATCCTTGGCGTGGTCTCCCTTAACTTTTTGCCTCTGTTCCCCAGGTTGTTGATGTGTGCTGGACTCTGATTTTGCTGTTTTTGTTACTCTGGGCACTTTACCACTGCTAACCAGTGCTAAAGTGCAAGTGCTCCTGTTTAAATTGTATGTAAGTGGTTCATCCATGATTGGCATATTTGAATTACTAGTAAGTCCCTAGTAATGTGCACTAGAGGTGCCAGGGCCTGTAAATCAAATGCTACTAGTGGGCCTGCAGCACTGGTTGTGCCACCCACATAAGTAGCTCTGTAATCATGTCTCAGACCTGCCCCTGCAGTGTCTGTATGTGTATTTTTACACTGTAAATTCGACTTGGCAAGTGTACCCACTTGCCAGGCCTAAACCTTCCCTTTCCTTACATGTAAGGCACCCCTAAGGTAGGCCCTAGGTAGCCCCAAGGGCAGGGTGCAGTGTATGGATAAGGTAGGACATATAGTAATGTGGTTTATATGTCCTGACAGTGAAATACTGCCAATTTCGTTTTCACTGTTGCAAGGTCTGTCTCTCTCTCATAGGATAATATGGGGGCTACCTTTAAATATGATTAAAGTGTAGATTCCCCTAGAGAGTAGATGGACATGTGGAGTTTGGGATCCCTGAACTCACAATTTAAAAATACATCTGTTAGTAAAGTTGATTTTAAGATTGTGCGTTTGGAAATGCCACTTTTAGAAAGTGAGCATTTTCTTGCTTAAACCATTCTGTGACTCTGCCTTGTTTGTGGATTCCCTGTCTGGGTCAGTTTGACAGTTGGGTTGTTTTTCACCTCACACCAGACAGTGACACAAAGGGAGCTGGGGTGTGATCTGCATTTCCTGATTAGCCATCTCTGCTAGGAGGGAGGGGTGGAGTGGTCACTCTCATCTGAAAGGACTGTGCCTGCCTCTGACAATGCTGTCTCCAGCCCCCTGGTGTGTGTCTGGGGCCTTGCCTGGGCAAGGCAGGATTTCACAAGAAGGTGTGAGTCCCCTTTGAAGAAAGGTGACTTCAAAGACTAAAATGGGTATAAGAAGGGCACCCAAACTTACAAACTTTAGAAACACTTCTGGAACCAAGAGGAACCTCTGCCTGGAGAAGAGCTGATAGCTGAGGAACAAGTGCTGCCCTGCCTGTGACTGTGCTTTGTGGAGCTTTCCTGCAGTGCTGCTTCTGCCAGAGTAAGAGGGCAAAGACTGGACTTTGTGTGCCTTCCATCTTGAAGAAGAAATCTCCAAGGGCTTGATGTAGAGCTTGCCTCCTGTTGTTGAAGTCTCAGGGATAGCAAAGACTTCTTCCTGCCAGCACCTGGAGTCTCTGGAGAGACCCCTACTCTGCTCTGTGGTGCCCTTCCAGTTCCTGGGACCCTGAAAGGAGAGGCTGGCAGCCTAAGGACAAAAATACACGCACCGAGCGCCGTGCGGAGAAAAGATCGACGCGAATCCGATCGCGGCTGAGAAAACGACGCGACGCCGGTTCCGCAGCTGAGAAACGACGCCGCAGGAAACGCGACCGAAAAACCGACGCCCGGAGCAGGAGAAACGACGCGCAGCATCGCTGACGGAGGCTGAGAGATCGCACCCTGCGCCGCGGGACTTTCGGATCGTCGTGTGGCTGGCTTTTTCAACGCGCACCGCCGTGCCGAGTTGTTTTCGACGCACACAGCCGTGCAGGGTTACTTTCGACGCACACCGCCCGTGCGGGGTTATTTTTGACGCAAACCAGGTACATTTTCACGCTAGCAGCGCTAGTGTGGTGTTACAACTACCTAAAGACTCTTTTTATTTTAAACCTGTAAAAAATCATAACTTGACTTGTGTATGTTGGATTTTTGTCGTTTTGGTCTTGTTTTGTCTAGATAAATATTTCCTATTTTTCTAAACTGGTGTGGTGTCATTTTGTAGTGTTTTCATTAAGTTACTGTGTGTGTTGGTACAAATACTTTACACCTAGCACTCTGAGGTTAAGCCTACTGCTCTGCCAAGCTACCAAGGGGGTAAGCAGGGGTTAGCTGAGGGTGATTCTCTTTTATCCTAACTAGAGTGAGGGTCCTTGCTTGAACAGGGGGTAACCAGACTGTCAACCAAAGACCCCATTTCTAACATTGGTGACCAGCGGTCGGGATTTGGACTTGTATTTGTACTTGACATACAGTAATTAAGTGTACACTACTGTTTTGATCTCAGACCACTACGTGACCACATACTACTAGTCTTGTGATTTTTGTTTTTTCTACTTGGACTGTTTTTCTCTGCATTCAGTTTCTTTTTTTTCGCTGATCCCGTGATTGACTTTTCTGGAACTTCATTTGAGAACTTGCTTTTCTGTTTTTGGAACTGTGCATATTTTTTTAACCTCTCATCATGTCTCAGTCTGGAGATGCCCTAGCTGAAGCTGCTTTTGACTTGGAAAAATTGGAGAGCTACAAAGTGGCTCAGTTGAAGCAGTTTTGTAGTAATGTTGGCTGTCCCATTAAGAGCTCATCCAAGAAGGATGAGCTGCAAAAGGCGCTGAGGGCCTGGGTGACAGCCAAAGCAGCTGAGGGGCACACAGATGAGGAGCCAGAGGGAGAAGAGGAGTTGCAAGTCACTCACACTGATGTAGTGGGTGGGCCTGCTATGTCTCAGGGGAGAATCTCCAGGGCAGGTAGCAGTGTGTCCTCCAAGAGTCTGACACCTGGAGAGTTACAGGACAGACAGGCAGAGAGGGAGTACCAGTTGGAGCTGAAAAAGCTCAGTCTAGAGATGGAACAGAGGAAGCTGGCCCTTGAGGAAAGGAAGATAAACATGGCTCATGAGCTCAGTTTAAAAGAGATTGATCAGAGGAGTCAGTCCAGTAGGGATGGTGGCAGCAATTCTACAGTGCAGCCTGAGAGAAGGGTACACATCCCAAAAGACCTTGTGAGGGATTATAAGAGGGAGGATGATATCTACTTGTGGTTCAAGGGTTATGAGTCAGCTCTCCACATGAACCTGGTCCCTGAAGCTCATTGGGGGGCAGCCCTGTGGAAGCATTTTGAGGCAGAGGGGAGGGACACACTGACGGCCTTAGGGGATGCTCAGAGTCTCACCTACCCTGCCATGAAGGAGGCCTTACTTACCAGGTATGGTCTCACCCCTGAGCAGTACAAGGAGAAGTTTAGATCCTACAAGAGAAAGGAATCCCAAACATGGTTGGAATGTGTTGATTCTTGTTGCAGGTCACTGGATGGTTGGGTGAAGGGCAGTAAGGTAAACACGTATGAGGGGCTTTACAATTTAATTGCTTGGGAGCACTTGTACAGTTTATGTTTTCCAGAGCTGCGCCAGCACCTCATTGACAGCAAGCTGACTGACCCCAGGAAGCTTGCACAGGAAGCGGACCGCTGGGAGAGCACCAGGGTCCAAAAGAGGTATGGGGGAGACCACGCCAAGGGTGGGCAGGGTCCCTCTCAGAAGAAAGGGGGGGGTAAGGGCAAACAGGATGAGTTCTCTAAAGGGCCCCAAACTGATTCCCAGGGTAAGGATTCCCAACCCCCCAGTGAAAAGAAGCCATGGTTCTCCAAAGGGAAGCCAATGGCAGGTGGTCCCCTACGTAAGTGCTATTCATGTGACCAGGTGGGTCATGTGAGGGGGGACCCCAAATGCCCCAAAAGTACACCGGCACCCACTGGTGCACCGTCCCAGGGTTTGGCCAGTGTAGCGCTTGGGGAGGAGTTGGTTTCAGGTGGGTGGGAACCAGCAGAAATGACCCTTGTCTCACTAGGGGACAGTGAGATGGTCCAGAGAAACCTAGTGCCTGATAACACTAAGAAGTACAGGCAATGGGTGACCATCAATGGACAGAGGGTGGAGGCTCTGAGAGACACAGGAGCCAGTGTGACTACAGTGAGGAGTCACCTGGTGTCTGAAGAGCAGATTGATCCCCGGGTACTTCACCAAGTAGTTGCAGTAGATAACTCTGAGCGCCTCTGCAGAGTGGCGCAGGTTCCCTTTGAATGGGGGGGGGTCTCAGGTTCCTGGAAAGTAGCTGTGAGTCCAACCATGCCTGTTGATTGTTTGCTAGGCAACGACCTGGAAGATTCCCCTTGGAAGGAGGTGGAACACAGGTCTCACTTGGAGATGTTGGGTCTGCCTGGGTGGGTATGCGTATCCACCCGGTCTATGGCAGCCAATCAGGGTAGTCAAGAGCCCCTGGAGCCTGAAACAGTGGCCCAGGGGACCGCCAAGAAGAGGAAAGGCAGGAGGCGCGGGAAACCCGCCCCAGAAGTTCCCACGGTCCGGGAGGAGGCAGAGCCTGAGGGTGATGCCCCGGAACCTACAGGGGAACAGGTGGCTGAACTGGGGGAGGTCCCTGAGCTGTCGCAGTGGCAGCAGGAAGGGGGACCCACCAGGGAAGTATTCTGCACAGCGCAGAAGGAGTGCCCTACTCTTGAGGGACTGCGGCAGCAGGCTGCAGCCCAGGCGGCTGGCGGGGCGCCAGGTACTCACCTGATTTATTGGGAGGATGGCCTCCTGTATAGTGAGCCTAAGGTTCCTGAGCCGGGGTCAGCTCGTATGCTGGTGGTACCCCAGGGCTTCAGGACCTTCCTACTGGGTTTGGCTCATGATGTGCCTTTGGCAGGACATCTAGGGCAGGACAAGACCTATAAGAGGCTTGTCTCCCACTTTTACTGGCCCTTGATGAACAAGCAGTCAGCTGCTTATTGTAGATCTTGTCAGACTTGTCAGGCAAGTGGCAAGAGTGGGGGGAAATGCAAAGCTCCCCTCCAACCTTTACCGGTAGTCAGTACTCCCTTTGAAAGGGTAGGAATTGACATTGTGGGGCCTCTGGATCCCAAGACAGCCATGGGCAACAGGTTCATCCTGGTCTTGGTGGACCATGCCACACGGTACCCAGAAGCTATTCCTCTAAGGACGGTCACCGCCCCCGTGGTGGGACGTGCCTTGATGGGGGTTTTTACCCGCATGGGGTTCCCCAAGGAGGTAGTATCTGATAGGGGTACAAACTTCATATCCACTTATATGAAGTCTCTGTGGAAGGTGTGTGGGGTAACCTACAAGTTCACCACCCCTTACCACCCCCAAAGTAATGGTCTGGTTGAGAGATTCAACCGCACCTTGAAAGGCATGATTCAGGGCCTGTCAGAGCCCTTGAGGCGTAAGTGGGACGTCCTCTTGCCATGCCTTCTGTTCGCTTACAGGGAGGTGCCTCAAAAGGGACTTGGCTTTAGCCCCTTTGAGCTCATCTATGGCCACCCTGTGAGGGGACCGCTCAGTCTGGTGAAGGAGGCTTTGGAGAAAGCTCCTAGTAAACCACCCCAGGATGTATTTAGCTACATGCTGGCACTAAGAAACCAGACTGCCCGCTTCAGGAGTCTCGCTCAGGAGAACCTGGAAGCAAGCCAGGAGGATATGAAACGGTGGTACGACCAGAATGCCACTCTGGTTGAGTTTCAGCCTGGACAAAAAGTGTGGGTCATGGCACCAGTGGAGCCTAGGGCTCTCCAAGATAAGTGGACTGGGCCTTTTGAGGTGGTGGAAAGAAAGAGCGAGGTCACCTATCTGGTAGACTTGCAATCCCCCAGGAACCCCTTGAGGGTCCTACATGTCAACCGCCTCAAACCACACTTTGAGCGAACTGAGCTATCCATGCTCCTAGC
The DNA here is from genome assembly GCF_031143425.1 of Pleurodeles waltl. NCBI lineage: Eukaryota > Metazoa > Chordata > Amphibia > Caudata > Salamandridae > Pleurodeles > Pleurodeles waltl. The sequence continues at coordinate 694,790,662 of NC_090445.1, forward strand.
GACAGATGACGGGGTGGAGGAAGAGAGTGAGCCTCTTCCTGACCTCCTGTCTGCAGGAGAGAAAGATGGGTCTGTGGAGGGAGTGATCCTCTCCCCCGCCCTGACTGAGGAACAGCAGAGGGACTGTCGCCACGTGCTGGGACAGTTCGCCTCACTGTTTTCCCTGATCCCAGGAGTCACACACCTGTGCACACATGATGTGGACACTGGGGACAGTACACCTGTTAAACATAAGGTTTACAGGGTGACTGACAGGGTGAGGGCTTGCATTAAGGAGGAAGTCTCCAAAATGTTAGCCCTAAGGGTTATTGAGCACTCCAGCAGTCCTTGGGCCAGCCCAGTGGTCTTGGTCCCAAAGGCTACTGCTCCTGGTGCCACTCCAGAACTTAGGTTCTGTGTGGACTACCGGGGTCTCAATGCGGTCAGCAAGACTGACGCACACCCCATCCCCCGAGCTGATGAGCTCATTGATCGGTTAGGAGCTGCCAAGTACCTCAGTACGTTTGATTTAACATCTGGGTACTGGCAGATTGCCTTAACTGAAGGGGCAAAGGAGAGGTCAGCATTCTCTACCCCCGATGGGCACTTCCACTTCAATGTGATGCCCTTTGGGATGAAGAATGCCCCTGCCACCTTTCAGAGGTTGGTCAACCAGGTGTTGGCAGGACTGGATGAGTTCAGTGCCGCCTACCTGGATGACATTGCTGTGTTTAGTTCCACATGGGAGGAACACCTGCAACACCTCTGGAGAGTGTTAGAGGCCCTGCAGAAGGCAGGCCTCACTATTAAGGCGAGCAAGTGCCAAATAGGGCAGGGTTCTGTTGTGTACTTAGGACACCAGGTGGGGAGTGGCCAGGTGGCACCCCTACAGCCTAAGATTGACACGATTCTGGCTTGGGAGCCTCCCAAGACCCAGACTGAAGTGAGAGCCTTTTTAGGTCTCACAGGATACTATCGGAGGTTCGTTAAGGGATATGGTACCATTGTTACCCCCTTAACTGAGTTGACTTCTAAGAAGCAACCCAAGAAAGTGATCTGGACAGAGGCTTGCCAGAACGCTTTTGATGCCCTGAAGGCTGCCATGTGCACAGCACCTGTGCTGAAGGCACCTGACTACTCCACGGAGTTTGTTGTACAGACAGACGCCTCAGAGCATGGTATTGGAGCAGTACTCTCACAGCTGAATGAAGAGGGCCTAGATCAACCCGTAGCCTTCATTAGCAGGAGGTTACTACCCAGGGAACGTAGGTGGAGTGCCATAGAACGTGAAGCGTTTGCTGTGGTCTGGGCACTGAAGAAGCTAAGACCCTACTTGTTTGGGACTCACTTCCGAGTTCAGACCGACCACAGACCCCTCAGATGGTTAATGCAGATGAGGGGTGAGAACCCAAAACTGTTGAGGTGGTCCATTTCCCTACAGGGGATGGACTTTACGGTGGAACATCGACCCGGTACAGAGCACGCCAATGCTGATGGTCTGTCCAGGTTCTTCCGCCTTAGTGATGAGAACTCCCATGAGGTTGGGTAGTTGCTCCCCACTTTTAGCTGGGGGGGACACGTGTTAGACTTTTCATCCTTGGCGTGGTCTCCCTTAACTTTTTGCCTCTGTTCCACAGGTTGTTGATGTGTGCTGGACTCTGATTTTGCTGTTTTTGTTACTCTGGGCACTTTACCACTGCTAACCAGTGCTAAAGTGCAAGTGCTCCTGTTTAAATTGTATGTAAGTGGTTCATCCATGATTGGCATATTTGAATTACTAGTAAGTCCCTAGTAATGTGCACTAGAGGTGCCAGGGCCTGTAAATCAAATGCTACTAGTGGGCCTGCAGCACTGGTTGTGCCACCCACATAAGTAGCTCTGTAATCATGTCTCAGACCTGCCCCTGCAGTGTCTGTATGTGTATTTTTACACTGTAAATTCGACTTGGCAAGTGTACCCACTTGCCAGGCCTAAACCTTCCCTTTCCTTACATGTAAGGCACCCCTAAGGTAGGCCCTAGGTAGCCCCAAGGGCAGGGTGCAGTGTATGGATAAGGTAGGACATATAGTAATGTGGTTTATATGTCCTGACAGTGAAATACTGCCAATTTCGTTTTCACTGTTGCAAGGTCTGTCTCTCTCTCATAGGATAATATGGGGGCTACCTTTAAATATGATTAAAGTGTAGATTCCCCTAGAGAGTAGATGGACATGTGGAGTTTGGGATCCCTGAACTCACAATTTAAAAATACATCTGTTAGTAAAGTTGATTTTAAGATTGTGCGTTTGGAAATGCCACTTTTAGAAAGTGAGCATTTTCTTGCTTAAACCATTCTGTGACTCTGCCTTGTTTGTGGATTCCCTGTCTGGGTCAGTTTGACAGTTGGGTTGTTTTTCACCTCACACCAGACAGTGACACAAAGGGAGCTGGGGTGTGATCTGCATTTCCTGATTAGCCATCTCTGCTAGGAGGGAGGGGTGGAGTGGTCACTCTCATCTGAAAGGACTGTGCCTGCCTCTGACAATGCTGTCTCCAGCCCCCTGGTGTGTGTCTGGGGCCTTGCCTGGGCAAGGCAGGATTTCACAAGAAGGTGTGAGTCCCCTTTGAAGAAAGGTGACTTCAAAGACTAAAATGGGTATAAGAAGGGCACCCAAACTTACAAACTTTAGAAACACTTCTGGAACCAAGAGGAACCTCTGCCTGGAGAAGAGCTGATAGCTGAGGAACAAGTGCTGCCCTGCCTGTGACTGTGCTTTGTGGAGCTTTCCTGCAGTGCTGCTTCTGCCAGAGTAAGAGGGCAAAGACTGGACTTTGTGTGCCTTCCATCTTGAAGAAGAAATCTCCAAGGGCTTGATGTAGAGCTTGCCTCCTGTTGTTGAAGTCTCAGGGATAGCAAAGACTTCTTCCTGCCAGCACCTGGAGTCTCTGGAGAGACCCCTACTCTGCTCTGTGGTGCCCTTCCAGTTCCTGGGACCCTGAAAGGAGAGGCTGGCAGCCTAAGGACAAAAATACACGCACCGAGCGCCGTGCGGAGAAAAGATCGACGCGAATCCGATCGCGGCTGAGAAAACGACGCGACGCCGGTTCCGCAGCTGAGAAACGACGCCGCAGGAAACGCGACCGAAAAACCGACGCCCGGAGCAGGAGAAACGACGCGCAGCATCGCTGACGGAGGCTGAGAGATCGCACCCTGCGCCGCGGGACTTTCGGATCGTCGTGTGGCTGGCTTTTTCAACGCGCACCGCCGTGCCGAGTTGTTTTCGACGCACACAGCCGTGCAGGGTTACTTTCGACGCACACCGCCCGTGCGGGGTTATTTTTGACGCAAACCAGGTACATTTTCACGCTAGCAGCGCTAGTGTGGTGTTACAACTACCTAAAGACTCTTTTTATTTTAAACCTGTAAAAAATCATAACTTGACTTGTGTATGTTGGATTTTTGTCGTTTTGGTCTTGTTTTGTCTAGATAAATATTTCCTATTTTTCTAAACTGGTGTGGTGTCATTTTGTAGTGTTTTCATTAAGTTACTGTGTGTGTTGGTACAAATACTTTACACCTAGCACTCTGAGGTTAAGCCTACTGCTCTGCCAAGCTACCAAGGGGGTAAGCAGGGGTTAGCTGAGGGTGATTCTCTTTTATCCTAACTAGAGTGAGGGTCCTTGCTTGAACAGGGGGTAACCAGACTGTCAACCAAAGACCCCATTTCTAACACACCCTATCTGTAGTATAAGGAGTAACCAAACCACTGAGAAACCCCAAGGGCATTGCGTTGTAAAGCCCTGTGTGACAGGCTCAATGTTTTGAACTGCACTGACTCTTCCAGACGGAGCCAAAGAAGGTATCTACTTGGGGTTCAAACCTGGTCAAATTTACAAGGAGTACAGACCAGCTTCACTACTAGCGTCTAAGGTTGTAATTTTCTCCCGCTTTGCTGCCCACAGAATATCCTGTGACTCTTGCGTAAAGCATGTGGGACGAAGCAGAACATCAACATACAATGATCACTTATTATACCACTTGAGAGAGTTCCACAGGAGCGTATCAGGTGTCATTTCATGACCCAAAGAAGAGGCGGTCCATGAAAGCACCCTCTCAAAGCACGTACGCATTTGCATTGCATGTACATTAGCAATCAGCAAGGTTTGATGTCCTCAGGTGGAAAGAATTCCAAATACTGTAAACGGTCTTTTTCGTTTTTTCCTCTCTGTACAACTTATGACCTGCAAGCATCATGTCTCGTTAGCAATACCGAATAAACAGATGATTAAGAAAATATTTTCTGAAATATAATGCATTCTCCTTTGGAAGTAAATTACTAGTGAACACACATTAAAACAGGGTTACAGACTTACAGCGTTCATTTATTTCTTCTTTCAATAAGTTAATTATTTTATTGCATTTCTCAGCGTGTCTTGCTTTGTAACATTCAGCATGCCATGGTACTTGTGGTTGCGATTCAACATTGCAAGACAGGATCCCAAAATTCGAGGCTTAAAAGTTGACTAAAACGCCTGGAATTCAGTGTCACAAGAGAAATGAGGTATTTTGGGCACCTCTGGAAGTTCAGTCTGAAATCTAAGGTAACAGCCGAGCTCCGGAGACCTTTTATGCTCCGGGAGGTAGGTTTGTGTTATAAAGGACTATCAAACAGTGAAAGAAGAACTTTTATTGGTGAACTCCTCACTCGCCATGCAGCACACCTCTTTTTTCCTCATGCCCTCATCAACATTCTAAGGTAAGCTCCCGGTTGTTCCATTCTCACTACATTCTAAGGAGTCATCCGGAGTATACCATTAATGAAGGTCCCTACTTCCTAGTAGCTGAAAACTTGTATTGTTAATAATATTATACAATAACCATGAACATAAGGTAACCTGAACTTGTCAACACCAGGGCAGTGCGCGCTCTACGGGCGACTAGAATGCAAAAACCCAGCACTTTCAAGATAACGTAATTTATGCATTGTGTTGATATGCTGTTGTTTAACGTTTTGCATTGCAGAGTTAAATCCTGAAGACTTATTTTTAAGGTGCTTATAAATACTGTTCATTTGCAATGTATTGCTGCAGGCTTTCAGAGTGAGTCAGGGTGTGGTCCCTTTTCAGGGCCTTCTAGAAGCTTTCCCTGCAGCATGCCTGGGTGTGGTTTGTGGGCTGAGCCAAGACTCTATAAAAGGGAGCCAGCCCAGCTCCACGTGCTCACTATTCAGAGATCCCGGTACAGAGCAGCAGCAACTTCCTGAGCTCCTGTTCCGGAGGCCTACTTTGATCTTCCAGGCCTTGCCCTTTCACTTTGTCAGTGATTCTTGATCAGGGCGGTAAGACAGAGATTGGGCTGGGCCCCCAACCCGTTCTCAAAGGCTTTTGAGTTCTTGGGCCTAATTTGCAAGATAAAACGATTTTGCTTCTATGTGTGTGAATGTGCGCTCGAAGTTTTATGGCATTTTCATGCTGACACTTGAATCGGCAAAACGTGCGATTCTTTACTTGTGTACAATTCATGTTATTCATTGTTAGCTACCATTTTATGGCATTTACTAGGTAGCATTCGAATCGGCAAGACGCGCAATTCATTTCCTGTGTTCAATTCGTGCTATTCATTGTACGCTACCATTTCTTGGCATTCATATGGTGGTATTCGAATCGGCAAGACACGTGATTCATTTTCTGTGCTTAATTCGTGTTATTCATTGTACGCTACCATTTCTTGGCATTCATATGGTGGTATTCGAATCAGCAAGACGCACAATTAGTTTCTTTGCTTAATTCGTGTTGTTCATTGTACGCTAGCATTTCTTGGCATTCTTATGGTGGTATTCGAATTGGCAAGACGCACAATTCATTTTGTTTGCTTAATTTGTGTTGTTCATTGTACGCTAGCATTTCTTGGCATTCTTATGGTGGTATTCGAATCAGCAAGACGTGCAATTCCTTTCTTGTGCTTAGTATGTGATGTTCAGTGTGCGCTGCCATTCCTTGGCATTCACATGGTGGCCTTCGAATCAGCAAGACGCGTGATTCCTTTCTTGTGTCTAATTCATGATATGCATTGTGTGTTACCATTTCATGGCATTTACGCAATGACATTCGAATCGGCAGAACGCGCGATTCAGTTCTTGTGTTGAACCCATGCTACTCATCGTGCGCTACCATTTCATGGCATTCATTTGGTGGTACTCGAATCGGCAAGACGCGCAATTCATTTCTCGAGTCTAACTCATGTTATTCATTGTGCACAGTCATTTCATTGGCATTTACAAACCTTTGTGAAAATTCTGCAATGTGCGCTATTCATGTTCCTGCATTTTTAAGAAATCTAAAGTGTTAGAATTCTAGATGTTATATTGTATGTGCATAATAATTCCTTCAAGTACAATTCATATGGTGTTATAGAAATCATTCAGATTATTTCCTGATCCTCATGCAAAAGACTATACTTGAATTTGAAAGCGTAATTCTAGAAGTTTCTGATGTTTCTAATTCATGTGTAACATTTCATTGAGTGGTTCATTGGCAAGTTGTGTTACTCTTTCCTGATTCTCTCATAGGTATACAATCATCTTGAGGCCTAGTTATTTTAGTCCATGCTTAAGTTATCCATGTTTCCAGTATGACAATGCTTAGAGTCATAACCTAGTAATGATTAATATAATATAATCTTGATATTGTGTGTTTTAACCTTTTGTTTCCTACAGGTCTCCTTCCCAGCTGTTCCCTTCCTAATCCCCTTTTCCCCACTTGGACTCTCTTAGACTCTGTGACATTCTAATCAGAGTATTGGAGCTGTCTTGTGGTGGACGTTTTGGGAACGTGCACAGACCCTGAGGATCTGGTGACTCTGACAGAACTACACAATAGTGTATGAGAGAAATAAATAATTATACTCAGATTATAGTGCAAATTAAAACATCTTGAAGAAATATTACATTAAATCAAGATTATAACCCATCTCCTTTCCTTAATGTTGAAATACAAAGTCCTTGTGTCATGGTGGTTGTTTTATGGTCCTGGTACTTCTGTTATGGTCAGGCACTTCCACAGGATCGTTATTTTCCTCCTCATGGTTCTGTCCCAGACTCACCACTGGTTCTTGGTTGACTACGATACGGTCCATGCTCCAAATCTTTCCGTCCTCCAACTTTACAACATTTTTACAAACCTCAATAATTCTTAGTGGCTTAGAAATCTTGCTACCATTTTTTCTGGTGGGAACAGGAAGCTTAACCTTGACCCATTGCCCTACCCTCCATAGTCTATCCTTAGTGCTATGTTTATCATCGTACCATCTTCTGTACTTCTCCTGAATCTGTCGGACACATTCTGCCACCTCCTCCATCTTCTCACAGTCTGGCTCCCCTCCTTTCAACCAATTGGGATTGAGTTTGGTTCCCGGATGTCTTCCCTTGAGAGACTAGAAAGGTGACACTCCTGTAACTAGATTAGGAGTAGTATGATAAGACCACAACATTTGTTTTAGTGCTGACTCTCCTGACACACCCAAAACTGATGCTATCTGGAGACATTCCTTAATCATTCTGTTAGCTCTCTCTACTAGACCATTCGCACAGTGGTTGTATAAAGCAGTTCTAAAGTGGTGAACATCCCACCTCTTGAAGAACTCCCTCATGGCTTCGGAAGTGAATTGCACCCCCTTGTCAGTAACAACAGTGCTGGGAATCCCTTCTCTCATGAATGCTTCCGACAAGAAGTCTACTGCTTCCTGGGTAGTTATCTGACTTACAATTTTGATCACTGTCCAGTGTGAATGGTAATCTACCAATACAAAAATAAAATGCCCCGGCTCCCCAAATTAGTTATGGGTCCTAAAATGTCTAATCCAAGCTTATCCCATGGTTTTATTTGAACACTCACAGGCGACAAAGGAGTCTTCCGTGTCAGATTAGTCTTGTTGCTCATGGCGCACGTAACACAATCTCTCACCACAATCTCCACTAATCGATCCATTGTGGGAAACCAATAAGTGGCTCGTAATTTGTTTTTTGTCAGGCTTCTTCCTAAGTGCCCTTCATGCGCTAGCCCCACAAGTTTGTCCTACAACTCACGAGGAGGTATTACTCTCTCTCCTCTCATAACCATATCATTGAAAATGTGAAGTTCCGATCTGACTTCCCAATACCCCTTCAATTCTTCTTCTATACATCTAGATTTATCTGGCCATCCTTTGATTATTTTTTCCTTGAGCAACTGCAACACTCTGTCCTTTCTGGTCTCTTCCACCCATTCCTCTTTTGGGAGACCAGCAAGTTCAACATGCAATACCGGTTCTAGAGCATGACTCTTCAGTTCTAGAGCCTGACTCTCCTCCCTCTCACCAACCCTTAGCGATCTGGACAAATAATCAGCTACAGTATTCTTATTCCCTGGAACATACTCCACCCCAAAATTGTAACCTTTGAGGCCCATCATCCACTTGGCTGTACGCGGGGTGGCATTTTCTCTTCCCTTGGTAGTAAATATGTTGGTAAGAGGTTTATGATCTGTTCTGATCGTAAAGGGTAAGCCCCATAAGAAAAACTTTAAATGATTGACGGCCCAATAGCATGCTAGAGTTTCTCAATCTATTGTGGAATAATTCTGTTCAGCCCGCTCAAGGATCTAGATGCAAATGCTACAATCCTTTCCTGTCCATCAACACTCTGAGACAGAGTCGTCCCGAGGCCTTTGCCACTGGCATCAGTAGTCACCCACGTTTTCCTTTTGGAATCAAAATTACCTAAATTAGGAGACTTGGCAATAGCCTCCTTCACCATGATGAAAGCTGCTTAGCATTCCAGATTCCACTCAAAAGGGACGACTTTCTTTAATAAAGTTCTCATGGGGGCCGTGACAACAGCAAAGTTCTGCACAAACTTTGCCATGTATTCAGCTAATCCTAAAAATGATTTGAGTTCCGGCATGTTAGTGGGTGCCAGAGCCTCTTTCACCACCACCACTAAATCGTGTTTAGGTTGTACCCTGTCTTTACTGATTTTGTGGCCTAGATATTCCACTGAATCCACACCAATTTGACATTTCACTCTCTTGATGGTCATGCCAGCGCCCTGAATACTTTTCTCAAGGTGTCATTATGCTCTTTTTCAGTAATGCCCTATATCAATACATCATCCTGGAAACACATCGCCTGGTGAATGTCTTGTACGATACCCTGCATGATACGCTGGAACACTGCTGCAGCAGAGGCCAGACCAAAAGGCAACCTACAAAATCTAAAGGCCCCATACAGTGTGATGAAGGAGGTAAGAGAGCGGGATGATGGATGCAACTCGACTTGGTGTTTGGCCGAGGATATGTCTATCACACTGAAAAACTTAGCTGGGCCCATGGTGCTTAACATTTCATTAATCCTGGGTAAGGGAAACATATCCACCCAAATATTGGCATTTAGGTCTCTCAAGTCCACACACACACCTATGCCCTTACCACCAGGTTTCCGAGCGGCAACAATGGGAGCCAGCCATAAGGAGCTTTCACTGGGTTCAATGACGCCCAATTGCTCCAGCTTGTTTAACTCTTGTCTCAATGGTTCTTGCATTAGATATGGAATAGGTCGGACCTTATGGGCTACCGGGACCGCATTTTCCTTCACTTTGATTTTATGTTGATAGGCTTTTAACAATCCAATCTATCTTCAAATAATTCGGGGAATTCCTTGCATACACTTTTCTCGCAACTGGAAGTGTCTACCAGTAGAACTGGTTCCTCCTTGTTAGGGTCTAGATTAATGCCCAATTCTCTCTGATGCTTCCAACCTAACAGATCGGATCCTTAATTTGTAAAGTAAACTTTGCCTATGGTTTGCCTGTCCTTGAATGTTATTTGCATACACAGCATGCCCTTCAAAGGTATAGGATAATTATTATACCCTCCAGGAGAAATGTCTGCAGGCTGTAACACGTACCCTTTACTACGAAAACTCTTTTCATATACACTATAGTGCATAAAAGTGAACGGGGAACATGAATCACCAAACGCTCTTGCACACACAGCATCAAGGGTAATATCGCAAATGGGGTACAATTAGTTTCCATGCTTCATCTCACCCACATTTTTTACTTGCAACACAAATTTACTGTATAAATCTTGGGACTCTTCGACTTTATGCACAACCTTCCTTTCATTGCGTTCGCTTTTGTCACTCTTACATACACGCGCATAGTGCCTTCTAGCACCACACTTCCAGCATATACAGTTACGAGCCGGACACAAGGGATTGTTAGCTAGACGTCTGCTGTTAACACACCTGAAACATTTATTTTAACTCCCATCAAGATTATTTTTTTTAAGTGAGACTTTATGAACCTTTGAATCATCATCCTGTTTAGTTTCTCTATAATCCTGTTTGGGGCTAGTTTTGACTTCCTTTATTTCATCTTCACCGGAAGTGTGTTTGATTAATTTCATACACTCTGCCATATGTTCAATACTCTTTGCAACATCAACAGCTTCCTTTAAGGCAGGATTAAGGATCAATAATTTTTCCTGTATTTTAAGATTATTGGTGCATCTCACTAACTGATCCCTAATTAAGGAGTCCTCAAGGCTTCCAAATTTGCAAGTGATTGCCATCCCCTTCAAACATGCGATATAGCTAGATACTTTCTCATCCTTGCCCTGTGTCCTGCTAAAAAATGTGTGCCTCTCTAGAACTACATCGACTTTATGACCAAAATGACATTTCTAATTTCCTGAGTGTTTTTTCGTAATCATCTAATCCTTCTCCTTCATCCTCCTCCTCCTCATCTGGGTCAGTTAAACTATCCTAAACTTTACGTCCATGGATACCCAGATTATGTAAGAGAATATGCTGTTTTCTTAAGGGCGTGAATTTCTCTCCAACAATGGCAATCAGATAAGATTCAAATAACTTTACCCAGTCCTTCCAATGTAGACTAGGTTCACCTGCCTCGTTTAGGAAGGGAGGTGGTTGAGACATACTAGCTGCGGCCATGACTAAATACAGTGTGATTTAACAGTAATCTAGGAAGTAAAAGAGTAACCACAAAAGCTTTTTGAATATAATTCCCCTAAACAATTATAGTCACAAGGGGTGACCCAGATATGCCTGCTCTAAGGGCACATTTAGTACATTACATTTGGGGCAAGTCTATGTGTTAAAGGATATAAACACACCAGCTTTGAAAAATGAATAGGGAATGTAATCCTCACCCACAGTTCACCCACAATAACATTAAGTAGTGCTAATCAAATGTCAAATAATGGACCATACATCCATGTACTAAGCCAGGAATGTCAGTTCTTTCCCTTAAGTGCCTTGTAGTCAGCTGAATGAGCACGGGAACCGTCTCACCTGGGTTCGCCGCTAAATTCGTCCCTCAACGTTACTATAAGTTAGCAATGTAATTAACTGAAGAGAATGGAGGTTTTACACCTCCCTCGTTCCGTAGGAAGTAAGTGCAGCCGATAGCCACCCTCGCTCAGAGTCAAAACCTCAACCAATTCACAGGAACACAGATATTTATGCCCCCTCTTTGTTCCGCAGTAAATAAACCCCGCTGGGTTACAGCAACTACCCTAGAAGTAGGCATCCACCAAAACCCCGCCTCACCAGCCTCTCTCCACCTCCACCAAACAAAGCACTGCCGGCAGTTGGAGGCGTGCCAGAAATGAGCCTCCTTCCACCTGCGTCGCAGACGAGCGCAGTGAAAACACACCTCCTAGGAATCGCTGTCTTGTTCTGTCTCAAGGAAGGAGCCCGCCGTCATCAACGATGAGCCGGATACCCTGAATAGTAAGCAGAACGACGCCCAAGCCAGTTCCAAGGTTCCTCTACGTGCTGATGCCTTCATTTGAAGTGGAAATCACCTGTGCGCTGCTCGTCCCCTCGCTCCACGTCTGATGCCACTGCAGGAAAGGAAAAGACGCCTCGCTATTGCTCAGATTCCACTTGACCTATGTTCATTTGGTCCACAAGGTCCTGTACTGCTGGAGCCTCGAATGCCACTCCGGCCAGACAACACCAGCTGAGCAGCTACCGGGGCCTCACTGGTGACTCCAGGGAAAACAGTTCCACGGTGATGGCGAAGAAAATCAGGGGTGAGGAGTTCCACTGCCCCCGGCACAGTATCCCACCCTCGTCTCCAAAATGTCAATGTTATAAAGGATGATCAAACAGTGGAAGCAGAACTTTTATTTGGTGTACTCCTCACTCGCCATGCAGCACACCGCTTTTCTCCTCATGCCCTCATCAACATTCTAAGGTAAGCTCCCAGTTGTTCCATTCTCACTACATTCTAAGGAGTCACCGGGAGTATACCATTAATGAAGGTCCCTACTTCCTAGTAGCTGAAAACTTGTATTGTTAACAATATTATACAATAACCATGAACATAAGGTAACCTGAACTACACAATAGTGTATGAGAGAAATAAATAATTATACTCAGATTATAGTGCAAATTAAAACATCTTGAAGAAATATTACATTAAATCAAGATTATAACAATTTGTCATTCAGATTATTGGCGAGGCTGCCTGCCTGCCCTGTTCCATGAAGCTGACCGCAGATGCTGCCACGGAATGAACAACTAAGTTATACCATCACAATTCAGGAATTCAACTCTTTAATTTTTGTCGTACATAGGTTACTGTTTCTGAGGTGCACAAGCGACACATTTGTCATAATAGAGTAGCAGGAGTGAAGGAGGACCAGTGCATTGGTCTCTCTGACACCCTCCCCCCAATGCATCCAATCCTCCCCCACACCTTCCCCCAAGCTCTCAGCATGGCAAGTTGAAATGCAAGCAGGTGCATCCAGTACCATATAAACTCAGACTTACTGCATCACGCTGATGGTAGTGGGGTATCATTCTCTGATGTCCATGCACATGTAGCCTTGGCCGGATTGCAGCACATTCACACAAATAATTTAAAAGTAATAACTCTGTCCCTCTATCCTGCCTGGGAAGAAGGCCTTGCACCGATCAAGGCAATGAGGCCAGGTTACTCTTGGCAGGGATGTATGCATTAAACATAAGTTACAGCTGACTTGCTCCTGTACCTCGCAGGACTGGTGAATCCAGGCAGGGCTTGCGACAAACTGGTATTTTGTCAGTTCTAGACTTCAGTGGCCTAGTGGAGCAACTAACTGCTAAGAGTGGAGTTTTCCTTCCTTATTTACGTTACACTGATGTATTCACGCAGAAGACTTTAAGACATGTAAGGGCCACGGTCACAAAGATGTTTCTGTGACAAGGTTTGAATGCAAGCTTGGTCTTTGGTGTAATCGTACGCCGATTCAATAGTCATAGTTCATTACAGATACCCAGATCATTAAGCTATATGAGCTGTAGTCTTTTAGGGAGCCACGGCAGATGTCTTCCAAAACAAAATCAGTCTAATTTTTTTATTGAATGATTATGTTCTGTCCGAGAACCATGACTCATTCTTGAGTAAAAGAAATAAACACGTTAACAATTCTGTTAACAGAAGATACCATTTTAATGATTAGATTTATATAAAAATGAATAAAATCGGCTGTAGTGATAAGGATGTATTTTAAAAAATTCCATCGCAATTAATAGAAGCTCAAAATGTATGTCCTTCAATGGTTGGCCGGAAACTAATCACCCTCTCAGGCCGACAGGATGGAGCACAATTGGATGCAAGCTGCAAGTTCACCCCGGTCAAAGGTTGAGGACCTGGACCTGCAGGGGGTCCCTCACAACTCTCTGTGGTTTTGTTTGCAATTACAGTATGAGATCCCAAATGTAGGAAGAAACAATGGAGTGGCAGAGCATTTTAACTGCAAGAAGATTAAATATAGAACAGCTGACCATTCATGATTTACGCCCAAGGAAATCTACTATATTTCAGATACCCCCCCTAAAAATGTAGTTGTTTATCCAAAAGGTGTCCATCGGCAGTTTGCTTGCCTGTCATTTATATCGGTGTACGTTGTTTCTATAGCATCAAAAGATTCCTGGAAAATGGAGGCTGAGACCTAAAAATGTAATTTAATAATACAATAACGACAATTTAAAAAATAAATAATGATAATGATGATTATGAAGGAATCAGGGCACAGGGGTTAAGGTGCGTGCCTGTCTAACTGCTTAGTTATACAGGAAATACCACAGGATGTGGGTTCATATTTTGTGGATGTTTTGCATAATACTATACAAGATTAACACCAGTGTACCCAACGTAGATGATCTGATAGCTCCCCACCGAAAGCTATCAGCTATAGAGAGTGTGACCCACCCATACAACACAGTGTGGGTAGAGAGGCATGCGGCTGTGTTGCAGGTACGGTCACTTAGGGGCCTAAAGTAGAAGGAGGTTGATACTGTGACACTGTGGGATAGTCTCACTGTTGGTTTATACCTTTGGCACTAATACCCTATACCTACTGCACTGGGTTGAGAAGAGAAGATTGGAAACCTATTCCAGAACTCTCTCTCAGGAGTACAAACGTTTTTTGCAATATTTTTATGGATGTATGCAGCTGGAAAGCTGGTGTGCTTTTCATTCAGTAGTGGACTAAAGACGAACACATACTGCTGTGGTACTCTGGCGGCTGCTCCCTTTTGAAGTTGGTGGGGCACATAAAAAAACGTTCCACCCTTTAAAAATAAACTCACCTTGCTTGATGCTATTCTTGTACAGCACACGTTCAGCTGCAAACACCCAAGGTTCCCCCTGCCTCGCACTGCATAACTGGACAATACTATTCACACCAATCCAAACACTGCTCTCATGCGGCTTACAATACTGAACAGCATAACAGCAGTGGCAGGCTTGGCTGGAGCAGGCAAACACAGTGCTGCATCATACACCTGCGGGGCTGTGCCTCTGTTTCTCAGCTATCTCTCAGCTAATCTTATGTTGATTGTAGAAACCTGAATTGCGCATGTCAGGCTGGCCCTAGTGAAAACATTGGCTAATATGACATGTGCAGTTAAGTGAACACAGCTTCAGCTTGTCCCACTGAACTGTTGTTATTCTAAGAGAGGTCTCTGCCATGGCCCCACCCCTAAACAGGCTAGCGTTCAAGGGCAAGAGTGCAAGGGAAAATATGTGACTTTGTGTGATGTAGTGGGTCGCAGTGGGGTGGTCAGTAGGTCAACACCCCTGCACCCATATGGACAAAATCCCCTAGTGAGGTATAGCCTCGTTGAAGTGATGATCAGTTTGTGGGAAGGGTCAGGGGATAATGCATAAATTACTTACTGATAACACGCATTACTCAGATTCACCCTTTGTTGTCCCTTTTAGTATTAGGGACTGGGACAAGGAAGGGAAAATCAGAATAATGAAGACATTCCAGAAATAATGTCTCTCTCTGTATATGGTCCAGCTGGAGTTTCATCATGTGCTGGGGTGATACAGCTAAAGACAATGCCAGGGGTAAATTCATTTTTAACAGGAATAGGTCAATGTTCAGTGCAATCAAACAGTGGTGAAAAATGTCTTACCTTGCAGTTCTCACAGCAGAGGCCATGTGCACATTGTGAACCTGATGTCAGTGTGCATGTCGCAGCTTGGCAGCAAGGATTCTTACACTCCTAGAGAAGAAAGACGCAATCTTAGCAAAATGTGTATATTTCTGTGGATTGTAATATTACCATAATGCTTATCGTTTACTGGGGAAAGGTGTTATAGCAGGTTTAGCATGCTCTTGCATATTTGTGCATTGATAGAAATTGTGTCTCTAGTTGGCAGAGGTATGCTCCCTGTCCAAGTAGGGACCACAAGCCTAGTCAGGGTAAGTCACATACACACCCTAAATTAACCTGTGCTCACCCTCTGGTAGCTTAGCACAGAGCAGTCAGGCTCAATTTAAGAGGCAATGTGTAGAGTATTTGTGCGACGCCTGAATTACAATAACACAGTGAGAACACAAGAAAAAGACTCCACAAGAGTTTACAGAAATAAGGAATGTTTTTATGAGTGAAACAAAACCAAAACGACTGCATCTACTCACTAGAACTTGAGATATGAATTTTTAATGAATAAACTGAAATACAGTGCTTAGAAGTCAATAGAGCTTATGTTTACTCGAGGTCGCGCTAGACCAGGGTAAATCCAAATTCAGGCTAACCTAAATGGAGTGCAGGGCCCTCTGAAAAGTTCCTTGGAAGGAGGGTTGCATCAGCGATGCGGAGGTGATGCATCGGTTCTGATCCGCACAGGCAGGGAATGCATCGCCATCGAGTAGTGCAGTTGTCGATGCAATGTCCTTGGGGTGCTGTGTCAAACCCTTTTCGATGAAGCTGATGCATCCTCGTTAAGCCGTACAGCCAGCGATGCAAAGGTGGTGCACTGGAACAGGTGATGATTTGTCGATCCTGAGCTGCGCAGCCAGCGATGAAAAGTCCTTGTCATCAGCGGCAAGGGTGATGCGTCCGATTGGTGCAACTGCATTGATGTGTCAATTTTTGTAGAAGAACAACTGTAAAGCCCACTTTTGCAGAGTCCAGCAGCTGAAGCAGGTTTGAAGGAAGTCTTGGATGACCCTAAGACTTCAGAACAGGAGGCAAGCCAGCAAGTCCTTGGAGTTACTTAGGTTCTTGGAGGATGTAGTGCGGTAAGTCCAGTCCTTCTCACTTCCAGGCAAGAGGCAGCAGGCCAGCACATCAAAGCAGTTCAGCAGAGTGGCAGTCCCTCCTGGTAGCACAGCAGTCCTTCTTCCTGTAGAATGTACTCAGATCCAGAAGTGTACTGATTTGGTGGGGTTTGGAATACAGTACTTACACCCAGTTGTGCCTTTGAAGTGGGGTAAACCTCACAGAGGCCTTTGAAGTACACAAAGTGCCTGCCCTTCCTTCCCTGGTTTCAGACACACTACAGTGGGTTATGCAGCCCTTTGTGTGGGACAGGCACAGGCCTATTTATGTGCAAGTGTCAGCTTCTCCCAGAAAGACCCATTAGCCTAGTTGTGGGCCATCAGGATGTAAGCTCCCTTTATGTGTGACTGTCGGGAGGGAATGCACAAGAGTCCATTTGTCATCCACCCAGTCATGTATTCAGAGACAGTCAGAGGCACAGAATAGTTAAAGTAAGAAAATGACAACTTTTTAAAAGTAAGTTGTTAGTCTGGAGATACCAAACTCAAAATATCTATCTGGTCCCAACTGGAAGTTACACTTATAAAAAGCAATAAGGTAATCCCACTGTTAACCTATAGGAGGGATAGGACTTGCAGTAGTGAAAAAACAATTTAATAGTTTTTAACTACCTGGACATGCAAAACTTAAAAGTACAATTCTAACGTTTTAAATGCACTTCACCCTGCCCTTGGGGCTGTCCTGGGCCTACCTTAAGGGTGACTTATATACATTAAAAGTAAGCTTTGGGCCTGAAAGAGGGTTAACTTTCCAGGTTGACATGGCAGTTTAAAACTGCACACACAGGATCTGCAAAGGCAGGCCTGAGTCACGTTTAAAAGGGTACTAAAGTGTGTGGCATAATCAGTGCTGCAGGCCCACTAGTAGGATTGAATTTACAGGTCCTGGGCACATGTAGTGCACCTTACTAGGGAATTATAAGTATACTAAATATGCCAATTGTGGATAAGCCAATGTTACCATGTCTTAAGCAGAGAGCACATGCATTTTAGGGCAGGTTGGCAGTGTTAAAGTGCCCAGAGTTCTGAACTCAACAAGAAAAACAAATTCAGCAAAAAAAGTGAAGGAGAAAGGCAAAACGTTTGGGGATGACTCTGCAGAAAGGGCCAGGTCCAATATGCATGTACATTTAGGAGAAGAGGCTGACCTTCTGCTAGCAAGAAAAAAGGTTGCAGCATGGTTCTTACATTCATAAGGGACACAAAATACCTAAATCAGGGTTTCAATGCTACTGTAGAAGAACATCAATGGGTGCAAGTGGTTTACTTTCAGGTGACCACACTGGTCCTTTTCAGCTGCCGGTGCTAGGTAGGCTCTTTGGACAGTAGCAGAGCTTCTTCCCGCCCACAGGATTGAAGCAGTAAAATGAAAACTGAAGTCTGAGCAATGATGCACAGGCTCCAGCTGTCAGTTACTTGCTTTGTCACCTCACCCTTTTCCATCTTGTCACAAAACAAGGTGGGATCCATAGGGATGTCGACCCTACCCCTCCCATGGCAAGATGGGAAAGGATGAGATGACAGCCTGTTTGACAGGTAGCCATGAGCACTGCAGGGCTTAGGCCAAGTGCTACCTGCACCATTGATGCGGTAGCATATCACCAGTGGGGACCACCGTCTTGGCAGGGCACTGAGGCCAAGGCTGTGACTTCACCAGCCTTTTGCAATATCTCTGATGGATGGTGCAGTCACCTTTATGCACCTGCTCCAGCCTCAGCCAGAAGTCACCGCCTCAGGTTGCAGCAAGGGTGTGCATTTTATAAAATGTTCCTATTATACCAGCAGTGAATAATAGGTTGTTATTCACTGCTTGTATAATACAAATTGGCGTAGAAACTAGGCGGGACGAGCCCCGATGTCTATAAGGGCGAGCCACGGCTGCCTGTTAGGTGGAATCACCTTTCTATCAACTAGTTGCACTGTTTTATTTATTCTACAGAATTTTCAAAGGGGAATTTTTACTTTTGGAACCAATACCACAATTTTGACCCAAGCACCCTCGAATATGATGCAAAAAATTTGGAACAGTCCAAGGGAAGGTAGAACATTTTGTGCAAATTAGTGAAGATGCAAAGTTATTAAGTTATTATTGATGCTCCTGATAGTGTGTATCTATCTATCTATCTATCTATCTATCTATCTATCTATCTATCTATCTATCTATCTATCTATCTATCTATCTATATTATTTATATATATATATAAATAAATATATATATATATGTAGATATATATATACATATGTATGTATATATATATATATATATATATATATATATATATATTTTTTTTTTTAATAACAAAACAGTCATCATAATCTGATAGAGACTTCTAGTTGCAGATTCCTTACCTTAGAATTTTCCCCCAGGCGTCAGACTGGATCCGGTCATGACGTTGGGAGTAGTACATAGACGCCGCCCTCGCGCAGTGACGTCAGTTCTTTTCTTTCCACGCCACGCGCTGATACGGAGAGAGCTACCCTAGGCTATTTTTGGGCCAAGTTCGACCGTTTTCTCAAGGTTTTTGATACGACTTTGGTGTGTTGAGATGTCCCCAAAGACCGGGTTCAAGCCTTGTGAGGACTGCCATCGGACGATGTCGGTGACGGATCCTCATCGCGTTTGTCTGTGGTGCCTCGAGCGCGACCACGACCCGAAGTCGTGCTCCGAGTGTCGGGCCATGCACCCGAAAGCTTTGAGGGAGCGATCCCTAAAGCTAATGGCAGCCCGGCACTCGACTCCGCGTCGGTCCCGGTCTCGCTTGAGAGAAAGGTCTCGAGATCGGTCCCAGAGTCATCACCACTCGTCTTCTTCGAAGTCCTCGGGTCAAGGTAAGAAGAAGAAGAAATCGAAGAAGTCCCATCGCTCTTCGGCTTCACCCTGTCGCTTGGCCGGCGCGACGCGGGACGAGCGTCCACGCACTAGGCCTCCGTCCTCGGAGCCTACATCTGGGTCGACTCCGCACTTCCCCGAGTTTCCTGGAGCGACCCTTGCCCAACTTAAAGAGTTTTACGAGGCCGTGCGCCTCATCTTTGGGCAGGCCGACCCCGATACGGTGCCTTCGGGCCCAAGGGGTATGGCTGAGGGGCCTTTGGGTTCCGCCCGAACTCCTTCGGCCCCGGTCTCCAAGGTCGCTTCTGGATCCGTGCGCGGATCCGCACTGACACCGGTAGCACCATTGAGACCTTCCCCAGGCGGCGGGTCGGTTATCGACGCTCCTGACGTCAGAAGTGCCCACTATCGATGTCGACCCAATTCTTATTCCCGACGACTCAGAGCCATCGGCTTCGGTGGGCCTTATTCGCCCAAGTTTGGATTCAGACCTATTTTCCTATGGGTACAAATACAGGGAGGAATTGGAGGGGTCCCTGGACCCTTATGAATACCAGGATGACCCTACTATGGACTGGGCACAGGACTTGTGTGAAGTCAGTGGTCTGGATACTTCTCCTGATGCTGGCACATTGTCTCCTCCTACCGTGGCTACGGCAGAGGGAGCTACTTATAGTATGGTGGTTAGTAGGGCGGCTGAGGTCCTTGGCCTTGAGCTACCTATTGTGGAAGTCAGGTCTAATCTCCTGACGGAGGTGCTTCAGCCTGGGGCTTCTACTTCAGAACCCCTTCTCCCATTCAATGAGGCCCTCACTGATGTCCTTTTAGGTACATGGTCCAAACCCAACACAGGGGCTCCTGTGAATAGGACTATTGCTTGCTGCCATCGGCCCGCGCCGAACGACCCAAAGTTCCTGTCCCAACATCCTACGCCTGAGAGTCTTGTAATCCAGGCTTCCTTTTCTTTTGGCGCGTTCCCATCTGCACCCAAAATCCAAAAGGCTGGAACAATTTGGTAAGAAGTTGTTTTCCTCTAGCCTGGCACTGCGGTCTGTGAACACCGCATGTCTTTTGGGCCGTTATTCTCACTCACTGTGGGATACGGTTGCGCAAGTCCTGCCGCAGATACCAGAGGAGGCCCATGCTATTGTCTCGCAAGCAGTGAAGGATGGGAGAGACACGGCAAAGTTCACTATCCGTTGTGGGTTGGATACGACCGACTCTCTGGGCAGATCGGTTGCGACGACAGTGGCCTTATGGCGCCACGCCTGGTTACATACTTCTGGCTTCTCGGGGATGTCCAACAGTCACTCATGGACATGCCCTTTGATGGCACTCGTCTCTTTGGAGACAAAGTGGACTCAGCCTTGGAGAGATTCAAGGATTCCCGGGCTGCGGCTCAGTCCCTTGGACTTTCCTCCACAACATGCCCACCACAGTCCGCTTTTTGTCCCTTTCGTGGACACGGAAGGGGCGCCGTGTCGCGTTCGCAGCCCAGCCACCGTGTCATGCATGCTGGACAGCCTATGCGTGGCCGTGGACGCGGAATGCCCACAGGCTTTACCTACGATTCGTGGTAGGTCACAAGCACTTTCAATTTACCGTGCTCCCTTCTGGCCTTACCAGCGCACCTCGGGTGTTCACAAAAGTGATGGAGGTGGTTGCAGCTCATCTGTGCAGGTTAGGGGTCTCAGTCTTCCCCTACCAACACGACTGGCTGTTGAAGGCACCTTCACCCCTGACAGTTGTCTCCCACCTTCAGACTACGGCGAGCCTCCTGCACCAGCTGGGGTTCACTATAAACGTGCCAAAGTCACACCTGAGTCCCTCTCAGATGCTCCCTTCCATCGGAGCTGTTCTGGACACAGTGCAGTTTCGGGCTTATCCTCCTGAAAAGCAAGTCCAGGACATTCTGGCTATGATTCCGATCTTTCAGCCTCGGTCTTGGTTTCGGTGAGACTGACTCTGAGGCTGCTGGGCCTCATGGCCTCCTGCATCCTGCTAGTAACACATGCCAGGTGGCATATGCGGGCTCTGCAGTGGTACCTGAAGTTCCAGTGGGCGCAGCATCAGGGAAATCTCTCCGACATGGTCCAGATCTTGGAGGGGACTGCAAAAGACCTGCAGTGGTGGCTTACGAATCCCGATTGGGTCAACGGCAGATCCCTCTCCCTTCCCCAACCAGATCTCTCTATAGTGACAGATGCATCACTTCTGGGGTGGGCGGCCACACGGGAGAGGCGAAGATACGAGGCCTCTGGTCTCTGGCGGAGTCGGGACTCCACATAAATATGCTGGAGCTCTGGGTGATCAGGCTTGCGTTGAAAGCATTCCTTCCCTCTCTCAAGGGGAAAGTAGTGCAGGTGATCATGGACAACACTACCACCATGTGGTAATCCAACAAACAAGCCAGGGTAGGGTCCTGGACCCTTTGTCATGAGGCACCACGCCTCTGGACATGGCTGGAACATCAGGGCATTACCCTGATGGTTCAACATCTGGCGGACTATCTCAACGCCAGAGCAGACGAACTCAGCCACCAACGCACTGTCGATCACAAATGGCATCTCCATCCGGAGGTGGTTCAAGGTCTCTTTCTCAAGTGGGGAGAGCCTTGGTTAGATCTTGTCGCCTCCGCAGAGAACGCGCAATGTCAGCTATTTTGCGTGTTGGAGTTTCCAAGGCGGCACTCGCTCGAAGATGCTTTTCGTCTCGAGTGGTGCTCCGGCCTCCTTTACGCCTTCCCGCCTATCCCTCTTCTGCCCAGAGATCTCAAGAAAATCAAGTACGACCGGGCCCAAGTTATCTTGGTGGCTCCGGACTGGGCTCGAAGAGTGTGGTATCCAGAGCTATTGAGCATGTCCATCGATCCTCCACTCAGACTGCCTCTTCGGGCAGATCTTCTGACGCAGCAGCAGGGGACGGTTCTCAACCCGAACCTGTCCAACCTCTGCCTTCATGCGTGGAGATTGAGCGGCAACAGTTGACGGCATTTGCCCTTTCACCCGAAGTCTTTAATGTTATCTTGGCAGTCAGGCGTCCATCGACTAAAACTGTATACCTCTGTGGTTGCAATAAATTTGTGGCATGGTGCACCAACAAATCTGTTGACCCCCTTTCTGCCCCTCTTTCAGAGGTTATTCTGTTCATTCTTTCTTTTGCCTAGCAGGGCTCGACCTTGGGCACCCTTAAAGGGTATTTGTCTGCCATTTCCGCCTTTCTTAGGCTTCCTGATCAGCCCTCACTCTTTAAATCTCCTATTGTGAGTAGGTTCTTAAAAGGGATCACCCACTTATTTCCTCCCACTCCCTTCATCATGCCTCAGTGGGATCTTAATCTTGTACTTACTTACTTGATGTGTACCCCCTTTGAGCCAATGCATAATTGTCCCTTGAGGCTCCTCACATTCAAAACTGTCTTTCTCATCGCTACCATCTCTGCTCACAGGGTGAGTGAGCTTTAGGCCCTTTCTTCAAAGCCTCCATACTTGTCTGTACAACCTGACAAAGTGGTGTTACGCACTAGAGCTTCCTTCCTTCCTAAGGTGCTTACACCATTTCATGTAGGCCAGTCCATCAATTTGCCTACCTTCTACGCACCCCCACATCCTTTCCATGAGGAGGATAGACTCCACCGTCTGGACCCAAAAAGAGCGCTGGCGTTCTACCTCAATTGTACTAAAGATTTCTGGGTGGACGATCAACTCTTTGTTGGCTATGTGGGTGCGAAGAAAGGGAAGGTGGTGCAAAAGTGTACCATCTCTCGATGGGTGCTTCTTTGCATCAAAATGTGCTACGCTTTGGCTAAAAAGCAACCTCCTGAAGGCTTGCGGGCTCATTCTACAAAAGCAACTGCTGCATCCACTGCGTTAGCACGCGGAGTTCCTGTCCTGGAAATCTGTCAGGCAGCTACGTAGGCATCCCTGCACACGTTTGCTAAGCATTACTGTCTGGATAGTCAGGTCCGTCCAGACGGCTGCTTTGGTCGTTTGGTCCTGCAGGACTTTCTAGTATAATATTGGTTCGCAGCCCACCACCGAGGATGGCATTGCTTGGATATCTATTCAAAGGTAAGGAATCTGCAACTAGAAGTCTCTATCAGATGTACAAGTTACTTACCTTCGGTAATGAAATATCTGGTAGAGACATATTCTAGTTGCAGATTCCTTACCGCCCACCCATCCTCCCTGCTTGCGAACTGATTTCTAGGGACAGAGATTCCCTCTTTCAGGTCCTTAGATCTGGCGCACCAATCTCAGTGTTCTTAGCGGCTCTGCGCTCTGGCGTGTAAAGTTGTTAAAAGAAACGGGCATCATTGCGCAAGGGCGGCGTCTATGTACTATTCCCGACGTCATCACGGTGACCACAACGCCTGCGACGCCTGCGGAGCCGACCGACGCCACCTACCGACGCGCAAGGGTATTGCTAGAAGAAAAATCTCTGGATCCAGACTGACGCCTGGGGGAAAATTCTAAGGTAAGGAATCTGCAACTAGAATATGTCTCTACTAGATATTTCGTTACCGAAGGTAAGTAACTTGTACTTCCAGCGGCATGCTCAACTGTTGGTACAGGCATGGAAGGAATATATATAGATATATAAGTATATATATACTATACTATACTATACTATACTATACTATAATGTATATAAAAAATATATAAGTATATGTATGTGTATATATATATATATGTATATATATATATATATATACTTATATATATATATATTTTTTATATACATTATAGTATGGCTTTCAACACTTTCTGGTTGAGTTGCTGGCAGCTAATCAAATCTCAGCATGAGATCTCTGAGATCCGCAGAGCCTCCAGGTCCCTAGATATACAAATTGCTTTTTCCTTTAATGACACCAAAACAACTGAATGGATTTACATCAAATAACAAAAAGGGCACTTTGTGACCAAGAGCTAGCTTATGATCAACTTTTGGTATTAATTGTAGGTGTGGATAAACTGCCATAATACCAAGAACATGCATTGACTTAGGTTCACTGGGACATAATGAATAATCAGATGCACAACAAACAAGGGATTGTTAAGTTAACTAATTTAAGTTAAGTTAAGGAAAACGGGTTGCACTTTGAAAAAAAAAAACTGCTTTATTAAAAAGTAGTCACAGACATGGTGGTCTGCTGTCTCCAGCAGGCCACCATCCCCGTGAGTGCCCTGACTCGCTATGGGGTCGCAAATTGCGACCCACCTCATTAATATTAATGAGGTGGGTCTTTGCGACCCCATAGCGACTCGCAGAAGGTGTCTGAGAACCTTTCTGCATTCCAAATGCCGAGTTGCAATTTGCGAGTCGCTGGGACTCGCAAATTGCAACTCGCAATTTGGAATCTTCCTACATCTGGCCCTTAGATGCTTCAGGCCTACACTGATATTGCCACCTTTGCTTTATCCTTTACTGACTGGCTCTCTTCCGCTGCTGAACAAACTGCAATGCCTTATGAACTTGCTGCAAATATGCTGAAGGCACCATGGATTTGTGATACGCTTAGGTCGTACAAAAATGCCTGCAAGTGGTCAGAGAATTTATGGCATCACTCTTTTTGCGAAACACCAAAAAACCTATACACCGCTTCTAGAAATCATTCCCAAGCTGCCATTAACACACATCTTGCTCCCCTTTCTAACAGAGGAGAAATGACAACTGCTTTACCTGCACATGGGAAATGTTTTATATTGTAAATGAGGTCACCAACCCTTCTGCTACAAATAGGAATATTCAGACCTCTCAGGTTCTCTGAGTGGTGCTATCTGATTATTTTTCTATCTGAGCTTAAAGACATCAAGTTCAAGTTTATCAGCACATAATTAATAAAAACTGTTACACTATAAAATAGCAAAAAATAAAAGGAACTATGAATAGCATTCACCTGTAAAAACATACTTTAAAAAACAGACAATTTTATGCACCTCCGGTCATGCTACAACTGAAACTAAAACCCGGAGGTTGAAGTATGATCTTGAACATATGTGCAAAATGCATGCAAGTGAACTAGACAGGTGTTCAATGTTACTAAAGTTCTTTCCCTCCCTATCCAGGGGCATATCCTCTAGTGTGCGCCTTGAGTTACCTTGCAAGTCTTGTGCACATTGCATGTCAAGCCGCCTGATGCAAGAGCTTGTTCACTAGATTCCATGCTGGTAGAAGGTCCTTGGATTCGAAGAACCCAAATCGGAAGAGGATAAAACTCTGTTTAATTGTCTAGTGGAAGTGTGCTTTGACATATGGTTGTGGTTTCAAGTTAGTTTATGAGTTTATCACTGCCCAGGCATGCCTTCTCTTTGACAACAACATCCTGTCTTGCATAAAAGATTGTTTTTTGGATGAGAGGTTATATATCTTTGCGAAGGCCGCTTGACCCATTTTGCAGCCCCAGGGTTCCTGAACCTCTAGTGCAGTTAGAGCATTATCTAAGTGTCCGCCCCATGAGACTGGGCATTTCTGCTCTAGCTGGGCTTTTATCTCTGCCCAACACAGGGTTCCTTGCTCCGCAGCTCTGAGTCGCCAACACAATTTTGCAAAGGTGTTTAGGCACTGATATTTCTGATTTTGAAGGCCAAACTCCAAATAGACCTGGGTCGCTGTGGAAGCTTTTGGGAGACTGAAGACCACTTTTACTTGTCGTTGGTTAAATAAAGTTATTTCCTTGCCATGCCATATTTCCAACCTATACGGCAAGGAGGGTAACAATTGAGCTGTCATCACGGGTAGTAAGTGAGTATAAGCAGTGCCATTGAGGCTTTTTTTTAGAGGCTTGAAGGCGAATGACAGTGACTGGGCTTTTGCTTACATATGCATGAAGTGGTTTTTATATGACAGGTGGCGGCCCAGTGTAAAACCCAGGTATGCGTATGGATGAACCAACTCCACTTGTTCCCCTATGATAAACCACTTATATGTCTTGTGTTTTGAGTCCACTAGCCATACGAATTTGGTTTTCCACAAGTTCAGCTCCAAACCTTGTTTCTCAATATAACTTGCCAGTGCGTTAATTAGTCTTTGTAATCCTATTGGTGTTTGGCTGAGGACGACTATGTATTCTGCATACTGTAAACAGGTTATTGTTTCCTTTGCCAGATTTGGAGAAAGGCCATTGACTTACTTCAGATAACTATTCATGTCAGCAACGTACAAATTAAATAGGCTAGCAGCCAGCACTCACCCTTGTTTCAACCCTTTATTAGTGTTGATTTTTGTGGTTAATGTGCTGCCATCTCCAATTTTTACCTGGGTCCACGTGTCGGAGTATAGGGCAATGATTGCCTTAAGCATGTCTCCTGGGATGCCCCATCTTTCCAGTATTCCCCATAAGCTGTCACGTGGGACTTGGTCAAAGGCCGCTTTAAGGTTGACAAAACAGGCGAACAGCTTGGATTTCCTCTGCATTGCATTTTCAGTCATGATTCCCAAGGATGCTGGATTGATTGATGTTCCTATATCCGGCCTAAACTCTGGGTTTTTGGTATCAGCTGTTTTTCCTCTGTCCATTCGAGAAGATCTTGTAGTATACAGGAGGCATACATTTTGACTTCCACTTCAATCAGTGCAATTTATAGTTGACTGGAGATGAGTAACTTCCATTTTTGTATATTAGATGGAAGATGCCTCCTTTCCAGGATGATGGCACATTGTTGCTAGTGTAAATAAGGTTAAAGAGGGGTGCTAAGTACTCTGCCCAGTATTTCAAATTTTGTTTGAATAGTGCATTTGGTAGCCCATTTGGGCCTGCTGCTCCCTCTGACTTCAGTGTGTTAATGATCTCCTCCAGTTGTTTTGTGTCAATGAAACTCACCACGGTTTTATTCTCCGGCTGCTGACTCTTACGGACTTGCCTGGTGTTCCTGACCACCATGTGCTTCTCTGCCTTCCTTTGGGTCGGCGTCCTCTTGGCCACTTGACAAATGTTTGAATTTGCCATCTCCTCTCCCTGCATTATGGCATGTTTCCACTTCTCCTCTTGTCTTGTTCTGACAATTGACTATACGCCCTTGTTCCAAACCTGCTGCTAGGAGAAGTGTGCGTTTCCTGTATGTACGCAGTCCATGTCTCTTCTGCAATTCATGCATTAGGTGCCTCTTTTTGCCCTTAGTTAAGCCGTTTATTAGGCCCCAGAACCTTTTACTATTTGGTTGCTTACTGGCTCATAGTGTTCTTAGCCAGAGCTCATCTGAATGTATACTTTTTTCCCTCCGGCTTGCTTTTTTGTATGCTTTCCTCAATTAGATTAATTACGCTGTTTACATTCACACCTTTCTTGGCTTCGGCTGCCAGCCTTCTGTGTTTGTTGCCTTGTAATGCTTTATTAAACCCGTGTTATGCATCTTTTTCCACACTAGAATTACCTACTGCGATCCTTTGCTGCTCATACTTATTTTGTAAAATCCTAATTTAGTCTAACCATGTCTGTAGTATGTGAGCTTCATGAGTTACCCCTTCATTGGGTCCGTGTTAGTAGACCATTTCCATGATTTGCTCTGGAAGTCTGCCTTACCATCTCAATCTCTTTAAGCCATGGTTTCCCAGTCGCTGGATTAAATCACAGGTTACTCCATTTTTTTGCAGGTGTAACACAATGCTTGTTACCTGCGGGAAGTGATCACTTTCAGGGTGTGTGTGAATTTTAAATGAGGAAACCCTGGGGCAGATATCATTGCTGGCAAAGATGTTGTCAACTATAGGTAGGGATGTGCCAGTTTCCACTTTAGCCCTCCGGCTTCTTTTCCTTTTTCTTTCATCGTGTTTGTCACTAGATATTTGCTTTCATTACACAGTCTGCTTATTTAACACTTCTGCCACCTATGTACACAGTTGTTCTGGTGAAGAAAGGTCTTGTAGCCATCCTTATGTATCTGCAAAGGTCACAGTACCTACAGGTTGGAGAGCAATTATCTCCTTGCAAAATGTAGGGGATGGTCTAACAATACTGATCAGAAGTTTCCATTTTCTTTCTGGCACAGGTCACCGAAGTAGCAGTCAATACCTGACTATCCTCTTTCCTTGAATCCCAATGTCTCCTTGACCTGGGTTAGGTTGTTTTTCTTTCAGATCAAGTGAAATTGTCATCTTCAGAAATTACATCTCTACCTGGCATGTCTTGCTGCCCCACCTTCATGCTTGAACTCAGAGCCTGATAACCCAGGAGAAAAATGTGGGCATTATTTTTATGCCTCCCTTTCTTTCAAGTCCCATATTTCCAAACTCACATCTTCCTCATTTTTGTCACTTCATAACTTTTCCTATGTACTGGTCTACACTAGGAAACCTGTTGTGTGGGCTATGGTTTATTCAGGCATGGATAATAGCAATGCTGTCTATTTGCGTCTTCCTTAATAAATATACAGCGTATGGGGCACCTTGCTGAAAACACCGCAGCCAGGTTAGTTCTGGAACTTCCTCAGAAGGAACATATTTCTAGACACTTAAATAACTTGCACTGGTTTCCTGTAGCACAAAGGACACTGTGTTTTACGCATAAAGCTATCGAAGGAAAGGTCATCGGTTTCTTCAACAGACACATTATGGTTAGACTTGACATCCTTGGTGGGGTCTCCCCTAACTTTCTGCCTCTGTTTCCCAGGTTGTTGATGTGTGCTGGACTCTGATTTTTTGCTGTTTTTGATACTCTGGCAACTTTACCACTCCTATCCAGTGCTAAAGTGCAAGTGCTCCTATGGAAAATGTATTTGTAATTGGCTTTCTATGATTGGCATATTTGATTTACTAGTAAGTCCCTAGTACAATGCACTAGAGGTGCCCAGGGCCTGCATCACTTGTTGTGCCACCCAGATTAGTAGCCCTTTAAACATGGCCCAGACCTGCCACTGCAGTGTCTATGTGGGCAGTTTTAAACTGCCAATTCGACTTGGCAAGTGTACCCACTTGCCAGGCCTAAACCTTCCCTTTCCCTACACGTAACACACCCCTAAGGTAGGCCATAGGTAGCCCCATTGGCAGGGTGCAGTGTATGTTTGAGGTAGGAAATATACTAATGTGTTGTATATGTCCTAACTGTGAAATATTGCCAAATTCGGTTTTCATTGTGCAAGGCCTATCTCTTTCATAGGTTAACATAGGGGCTGTCTTTTAATATTATTAAAGTGTAGATTCCCTTTGGGAGCAGATAGAAATGTGGAGTTTAGGGTCTCTGAACTCACAATTTAAAAATACATCTTTTGGTAAAGGTTGTTTTTAGATTGTGTGTTTGAAAATGTCACTTTTAAAAAGTAGCCATTTTTTACTTAAACCATTCTGTGACTCTGCCTGTTTGTAGATTCCCTGTCTGGGTTAGTTTGACAGTTGGGCTGTTTGCACCTCTCCTCTAGACAGTGACACAAAGGGAGCTGGGGTACAGCCTGCATATCCTGATAAGCCATCTGTGCTGGGAGGGAGAGGAGGAGTGGTCACTCACACCTGAAAGAGCTGTGCCTCCCCTCACACAATGCAGTCTCCAACCCCCTGGTGTATGTCTGGGGCGTGGCCTGGGCAAGACAGGTCTTATAAACAAGAGAAACTTTCCTTTGAAGTTTGCCTACTTCAAAGGCAGAAAGGTGTAGAAGTAGTGGACCCGAAACCCCTGAAAATTAGATTAATTCTGGAATCAAGAGGAATCTCTGCCAAGGAGAAGAGCTGAGGAGAAGTGCTGCCCCTGCCTGTGACTGTGCTTTGTTGGGCTATCCTGCAGTTGTCACTTCTGCCTGTGAAAGGGGACAAAGACTGGACTTCGTTGTGAATTCATGCTTGAGAAGAATCTCCAAGGGCTTGAGCAGCTTGCCTCCTGTTGTTGAAGTTTCAGGGCCATCAAACACTTCGCCTTCCAGCACCTTGACTATCTGCTGAGACTCCTGCCCTGACAAGTGGTGTCCTATCCAGTCCCTGGGCCCTTGAAAGGTAAAGTTGGCAAGCAAGAACTGAAAATCCACGCACAGAATGCTGTGTGGGGACATTTTGATGCACCTTCTGCAAAACGGCTGATAAACGACACACCACCTGCATCGCGGCTGGGAGATCAACGCATTGCGGCTGGAGAAACGACACGCAACACCCACTTACGGAGGCTGATAACAACACAAACCCCACGCAGCGTGGTTTTCTGATACCGTGCGACCGGATTTTCCACGCATCGTCCCTGGGCGTCCAAGTCAACCCAACTCTGCGCGGATCCGAGGTTGCCCGTCCGGAAATCGACATATTGCTCTCTTGGGAGGGAGGAAATGATACATCGCCGACCCGACCGGAGAAGGAAGTGAAACACAGCCTCACTTGTGAGTATGGAATCGACGCATTGCTACCCTTGTCCGACGCACGCTCGCCCGTGCAGCTTTATATTTTACCCTAACCAGGTACTTTGTGTAACAACAGCATTCTCACTGTTTTCTAAGGATCCAAGGGCCAGATGTAGCAAACCATTTGCGAGTCGCAACCGGTGAAAATCGCCATTTGCGAGTCGCAAACGTGAGTTTGCTATGCAGAAATGCATTTTGCGAGTCGGAACCGACTCACAAAATGCATTTCAGAGTCGCAAATAGGAAGGGGTGTTCCCTTCCTATTTGCGAGTCGCAGTGGTATGCAACTCCATTTGCGACCGCATACGCGGTCGCAAATGGAGTCGCAGTTACCATCCACTTGAAGTGGATGGTAACCCACTCGCAAACGGGAAGGGGTCCCCATGGGACCCCTTCCCCTTTGTGACTGGACCCCAAATTATTTTTTCAGAGCAGTTAGTGGTCCAAGGGACCACTACCTGCCCTGAAAAAATCCGAAACAAAAGGTTTCGTTTTTTTTTTCTAAGTGCAGTTCGTTTTCCTTTAAGGGAAACGGGCTACACTTGGAAAAAAAAACTGCTTTATTTAAAAGCAGTCACGGACATGGAGGTCTGCTGACTACAGCAGGCCTCCATTCCCGTGAGTGCCCTGACTCGCTATGGGGCCGCAATTTGCGACCCATCTCATTAATATTAATGAGGTGGGTCTTTGCGACCCCATAGAGACTCGCAGACGGTGTCTGAGACACCGTTCTGCATAGGAAATTGCGAGTTGCAATTTGCGAGTCACTCGGACTCGCAAATTGCAAGTCGCAATTTGCAAAGTTCCTACATCTGGCCCTAAGACTCTTAGGGGGTTATTCTAACTTTGGAGGAGGTGTTAATCCGTCCCAAAAGTGACGGAAAAGTGACGGATTTACCACCAGCCGTATTACGAGTCCATTATATCCTATGGAACTCGTAATACGGCTGGTGGTATATCCGTCACTTTACCGTCACTTTTGGGACGGATTAACACTCCTCCAAAGTTAGAATAACCCCCTTATTCTTTTTAAAAGTCGTATCTTGACATGTGTATGTTAGATTTTTGTCTTTTTGGTCTTTTTTGATTTAGATAAATATTACCTGTTTTTCTAAACTGGCATGCTGTCCATTTTGTAGTGCTTCCACTGTATTACTGTGTGTGTTGGTACAAATATTTTACACATTGCTTCTGAAGCTAAGCCTGCCTGCTCATGCCAAGCTGCCAAGGGGGTAAGCAGGGGTTAACTGAGTGTGATTCTCTTTTACCCTGACTAGAGTGAGGGTCCTTTCTTGGACAGAGGTTAACTTGATTGCCAACCAAAGACCCCATTTCTAACAGATATGTATTTCAGACAACTGTAGGATCTTCCTCTTCAATAAGTTATTTCAGTCCAAAAATAATCGAGTCAGGCAGATGGGGGGCAAATCGGAGAAGATTGTATTACCATCTCTATTAAATGAAAAAGAATGCATTAAGTCATTCAATTTGAAACATTACCCATCATCTGAGTTTTCTAAAAAAATAAAAGTCAAAGTTGGCTGTTTTGCTTGACCTCGTCATCTCCATCATCATTTCACTGTATCTTTCCTTGCCGTCTTAAAGTATAACTTTTGAGGTCACTGGACACTGGACACATTATAAAATGTATTTATGCATGCATTCGTTCATTCATTCAGTCTCCCATTTATATATCAATTCATTCATTCATCTATTCTTTATCCACAGCTTGGGAAACACTTGAATAACACCATTAGCTATAAAAAAGTGAAGCCAAAGAAGGGGATAGGAGATTTCTTCCTCCTTGGCTGTACCATAGCAAATATCAGGACTACTGCAAAGTGAGCAGAACTGATTGAGAAAAGTGACAGTCATGGTTCTGTGGGGCTGCATGTATTTTTGCATTTAGATCCTCTTGAGAATGATGGCTTTCAAGAAGAACAACCAGTGCCAGATGTATGAAAGGAAATCACATTTCTTTACGGCCCGATTTGTAATTTTGGTCCGTTAAGAAATGCAATACTGCCTTTCCATATTTACAAAGGCAGTTAGGGAATCGCAAAATGAAGTTTCTATCCAGTAGAAATCACATTTTGAGAGTCCCTAAATAGGAAATTCCAGATAGGAATTTCCTACTTGCAATTTCCTAAGCACGTTTACAAACCATTTCCTAAATGCAAAATGGGCATTTAAGACATGCTATTACCATTGACTCCAAGTCGATGGTTATCTGCAATTTTAAAAAAAATCACCCAAAATGCATTTTTTAAAGCTCCATGCAGGGCACCTGCCCTAACGGATTTGTGCTCTTTACATGTGCACCACCTGTTTTTTTGAGGTGCATCAAGGGGGGGGCTTACGGCTATAGGCCCCCTTGGTATTGCATTTCCTAATTTGCGATTTCCTAATAACGATTCTATGTACTATGTAGGGATCACTATTAGGAAATCTCTATTTTTGTACATTCAATTTTGCATTTTCTAAATAACCATTTCTTAGGATTTGCTATTTAGGAAAGTTAGGAATTTCGTACATCTGGGCCTAGGTCCTGCCCTCGAGCCTCAAACACATTGGTAGGTGTCACCGAAGTGCAGAAAAAACTTGATCGTTGATAGGTGCATTTATGTCACTAACGTGTACCAATGCCTTAAGAACCAGCTTTTTAAAAGAATAGACTCTAAAATCACAAGCTGCTTCAATACTACATGATAAAGTGTGCTCACTCTCAAAATGTCAATTGAACCTGTTTTGACAGCTGCAGGACAGATATGTATGAATAATGTTAGACACTGATAGACCTAAGTAAAAAGCTTTGAAGTAATACTATTTAGAATTAGTGTTATTACCACTGATACGGTCCTATGGTTATATTTCTACTCATGTGCAATGATTGATGAGGAATCCCTCTGGTCATTTTGTTGCACCTCGACAGTGCCGCAATCGCACTGCTGTACAGGTACAAGTCGGATCACGTTACCTGGGAGTCCGGTGCTTCCATCGACAAAGAAAGGCAGCAAACTGAAAATATCCGTTTTAATAGTTAATGGAGAGTGCTCCTGGAACACTAACAATTCTCCTACTGCTCCTGGGACCTGAGCGATGATAATACTGAGGCCTTTACCTGAACGGAACCACAGTCGCATTGCTCTCCCGGGTCCACAATGTTGTTGCCACAAACCGGCTCTGTCAGGATGTCGTTGGGTTTGGGGGCGTTTTTCAGGCAGATTCCTTTGTTCTGAAGAATGAGCTTCTCAAAGTCATCGCTGCTGCACGTGCTGAAGCTCGTTGCTCCCCTAAAAGGAAGTACATTTAATAAGAGGGAGGAAATAACACACACGGGATATATGTGCATTTCTATTTCTTGGCTCCTGCATGAGAGTTTATACACTGTTTCTACATCTGTCACACACATTTCTTCCACGTAGTGGGGCGCAGGGCTCAAACACTCATGTCTGCTCCCTGGCAACGGCTCTTTGCCTTGCGTTTTTCTTTCTCATTCTCATCCACCATGTCTTATTAAAAATGCATTTCGAAATGAACTATGCTGGACTGGAAGTTTATACAGTTGTTGATTGTTCTTCGTATGAAACACTACAGCACCAAGAAAAGAGGAAATTGATACAGCAGCACCTTCATGTTTTTAAACATGTATGCATTAGAACACACATACATGTATAAGCCCTTACAAACATTTATATGAATATACATTTTTGGGAAGGATTTTAAAATAAAACATACTTACAAGTTCCATGTACAATGACATTTACTTATATCAATTACCGAATATGGCATGTTTAGGACAGCTCAAACAGACATCAGAAATCCAGTGATACAAGAACAATATCGTACTGCACGCAAATATTTAATCTTAGTTTAATAGAAGACGTGCTCTAGAAGTTATGTCCAATCAGTATCTCCAGGCAGTCTTTAAGGCACTCATTGAGCAAGTACTAAATGACCCTGGTGAATGATAACAAGTTTTATGGCTAAAATCTTATGTTCAATCGGGTGGAATTAACAATGATGTCTTAGAAGATGTTATGAGTGATGTAATATGTTGGGTAAGTAGCAGTGTCTGGCGAAGGCACAAGTTATAGTTACCTTAGGGCACGAGTTATAGTTACTTGAAATAACTGCTGAATCTTTATGGTTTGTACGTTTGAAATGTGAAGCTAACTATAACGTCACAGTAACATTGTTTTTACGTGAAATTCTATATTTTTTTTAACGTTAAGTAATTTTAATTACTTTACATTTATCCAGCCACTGAAGCACACGGCCTTCGGCCATGCGTGGCAGTGATTGGCCAAAGGGCCTGCAGCCTATCCCCTATAAACTCCCAACCCCCGCCATGCAGCCCTTCGCCATGTGCAGCAGAGGGTTGGCCGCAGGTCATGCGGCCTACCCCCTATAAGCACCTAACCCTGTGCCACACATGGCCTTAACCCGTGCACGGTGGGGGTTGGCCGTAGGGTCTGGCCACTTTAGGCAGCCAACCACGCATGGCCTTCATAAAAGAAAAGGAAAGGGGCAGGGTAGGAATAGTCTGACTCCCTAGCCCAGGTGCTGGGGCCCCCTAGGCCAGGGCAAAAAAGCATTTTGTAAAATTTTCTGCAAAATTTGCGGCAGATCCGTGAATCTGGTGATTTTTTTTTTTTTTAAAAGCACCGTCTGGGGTCCTAGGGTGATATGGTGAAAAAGGAAGGTGGCACACAGAGCCCACCTCCAAGGGCTTTTATGAGCCCCAGGAACCACCACCTCCCGGTGCTTTATTGCAATTTTGGGGCACACAGGACCCCTTCCAATGGCCTCTTTTGACCACCACCTCCTCTGGGCTTTATTTTAACAATGCGGGGGGCGGGCGCATAGACCCCTTTCCTGGGACTTTACCATGCCCTGGGGACCACTACCTCCCTAGGGCAAATATAAAAATATGCAGGGGGGCACACAGACACCTGGGGACCACCCTGAGGCCTATAGAAAAAATAATACTTGGAGGGAGGCAGTGCAATCCCCCTCCTCAGGGTGAGTTTTCACCCCTGGGACCCTGACCCCAGGGCCTGAACACGTCTACCCGGCCCCACCCAGGGCACTTAGTTTGCAATGATGGGAACCAGAGAGAGATTGAAGGCCCCTGCAGTCCCAAACAGGCTCCCCACCTTATGCAAGAGCCAGCATTGCTCCTGCATGAAGGGAGCTGCTAAATATGCAGCTCCCTGCGTGCAGGAACAATCTTTCATCTGCTTCTCTGCCCTCATGGCAGCAAGCTGGGAAACAGATGAAAACTCCGCTCCCAGCAAGCAGAAGTAGTTTTACAGCTCCCTCTTGCTGGGACCGGATTTAGTGTTTGCTCTCGATTGGCAGGAGCTGTCAGAACTTCCACCAAGTGAAAGCAAACTGCTGTCTCCTAAGGGTGGGCACCTCAGGATATACCAGGAGCTACCCCTGGGGGGTGATGGTCCCTAGGGCCATTAATGGCTCCAGGAGGGGGACCGTGTGGGCCCCTCCTTTAATCTACATGGACGGGCGCCAGGGATATGGTGGACCCTGAGGCCCTCTATGGCACAGGAGTGGGTGCTGCGTGGCCCCTTCCCAGTTTTATGTATATGTTTGGAACTGGGAAGGTGGTGGTCCTCGGGGCCTGAGGAGTCTGTGCGGCCCTTTGGCCGATATGTCATTCAGCCTGGAGAGGTGGTGGTTCCTGGCCCAGGAGGCGGTTTTGTGTTGTGGCCACTCTCCATTGTTTATATAAAGCCTCGGTGAGGTGGTGGTTCCAGAGCTCATACGAGCCCAATGGAAGGGGGTTTGCATGGCCCCTCTCCAGTATTTAAATAAAGGCCGGGCCAGGTGGTAGTCCCGGGGGGCTCAAAAGAGCCCTAGGAGGGGGGCCCTGCCAACCCCCCTCATTTTTTTACCACATGACATTAGGGCATGGCCCACCCAGGGACTAAATTGTTAACAAGTGCGGGAGACCGCTCTTTTTTAAAAACAATTGCGCTGAATTCGCAAATCTCCTGTGATTTTTGGCTAAAATAAAACAAATGCATTTTTACCCTTGCGGTGTCTCGGGCAGACCCTAGCACTAAGGGGTCAGGCTATTCCTACCCGGCCCCCTTTTTTTAAAATCTTTTTGTTTGGGACTTGGCTGAGTCCGATCCCCAAAATGGCTTCCTGGTTGAAGTATTGGCAGCCAGTCAGATCTCAGCACTAGATGGGGAGGGGAGGGTTTGCAGATCCTTTGCGTCCCTACATATACAAGTTTGGAATTTCTTTAATTTTCCAAAAACTACTGAACGGATTTACACCAAATAACAAAAAGGTCACTTTCTGGACCAAGAGCTACCTTCCTGCCAAATCTAGCGTAATTCCGTCCAGTGGTTCAGGCGCTATCGCTGTTAAAAATCTGCATGGAAAAATAAATGGGTGAAAAGCGTTTTAGGACTCCCTCTTTTTCTCTGCCCCGCTTGACGGATCACCCCAAAATTTTCCAGACAGCAAATTATGTGAGCGGCAAACTTTTTGGAAATTTTCCTGAAGATTCATCCACCGATGCCAAAGATGTAAGCAAGTTAAAAAAAACACTTTTTCTATAGAAACTAGGTCCTAACTATAACTATAACTACCTAGTGGTATATTTATATATATATATATATATATATATATATATATATATATACACACACAAACACATCAGCAGATCTTATGTTTTGCAATTACTGATTGGCCTCATCTCTGGCCCCTTGCCTTGTGGGAGTCCTTTTGTTGCCAGCTTTCTACTCCGGATTTGGATAATTATCCGTGAAGAGAAAAGAACAACTAACCAACTCGTCACAAAACAGGTCAGTGCACTGAGTCTGCAGCTCTAACAAACTTTATTGCATCAACAAACCAACCCATAAAAGACATATAACAAACTATCTACTCATCTACTATTAATGATAGTCTGGTTAGGATTTCCTGGATATTTATTCTTCTGGGCACATGTTTTCCCATGGCAGGGAAAAATAATTTACAGTCCTTAGATGCTCATTTAATGGATGAGTGATTACGTGAGTAAAACTCTTGTGTTTTCTAATTATACACTACAATCATGTTTCTGATTATTTCTTATTTGTAACTTTCATAGAAAACACTGTGTCAGGGAGATTGGGTCATCAGATTAGGATACAGAACTAACAGGCATACCAATCTAGGAGTTTTGTCTTCTCTTCCTCCCTACCCTCTCCTTTCCTTACCCCCATTACCTTTATCTCCAGACACCTTTTCCTTGTGGGTGCTGGGGACTGTTCCTAAGGTGCACAGGGAGGACTATCCTCGCTCCTGCAAGTTCCAGGTGTCAGGTGAGTGGATGTTTGACACACTGACAGAGGCACAACCTTTTAGTCAATCAAAATAATATAGTGCGAAGACAAAAGATAATTATATTAGTGAATGGATTCCAAATCATCTCCAAAATCTTATGTGAAAAGAGGGCTTCAGACATGTGCAGCACGAGGAAGGACAACTCAAAAGAATATGGCGATGGCAGCACAAGCATTCTCACAAAAATGAAGATATGTACTACTGCTGAAGCATCCATCACTCACAGAGAAGCTACAGTACAAAGAGCAGCAGTGGAGGCTTTCCATATGAACATAGAATGCAGCATAAAAAAAACTCAAGCCACCTCCACACACACAACAGGTACATCAGACATAGTAGTTCAAGTTTACTTCAAACAATCAACACCTGCAACACAAGAAGCAGTGCAATATCTCATCACACATAGACCAGGTGCAGCAGTGGCAGTAACATGTTCCCTCACAGAGAGCAGGCATAGCCAAGGAGGCTTCAGTGCAACCTTTCTAACGCAGTCAACAGGCAAGCAACAAGGTAGCAAAGACTATGGGCCTGATTCTAACTTTGGAGGACGGTGTTAAACCGTCCCAAAAGTGGCGGATATACCACCTACCGTATTACGAGTCCATTATATCCTATGGAACTCGTAATACGGTAGGTGGTATATCCGCCACTTTTGGGACGGTTTAACACCGTCCTCCAAAGTTAGAATCAGGCCCTATGTTTCCCCCACACAGAAAAGGGTAGGTACTGCATAGGTAGCAGTACTACCTACCTCTGCCCCTCTTACCCCCACACACACATGCCTAAAAGATTATGAACATTAAGCAGCAAACACTGAAATTAACAACACAAGCAGTGTACTGTCTCATATACCTTGGGTAGGTGAAGTATAGGGAGCGAAGGGCATCTTCACTAACCCTGACAAGACTTGCCGATGCAATGTGCATGACATGTGAAAGTAACCTAGTTACTGCTAACAATCGGAAGAACTTATATCAACTATGTCTAGGGAATCCAGTGATGACACCAAACCCCTTTAAGCCCAAACTTAGTGCGGAACAAAGATGGGACTCAGGCAATACATATAGCATCATAACCGGATGTCTTACGGCTACCGTTATGAGTTGTTTTACTGTTTGCAATTTCATGTTATAACTTTCATATGAAAATGCTGCCACTGTTGCTACAAGATTCAGATCGACTTGGCTAAGAGAGTGAGACAGTTTCTCTTATATGTACAGCGCGAAAGAGTACTACAATCTTGAGGCTTCAACTTTTAGATGGAGTGGAGAAGATAAACTCAAAAGTGAGTGTATAGTTAGATCCATCACAGTATACACAGACATGGTGGCGGTAGTAATGCACGCCTTACATTAACAGACTGATTTGTATTGTAAAATCCACAGGGACTAAACAGCAGTGGCCATGTAAACGTCCCTGACATAGGAAGAACAACTACTGCAGTTATACTACATCATATCAGCAGTAGTGCAATCTTATCACACAAGTAAATTAAGTACATCATGAGCAAAAGCCATGTAAGGGTCACTAATACATAGAGAAATTGTACAGCAAGGCAGTACTAGCACATGCTTCACAGGCACACAGAACAGGTCTAGTCAGCTGATAGCAGGACACAGTAGTAACAGTGCTAGGTTCTTTATTCGGACCCTCTCCTCACAGAATGAACGGTCAACTGCCGTGATGCGGAGCGTCTCATCAACCTTCCAAAATCCACACGCGGCATATGACATGCGCACAGACACACGAGGATGACAGACAGGACAGGGGCAGACACAATGCAAAGGGCTTATAAATGGTGCATTACATTTCACTGTTTCAGCAGGAGATTACATCTTTTCCCTTTTTTCAACAGTTAATTCGATATATAACCTTTGAATCTGACGAGTGGTACAATAGTTCTTCTGGTTATTACAGCATTCTTTGGATCAGGCACAGTCATAGTTGAAGACATGTCAGAAGAGTTATTATTTGCCATATGGGCATAGCCTGTTTTGCATTGCTCACTGTGAGAATCTTTTCTGCTGGGTTTAGGCACACTACTATGAACAACTTCATGGTCTTCGACTAGTTCTGGCAACCTAATGCCAACCACACTTGACCCATTCCACCATTGGCCATTGTCCAATAAAACAGCAGTGCCATTGGTCTTAGCTACATGTCTTGGTGCACTGTACTTGAATTATAGGCTTCCTTTTTCGATACTTCACTCTCACCAAATCACTAGCACACACATTCATTTTCCTGACTGCATTCCTAACATTGTAGTTGCTACTCATGTGCGTTTGATGTTTATCTACTAACTTTCTCATTCTGGTTTCTTTTTCCTTCATGTTCTCCTTTTCTCATTTCTTCTATGCTAAAGACCAGTATGGCTGCAATTGTGTGATGGTTCATCTACCCCTGAGAAACTCGAAGGGCGTTCTACCTGTAGTGTTGTGTGGAGTGGTATGATATGACCGTAGTCTGGTCCTAAGGGCTGCCTCAATAGGAATATGAGACCTTAATGCTATTTGAATGGTTTCCTTGACTAGGCAATTGGCCCACTCGACCTGCCCATTGCTTTGGGGGTGATAAAAGGAAGACCGTACATGTTCTATGTTATTTACCTTCAGGAATGTAGCCATTTCTTGGGACAGAAACTCCCCTCCATTGTCAGAGACTAACTGATGTGGGAAACCCCCTCTACAAAACAAATCCTTCAGAAATGTTGTCACTTCAGATGTGGTGGGTTGTGATATAAATTTAGCTGTGATCCATTTACTGAAATAGTAGTAGAAAATACTTTATTCGCTGATACATGACCATCAAAGTGCACATAACTATAAATAACATTTAAAACATTCCTAAAATATGTACAAAGGCACATGAGTACAGAAGATAAAATATTACTAAAAATCCTACTGTTGAGACTCATTAAATAACTCAATCCTAAAAATAAAAATCATGAACTCCATTGCCTGGGAAGAATGTTAGTTCCCCAAATTGCCAAAAGTCCCACCGTTAATAATTTCGGAAACTAATACAGGTCAGTTCAGTCAAGTAGCTTAGAATGACATATCCTAGTTCAATAATTATCGACCTAGGCTAAAATCTTTTGACGCCTGCACCAGAATGGCAGTATAAATCTGCTAACTTAAAATACTATTTCCTCTGTTGTGTCATGTTTTAAAATTCTTAAGTCCTGACAATGATCCGTTATCCTAAGCTGCTAGCAGATTGGGCGAATCCATCTTTTTCTTTGATCACTGTACTCTGGGCATGCAAATGAAACGTGGGCTCCAGTCTTGTTCGCCAGGCTGCAGACTGGATATAAACTTGAGGCAAAGCCCCTGTTCCACTTACTGGTGAACGAGCTTAGGGGGAGGGAGCCTGTCCTGAATCTTATAAACAGACTTTTAGCCAGGGCCGGAGTGATCATGTCAAGATATGGTTCAAAGCAAGGGAAGAGTTTTATCTCCAACAAGCTACTTCTCAATGTGCCGTGAGTGCCCGACAAAGCTGTCTGTTGGTATGTAATCTCTCCATATTGTTTTTTTTATATTTGGGTGTCAGCTTTGCATAACCAATCGGGCTCATCCCAGAGTCTATTCAGGTTCAGTTTACTGAACCAGTCTCGCACTGACTTCATCCAGGGAATGTGGCTCGCATTTGCTGGAGTAATCAAATCCCTTACTGAGTCCCTATAATGACTCTGTTCATTAATAGACCACAAACGGGCCCAATGAGCAAGAGGCCTTAAAACTGCTAAATTTGCCACTCTATGTAAAATTAAATCCATGTAAAGTAGGGTTAATGGACTCCCCATCGGTAATTTTAAAAGTTTCCTTATGAATTTATTTTCTGCAATAGTCAGGCAATCGAGGTTACTATGCCCCCACAGTTCTCCACCAAATAAGGCAGCTCCATGCACCTTTGCTCGATAGACTGCTAACGCTGGAGAGACAGATCGTGAGCTGGTTGCATTATAGACCCTGATGATACCGTTAGAGTTGTGCTGAAGCACTAGAGAGGACTTGGATAGTTGGGGGAGCCATTTTAAATTGCTAGTTAATTTAACGCCTAAGTATTCAAATGATTCAATCCTATCCAGTACTTTCCCACCTGCTATAATTGGTCTCGACTTGGTTCCTCTCTGCCCAAAGACCATATATTTTGTCTTCTCTACGTTTAATTCCAATCCTCTTGAATTTCAAAAGTTCGTGAATCTGTCAATTAAAACTTGGAGCCCCATTGGTGATCTGGAAATCAGTAGGGAATCGTCAGCGAAGAGTAGTATGGGAACTTTTAAGTTCTTCAATGAGGGGGCATCGTTCTTACAGTTACAAAGTTCCTTCGCCACTTCATTCATATAGACGGTAATTAGAGTGAGGGCCAATACGCAACCCTGGTGCACACCACGTCTGATGGCATTCTTGTTTGTTAGTTCACCCCTTTTGCCCCATCGCAGTTGAGCATAATTCATAGTGTGCAGCCTTATAATCAGCGTGAGCATGTTTGATGGAATCCCCATATTTGACAACACTTGCCGTAGCCTGTTGCGCAGAACAGTCAAAAGGGGCCTTGAGGTCAACAAAGGATACGTAGAGCTTCTGTCCAGCTAGTGTCACCTACTTCCAATATAAGCAGGCAAGCCTAAAGACTTGATCCGTGGTGTTCGTTTTGGGGCGAAATCCAGCATGTAATGGGGGTCAAGATTTTCTCATCTTCTACCCACGTGAGCAACTTCTTGAGGATCTGTCTAGCAAAAAATTTCTGAAGATTGTCAATACGGCTTATTGGTTTGTAATTGGAAGGGCAGCTAGCAGCCCCTTTTTTGTATATCGGTACAATCTCCGTCGCCGTCCAAGACTCCGGCATATTCCCTCCACCTGAGATTGCATTAGTCAGAAGATTTATGAAGGAGCTCCAAATTAACGTTTCTGATTTATATAAGTCTCCTGGGATTTTATCAGGGCCAGGTGCTTTGGCACATTTTGGGGCATTTATCTCTCTGAGCGTATCAGCTATACTGAACTCTAGTGGGTCCATCTCCTCCATCCCATCCTGCCCACAGGTAATTCCCTCTTTGAGCACTTCAACCCAGTGCTTAGTTTGTAAATAAAAAGGTGCTGGTGCCCAAAGCTCTCCTCTCAAACATGCGGCTGCTGTAATTAAATAAGTGAACATGGAATACTGAGGCAGCGGAATCCTGAAGCCATCTCAGGCCTCTTCAATCCCTATAAAGCCACTCCCTGTCCCTTCAGCTCACTCTTGTAGCTTTCTACTTTCTCCCATTGTGACTCTTTTTCGTTTTTCCCTTCATCCGTCTCTCCCATATGTGTCTTTTGTCTACAGCAAATGCTTAAGGCAGAAGAATAAGGCCCGGCCCTCAAAAATAAGGGCCGGTGCTCTGCACCGGAAACAACAAGAACAAATTAAGCACTGCTTCAACCTCATTATACTCCTGTTCCAGTATGTCAGCTAGCTCGTAGAGGGTAGAGAAATGAGAGACCCAACTGTCAGGATCTAAATGATGATGGAGGGGATTTGTATCATCCAATCCTGCTTTTGACACCAGCTTCCAAAAAACCAGTGAATCTCTCATTTCCACTGCTTTTAAGATTTCACAACATATTGAATCGTCACTCTCTTTTTTTGCTAAATGAAGTGTTCTATCATATTCATGTCTGGCCTCCATGATGTCGTCTCTGTCACCTTCCCTTAATGCCATTTTTCAGTGCGATTTTGCAGTTTTGCAGTCATCATCAAACCAAGCAATCGTTCTTTCCCTTGTCGCCTTCCCATGGTTGTCCCTAAAGAACAATTCTTTTAATTTTGTAAAAAGAGTATTATGCTGTTCTAAAATTGGAATACCCAAGGGAGGATGTCC
This sequence comes from Pleurodeles waltl, assembly GCF_031143425.1. NCBI lineage: Eukaryota > Metazoa > Chordata > Amphibia > Caudata > Salamandridae > Pleurodeles > Pleurodeles waltl. The sequence goes on from NC_090445.1 coordinate 694,834,622, forward strand.
CTCATACTCTGAGAGATAGAATATAAAGAGGTCATATATCTCTGAGTGCGAGTTCCTATTGGCCCCTATAGTGGGCCAGCACAGATAGCGACCATTAATGACCATCTCAGGCTCAAAGGTCATTATCTCGTAAGTAATGTTAGGTTTCCTTACTGGATCCCCCTTACGCAAAAGAAGAAGAGAGTAGTGGTCACTATCCAGGCGATCTTCGACTATCATGTTTCCCAAGAGGCCCTACAGTCTCACGTCTAAGAGGATATAATCAATGACACTGGATTGTTTACCCCTCTTGAATGTTTTAGCCAACCCAGGCTCAGATGTTGTGCGGCCATTACAGGTTCTAAGGCCCCAGTTGGCCATCATTGAAACTATCTTAAGGGCAGAGGCTTACAGGGGTTGCCTGCCATAGGTGGAATATTCCAAAATTTATCTTCTGAGGGTGGATGGCTCAAATGTTATGTAGAAGTCACCCGCTACTATAATCTTTGTCCCACTATCCAAGTGTTCTAGTGTCTCCTCTAGCAACAATAAGGTAGGGGCCTCCTCGCTGCCTTGTCTAGTCTATTTTCATAAGTCTGCGGCGGCTAGATAAGTCTTTCTTTACTAAAGTCAGCAGCCCCTCACTAGCTATTCCAGAATTCTTTGGTGGCTTTGCCTCATTGCTGTAGGAGGTATAGCCATTGATAAATGTTTTATCTATAGCCCAGGTCTCTTGGAACATAAGGATATCACATTTCTCTATATGTGAAACCCACTCATTATCTTCCAATTTGTGCCTGATCCCTGCTAGGTTCCACAACATCAGTGAAAGTTGATTACTACGGGCAGTGTATTTTCCCTCTACCAAGCTGCTCTGAGACTTTGCCCACCCCCCTTGGGGGGGGGCTGTTGCCTCTTGTGGATCTTGCAGGTGGATCCTGATGGTCCCTCCTCCGAGGTGATCCTCTGCATCTCCTAAATCTTTTTTATGTGCTGTCTCATTACCGTAGGGCTAGCGATAGGAGATTCTTCGGGGGCCAACCTCACCTCAGCCACTCCCTTCTTATGTAAGCATGCCTGCTCAGAAATGAGCAAGAAGGAATTCATCCCTGCCTCTTCCCCAATATACAGTCAGTCCACTTTGTCAAGGGAACTGAGCTCAGGGGGGATGACTAGGCAATTCTTGTTGCATTTGTAACAAGGCACCCCTTCCAGAATCCTCCCAATATTCCTCTTTTAGAGGGCCCAGTTTCATACTGATCGTTAATGATGTGCATTCCCTTAATCAGCCAGTGCGTTGCTCAGAGCCCAAAGGTTATTAACCAGGGTTTTAGAGATTAATTGAACTATGATATAGTCGTCTGCAGCCTGCTTGAGTGACTATTTCTTCACATGGATAATGTCTGATCCTACTATAGATAGGCAATTGCGTTGGTATCTAAGCCAAAGAGTGACTTTATTAATCAAGGATTCCGTATCCTCATAGGAATCCTTGCTTAATTTAGGCACCTGCTGTAGGAGGCTGGCCTGGCTTATAGTGGGTACCTGATGGTACTTACACCTTGTGCCAGGTCCAGTTATCCCTTATTAGTAGATTAGTAGTGTTCTAGCAGCTTAGGCTGATAGAGGTAGCTATAGCAGAGCAGCTTAGGCTGAATTCGGAGACATGCAAAGCTCCTACTATACCACTTATATCATATAGGTACTATATCATAAGAAACACAATACTCAGGGTTACTAAAAATAAAGGTACTTTATTTTAGTGACAATGTACCAAAAATATTTCAGAGGATATACTCCCTTAGGAGGTAAGTGAAATACACACAATTTACACACAAACCAAAATTAGGTAAGTAAAACAGTCAGAAAGTAGTGCAAACACTGTAGAATACAATAGGATGCAATAGGCGTAGGGGCAACACAAATCATATACTAAGAAAGTGGAATGCGTACCACAAGTGGACCACTAGGCTAGTGTAGTGTGTAGGGGGTCGCTGGGAGTGTAAGAAAACACTAAGGGTGTCCAAGATATCCCACTTCAAGACCCTGGAAAGTAGGAGTAAAGTACTACTATTTCCCCAGAAACACACTAAAGTCGTGATAGAGGATTTTGCAAAGACCACAACAGACTGCAAAGCACTGAAGATGGAGTCCTGGACCTGAGGACCGGCAAAGGAAGGAGACCAAGTCCAAGAGTCCCGAAAGTGCCCAGGGGGGGCAGGAGCCCACTAAATCCCGGATAAAAGTGCAAAATGGCTGCCTCTAGATGGAAGAAGCTGAAGATTCTGCAACAATGAAAGGTGCTAGGAACTTCTCCTTCATGCAGAAGATGTCCCACAGAGTGCTGGAGGATGCAGAGTTGTCTCCTTGGCAAAATACCATAAACTAGCCTTGCTAGCTGCAAGAGTCATTGTTAAAGAAAAAGGGGGCTGCCCGGGCCCAGGAAGGACCAGAATGTCACCACTTGGGAGAGGAGACAGAGGGGGCCCTCAGCAACGTAGAGAGCCCACAAACAAGAAGGTAGCACCCGCTGAAGTCCTTGAACACTGGTTCAAGAAGACTGAACACAGCGGTTGTCTCAACACTGCAAAAGAGGGTCCCACAAAGCCAGAGATCAAATCAGGGAGTTGAGCAATGCAGGAAAGAGTGCTGGGGACCTGGGCTTGGCTGTGCATGAAGGATTTTGTGGAAATGTGCACAGAAGCCCTAGCAGCTGCAGTGCACGTGGTGCACAGGATTACTGTCTGGAGAGGGGAGGCAAGGACTTACCTCCTCCAAATTTGGACAGATGGACCACTGGACAGTCTAGGTCACTTGGGTCCACCACCTGTGTTCCAGCGGCCACGCTCGTCAGGATGAGAGAGGTCCCAGAGTACCGGTGATGCTGAGGTTTGGTGCTTGCTGAAGCAGGGGGAAGATTCCGTTGACCCACGGGAAATGTCTTCGTGGCTTCCAGTGCAGGTTGAAGGCAGGCAGCCCCCAAAGCATGCACCACCAGGAAACAGTCAAGAAAGCAGGCAGGATTAGGCGCTACAATGTCGCTGGTAGTCTTCTTGCTACTTTGTTGCAGTTTTGCAGGCGTCCTGGAGCAGTCAGCGGTCGATCCTTGGCAGAAGTCGAAGAGAGAAGTGCAGAGGAACTCTGGTGAATTCTTTGCAAGTCGTTATCTGAGGAAAAGCCCACAGGAGAGACCCTAAATAGCCCTCACAGGAGGTTTGGCCACCTAGTCAGGTAAGCACCTATCAGGAGGGGTCTGTGACGTCACCTCCTGGCACTGGCCACTCAGAGGCCTCCAGACTGCCCTCACACCTCTGGATCCAAGATGGCAGAGGTCTGGGACACACTGGAGGAGCTCTGGGCACCACCCCTGGGGTCCTTTGTCCAGTTTCGCGCCAGTGCAGGGACTTGGGGTTCCCTGAACCAGTGTAGACTGGCTTATGCAAGGAGGGCACCATCTGTGCCCTTCAAAGCATTTCCAGAGGCTGGGGGAGGCTATCCCTCCCCAGCCTTTAACACCTATTTCCAAAGGGAGAGGGTGTAACACCCTCTCTCAGAGGATTTTTTTTGTTGTTCTGCCTTCCTGGGACTGGGCTTCCCAGACCCCAGGAGGGCAGAACCCTATCTGTGGGGTGGCAGCAGCGGTAGCTGCAGAGAAAACCCCAGAGAGCTGGTTTTGCAGTACCCGGGGTCCATAGTGGGGCCCTGGTGATGCATGGGATTGGCACCCCAGTACCAGATTTGGCATGGGGGGGACAATTCCATGATCTTAGACATGTTACAGGGCCATATTCGGAGTTACCATTGTGAAGCTACATATAGGTATTGACCTATATGTGGTGCATGCGTGTAATGGCGTCCCTGCACTCACAAAGTCTGGGGAAATGGCCCTGACTTATGCGGGGGCACCTTTGCTAGTGCAAGGGTGCCGTCACACTTAGTAACTTTGCACCTAACCTTCAGCAAGTGAAGGTTAGACATAGAGGTGATGTATAAGTTACTTAAGTGCTGTGAAAATGGCTGTAAAATAACATGTACATTATTTCACTCAGGCTGCAGTCCTGTGTAAGATTTGTTTGAGCACCCTATGGGTGGCAAAAGAAATGCAGCAGCCCATAGGGATCTCCTGGAACCCCAATACCCCGGGTACCTTTGGTACCATGTGCTAGGGAATTATAAGGGTGTTCCAGTGTGCCAATTAGAATTTGTAAAAATGGTCACTAGCCTATAGTGACAATTTTAAAGGCAGAGAGAACATAAGCACTGAGGTTCTGGTCAGCAGAGCCTCAGTGACACAGTTAGTCACTACACAGGTACACATATTCAGGTCACAAACTATGAGCACTGGGGTCCTGGCTAGCAGGATCCCAGTGAGACAGGCAAAAACAAACTTACATTCATGTAAACATGGGGTAACATGCCAGGCAAGATGGTACTTTCCTACACCTGCGTTAAGCAGATCTGATCCCCATGGTCTGCAAAATGCCTGCCTTGAGTATGGTGATATCTTCCAGCTGAAGTATGGAATACCCTACTATGATGATCGTCTAGAACAGGATGAATTTTTAAGCTAGAACAAGCTGGAGGAGTTGTTTTCACCAAATGATCAGGAATGCTCCTAGGGCTACGGGGCTTTGTACCCCATTTAATCCTCCCCTCTGGTAGAGTATTTGGCCTCAGGCCAAGTGAACTGCTTGCCTTTTCTGGGATCATCCCCAGATGTTTACTGTTTCCTGGGTAGGAAACTTCCTGTTTTCTCCTAGGATCTGATACCCTACTTAGAGGGCCTTTACAGCTTCCCTGACCAGAGCAGCAGCGCTCTTCCAATTTTGCTGTTAAGTTATCCATCTTGCTAGCTAGTTCAGCCACCATCGTTTCAAGTATGTTTATTTCATGCCAAAGTGGGCCACGGTTGTTGGTAAGGTCAGCTATTTCTTCCTATGGTTTACCTGTAATGGTGGTAGGCAGGGTGGTGCACTCGGTTTCTGCCAAGAGGGCAATCCTGTTTGTGCAGGGTATAGTCCTATTCACTATTACGGTGGGTGAATGTGGAATGTTTGCCGGGGTAGAGAACCTACTAAAACTTCAGCTGTGACACTCTGACTACGCAGATTTTTATCACTGGGCGTTAGCGTAGCCTTATCGCCAGTTGGGGAGCGTTGAACTATAACTTTCGATTTAGTAAACATATCGGGGACCTTGCTGCATGTTTCCTCTCTTGTCCTCTTGGGCGTTTTATTTTTTAGCAACAGTTCCACCTCCCCAATAAGGTTGTCAATTTCTAAGAGCGTACCTGAATCATCATTCGCCAATAGTCCCCGCTTAGTCAGTTGTGTTTGCTTTTTAAGTTTTTTTGCACTGCTGGACAGAGACTCGGTAGCCCCTGCCTTGCGCTTACCCATTCTTGGCCATATCTGGGACTCTCCCAGTTCCCCTAATTTCTGGCCAGATACAGCTTTTTGAGCCTGGATCTCCTTCTGACCAGAGGCTGAAGGGAGGTAGGCCAAGCCCAGCCTCTTCCGGCCGAAGACGGGCAAAGACGGGCCCACCCCCTTGGCCCGGGCTTTTCCCGGGCGTGGCCCGCGCATGTCCTGCGCTGCGGTGTCTGTCCCTGCACTTTATAGTGCTGCTGGAGTAGAGTCAGCTGTGGCAGGTAATGGCGGCCTCCTGGGGCCAAGGGCTGGCTGCATCTTGCAGTCCCCCTCTGTGCTCACGTCCCGCGCTGCGGTGTCTGTCCCTGCACTTTATAGCGCTGCTGGAGTAAAATCATCTGTGGCAGATAATGGCCACCTCCTGGGGCCAAGGGCAGGCTGGGACTTGCAGTCCCCCTCTCTGCGTGCGTAAATAGTCTATAATAGCAATGGCTTAACTTATATGCATGGGTAGCACATTCATTGGTCCTATGAAGCATATTCTGAATTTTTTCCAGGGATCTTCAGGTAGCTCTATGGATGACATGGGGCACTGGTGAGAAGTCATTGTTTTATCTGCGTTAGCACAAATAGAACATTGACTAACAATTATATCAACATCACGATTCATTGCTGGACACCAATATCTTTCCCTAAGCTTGTGTTTAGTTCCTGTCATCCCCACATGGCATTCAGGGGCAAGGGTGATCAATCTACCTCTTATGGACAATGGCGCCATTAGGGTATTGCCGCAGAGAGGAACCTCATCAACAATGGTGATGTCATCTATAATTTTCCGATAAGGTTGCAACATTTCTTTCAATAACTTTTCATTAAGCCAACCTTCAATTATGTACTTTTGTATTTTCCAAACACATTGTCATTTCTTGAAGCCTTCCTCCACTCTTGTTTGTTGATAACACCACTGGATTGGACAGCAAATCGTCATTGCACTCATCTTCTTCACAAGCAGATTCATTATCACATGGAGCTCGTGGAAGTAGTCAGCTGAAACATTCACTCTGACAGAAATATGCTCCATCCTGAATCTGTACTCTTGTAATTTACAAGCTAACTTTGCTATTCTTGGAGTAGGTTTCCCTTCCAAGATGCTGACTAAAGGCTTGTGATCTCTGCATATAATGATATATTTTCCCCAAAGAAAACTCTTAAACTTTGTAACTGACTCAACATAGGCTAACAGTTCACATTCATTCACTGAATACTTTGACTCTGGTCCTCTCAGCTTTCGTGATGCAAAGGTTTTTTGTCCATTAATTGTTCTCTGGCTGAGCACCTCTCCAAATCCGATCTGGCTAGCATCAGTGGTTACTATGCTTTATAGTGTTTCACTAAAGGACGGCAGAGATGGTGCCAATCAAGTTCTTTTTTTATGTCCTTCATGCTCTGCTCACACATTTCATCCCATATGCATCCTGCTTTATTAATTTTTGAAGTGGTTAAACTTTTATTGCATAATTTTGTATGAATTTAGAGTGAAATTCACACATGCTCAAAAAAGATGCGAGTTCTTCTTGTTATTTGGGATTGGTGACTTTGAAATTGCAGACATCAAGGACAGTTTTGGTTGAACGCTATGTTCATTAATGAGGTGTACGAGGTACTCTAGTGTTCCTTTGAAAAATGTACATTTGTCTCTTTGTAATGTTAGACCACTTTCTTGGATTCTTTGTAGAACCTCCAGCAAAACAGACATATGTTCTTCCTCTGTCTCACTGTAAATTAATATGTTATCTTGAAATTACCTTACACCTTCCATGTCTGAGAAAAGTTGGTTCATTATGTGTTGGTAGACCGCCCATGCCGAACATAGCCTGAAAGGCAACCTGCAGAATTGGTAAGCTCCTTCAGGAGTAACAAATGCTGTGTAACCTTTTGAACCCTCCTCCAATTGTACTTGATGGTAAGCCGCACTGAACTCAAGAGTTGTGAAGATCTTTGCTTTCTCCAAAGTCATCACCATTTCATTTATTAGAGGAAACAGTTGACAATAAGCTACCACATGGTGGTTGAGTTGGCGAAAGTCAATGTATAATTGGATTGATCCATGCTTTTTTTTATAGTTGTGGCCACAGGAGAAAACCACTCTGATGGGTTCATGGGTTCTATTATTCCATTGTCACACCAGTTTTATAAAATATCTTTGACCTCGGAGCGGGCTATCAAGAGTATGTTTCTTACACGTTGTTTGACAGACTGCGTGTTTCTTTTTATAAATATTTTATGTTTAAATTTCCTTAAGCACCCAAGTTTTCCAATGAACACCTCCTTGTACTCTTCGAGAATAGCTTCTAAGCTGTCTTCTTGGATGCTGAACGCATAGGGAGGTTGACATGGCTTAATCAACATTTTCAGTTTCTGTTGCTCCAACCAACCAAGGATGTTGACACTGTAGTCTACTAAGAATACCTTTGATAAAGTACTTTTCTCCTTGAACATCAAATCAGCATTAAACACTCCTTCCAGCTTTATTTTGTGACCTTCGTAGGCTCCTGCGATGATCCTTCTAGCATGTAATGGTGCTCTGTATTCTAAGTTTTCGTAGGTGTCCTTTGATAAAATAGTGATTCTGGATCCAGTGTCAACTAGCATCTCCACACTTTCTCCATTCACATGCACATTACATTTAGGTTGATTCTGTAAATCTTCCTTATTGATGATGGCCACAAGTCACCATCATTTCACTGTTACTCGAGTCTTCCTCTGATTTAGATTCTTCCACTTTGAAGACTTTCTTTACACAAGACGTTTTGCAAACTTTAAGGAAATGTTCAGTCTTTTCACAATCTTTGAAAATGTTACCTATAGCAGGACATTCCTTGCTAGATGCCAAATGGGTACTGGACCCACAACAATAGCATGCCAATATTTTGTTGCTTCGATTTGAACCATGCTTTCTGTTGTACTTTTTTGATTGATTTGTAGATGCTTCTTCTTCTTTGTGACCTAGGTTGGCATCTGCATGATGGTGATCAGATTTGTGCAGCCATTTCACTCCCTTGACAAACCTTTCAATACTCTTTATAGTTGATATCACCTTCTCCAGGCTAGGATTACGATAACACAATAGCTTTTCTTGTGCTTTGACACAAGTGATGCTCATTACTACCTCATCGTGGATCATTTCATCTATGTCTCTGAATGAGCATTTTGTGGCCAACATCCTTAGAGTCGCAACATAAGACTCAATCGATTCTACAGGCGCTTGGTAGCAGTACTAAAATTGTATCTTTCCATAACGACACTCATTGTTTCATCAAAATAGTTTTTCTTTCTATTTTGGCTTCAATGAATACATCCTATTCTTGACCTTCCTCCTTCTCTTTCTCAACAGGGGTTAGGTTATGTGATCAAATAACCTTCTTCCCTCTACCCCCAGATATTTATACATCATGGCTTATTTCCTGGCTGGCTCATACTTGGTTCCATCAATAGTCTCTAAGTGTTTTTCAAAACATTTGATCCACTGTGTCCAACTTTCCGCAGGTGGTCCTGGCACTTCTAAAAAGGTGCTTGGCTTTGCCACTACATTCATTATGCCAGCCATAATAGTATTAATAGTATTAATCTACTGGGATTGCATTTATAATATGTTATATGGAATAGTAATTTAAAAATGCTTAAGTTTGTAGTATTCTTTTAGTATGAGTCCTTAATATCACGTTTAAGGATCTGGCTCCCTCCAGTGGTTATTTAGGGTATAGCATCCTATTAATCCCAGTAATGTTGGTGAAGTCCTCTCAGGGGCTGTTGGGAGGGGGGGGGGGGGGGGGGGGGAGGGAGGGGTGAGGAGATCTTTGCTTGCCTGTAGAAACTTCTGTGGCTTGAGTTTGCTTATAATTGGAAGTGCCAGTAATTAATAAGCCCTCCTCCCACCTCGCTACACCAGAATATGAATTTTGAGAAGCCTGCCCGGAGCTGTGGACACAGTGCTGCTTCTAAGCTATTGAATATAGAAGCGCAGCGGAGACTTTGGAGATGGTTTCCCCGTCCTTGTCGCCAATTTTAACAGTGTAATGACAAGGAAACTGAGTAAGTTATAACTCTTCTTCATTTGGACCCCCTCCTCACAGAATGAGCACTCAACCGCCGTAATGTCAAGCTCCTCATGAACATTTAAAAAACCGCACTCGGCATATGCCATGCGCACAGACACACGAGGATGACAGGGCAGGAGAAGACACAACGCAAAGGGCTTATTAACAGTGCATTACATTCCACTGTTTCAGCAGGACATTAGACGTCCCTCACTGACCTATAGCACACTCTAAACATAGCGCAATTACAGCACGGGCAACCCCAATGCAAGTGCAACTCACACATAGACCAGGTACAGCATTGCAAAAGTGTATTGGCTTTATGGGTAATACAATCATAAGCTTCTTCCACACACAGTGAGTACAGTATGTGCAACATATGCATGCATGTTTTACACTCTTACAGAGACATATATATTTTTCATAAAAGCTCTATCAGCACTCAAGAAACACAAAAGGCACCTCGCAGCCAATATTAGAGCAAGCTTCTTCAAATGCCCAGCAAGTACAAGACAAGCAGCAGGAATGTTAACATCATAAGCACTGCAAAAGACAAAGACAGTCTCTCTCAATCCTACACAGCTTTCCCTTCTTACAGATTTACACTCACTAAATGGTGCATCAAGGGCTCTAGGAGGCTAGCAGCTTCAGGGGGACAGTGACATAACAGAGAGCCAGGTAGGGCCCATAGGAAGAGCTGAAAATTCTCACTGAGTGTTATCCTCTTAACACTGTCAGAGGAACCAAATCCTCAGATCTCTGAAGCACATTTATTAACTGTAGTTTTAGAACTTGGACACCATGGAATGTGCGTATTGAAGTGCTGCACGATCGCAGGTCTTCTTTTTAACTGACCCACTCATATGACACCATTTCACTGGTGTTAGCTGCACACATGTTTGTGAGAGAGACGACCCTTCTAAAAGGAAATATAATTATATACATGCATGCGTGGACAACACATTCTTCAAAAAAACACAAGGAAACCGTAGCTCATGAAGATAAACTAATATAAATAAACCCCACTCTTAGCATTATATCAACCTAAAAGAAACAAGGATTTGCAATGCAATGAGTTAGAGCGATTAGCATTGTAAATTCATAACAGGACTTTTCTTGCCACATAAATTGAAAATAAAAAGTAAAACAGTTGACATGCGCAAGTCACGGCCAGTGCGAAAGAGAGACACAAAAAGTAAAAGAAGTTTGCTTGCAGTCAAACATATCGAAATCGTGCAATTATCCAGGTAACAGGGTCAATTCCCAAGGACAAACGTAAAGCATTTACCAGTGTCATCATAGGATTTTTGAAAGACAAGCCCATGAACGTGTGAAAGTGATGGGCATGAGGTGGGAGGGGTTAAAAGCCCACATACATACCAACATTTCGGAAGAGCATCGCTTGCACACACTATGCTCGACCGAAAAACTCTACAGGACACAGTCCTCGAGGTGAAGTTTTAGGGAGGTCCAACATAAATTTAGGTATCAGGGGTAACTGAATTTGAGGTTTAGTTATCACGGCATTCGTCTCAAAGATGGACAGTTAATTTCTAAATGAAGAAATTTCAAGATTAATAATAAATATACATCCATTTTGATTAACATATGTGAGTTCTGAAGAAATTGCATAAACTCTTCCAAGCAGAAAAGCGTGGGACTGTTCTCACTAACAGTATCGCTATTTTCCTTCTACGTGGTGTCTTCGAAAAAGGACATACCTTGATTGGAAGTCTAAATGAGTAACAAATGTAGTATAACAAAAGGATATTCAAAGAAGTGCATTAAGATAGTTCTCAGATGGTTCAGGCAAAGCTTGTCTCACGAACATGAGGCCTACCCCTCATAAACCTCGCCCTCTGCAGAACTCACATATAATATTTTCTAATTCTTCGGAAATATTTTCTAGGCACCCGAATGTGATATCCAACTGGAAAGAGTTGTAGACCAATAGACTGTTGCCCTGCACCATTGTCATAGTTCTCAAGTGCAGTTGGTGGGAATAGATACTGGAGCACAGTATAGCACAGTGCAGTCTCCTTCAAACCTCTGAAGGAAAACAGGCTGCGTTTAAAAAGAAAGAAAATGAAACATTTTAGTTTCATTTTTTAAGAGTAGGCAGTGCGACCACTGCCTGCTCTTCAAAAACGTTTTTGCATGCATTTACAAAGGGGAAGAGGTTGCTTGGGGTCCCCTTCCTCTTTGCGAATGAGTTTGCGGCCGCATTCACAGTCACAAAACAATCATACATACCATTTATATTTGGTATTGGGACTGAAGACGCCCCTTCCTAATACCGAATTGCAAAACCTAAATAACAAGTTATCGAATTGCAGTTTGGGCCTTGTGCATCCCAAAAAGCATTTTTCTAGTCGCAAACGGGCCGATTCGCAGAATCGGCCCGGTGGCAACTAGAAAAATGCTTTGTACATGTGGCCCTATGAACCTAGCATTATGTTGATAATAAACATGGTGTTGACATCCATAACAAACCATTTTAAAATATGTCTGTTTAACACAAAGCAGTAAGTAACAAATTAATCGATAAATCAGTTGTTTTTATTGGGGGACACCTTCTTTCCATCATGGTTTATTTGTTCAGCAAATAGTCCCCAAAGCTGTGCTGGAATAAACTATGCACTCTGCGTTTAAAGTGGATGCACTCTCTACAAGGCGGAAAAATACAAATACCAGTCAATAGCTGAATGCTGAGAGAGAAATAATCCTCTGGACTCAGTGGTGGCCGGTAATTTTAGGAGGGAGGGGGGTGGGAAGCACACTCACACTCATTCATTCACACACGCACGCACATCCATTCACAACACTCATCAACATTTAACGATACACACATGCACCAAACATTCATTTAAAAAACACACACACTTACCTTCAGCCTCGGAGGTCCCAGGAGGGTTAGGACTGCTGCCTTCCCTCACTGGCTGACCCTAGGTCAGCCAGTGAGGGAAGCCAGCAGTCCCAACTTCGTCACAGAGTTGGATGGGGTCAGTGCGACTTCTGACCCCACCCCACTCTGTGACGAGGTATCACTGGTTATCACTCACCCTGGCCACTTCAGGGGTTAAACCTGAAGCGCCCAGGTCGGAGTCAATGGGTGACGCTTCCCCTTGTCATTGAGGGGGAGGGTCTCGAGGCACCTTTGCTGAGCCGAGGAGATCACACCCATAGGAGCTGTAACCTGTTCAGCCCAGCAAAGTTCAGCTCAGGCAGCCTGGAGTCCACACAAACTGCACATGTCTTGCTCCTTGCTGCCTGAGCTGAACATGAAGAGTGTCTGTCAGGCTGTCCTTTGGTCAGCCTGACAGGCACTCTTCATGAGGGGCAAAATGTGAGGGGGGCGTGGCCCCTCTGCCATAAAGGACAGGCCACGGCTGTCTGGACTGATCCAAGACATGCCTGACATTATCTCAAAGAAAAGTCTAAATTGGCTGACCCATAGCAACCAGTGGCTTTAGGGGCTGACCCAAAGTCCACTCTTTGTGTATTTATGAGATCTGCAAGTTTTGCCAGACCTCTGAAAAAGTCCAAGGGAAGGAGAAAGCACAAGTTCAACTCTGGCTAGCACCTCACACCTTGTGGTGCTGCTGCCAATAGCTGCCTCTATGTGAATCAACTGTCTAAGATTGTATTTGTAATAAAAACATTTTGAAGCAGCGCAGAATCCTGGAAATGTAAAACCTGAGAAAATAAGCCCTAGCTGCTTCTCAGTCTTATGACAGCCTGGCTCACAGCCCTGCTTGCTAAGAAAGTTACATGGGTGGGACGGCGCAGTGACTAACTCTCATTAGTGTGTAAAAGGCTGCTTTAATGAGACAGGTGCATTGTTATTTGTACCAACAAAACTTTGGCTCTAATGCCTTACAGCCTAATATTCTTCTGGCCTCACTATACATTTTATAACTAAATAAAACTGCTTCCCCCTTCCCTAAATAGCCCTTCACAAACCCATCAGTCAAATCTCCAATCACCACTCTCGTCACTCAGCTCTCTGCACCCCTATCACTTGCATCAAGAATTTGTTGTTGACTTTATTCTGTTCCTCATATCCTTAACCCCTACCCCTCCCCACCACCCCAAAATCTTGACCAGTTCTTAAAGAGTCCAATGTTTGTGTTGCGATAACTTCTTAAACTTATCAAACACCTGCCACCAGAAAAATCACCAAGTTTTTCTGTCCCCCACAAAACTCCCCCTACATATCTACATACCCACCAATAAATGCAACAACTCAGCTAGAACATTCCTTATCTGGATAAGGTGCAGTTCCAACCCAAAAACCGAAAGATGTACCCTATCCTCCCTGAAATACTCCACATTTTCAAATCTGATGTCACTGTGCTCCAAGTAAAAGAAACCTTTGCCCCTTCAGAACTTACAGAGCTCCCTGTTGCTCTTCATGTGGGCTCTGTCAATCTCTCTGGGTTTTACAGCACCCGCCAGCTACACCTGGGCAAGAATTCAATCAGTATCACCGTAGTGCCTGCCCAGACAGCCTTAATCTCCTTCAAATCCTGTTTTACTACCTTGACTAAAGCCAACCTTTCATCTGCACCAAGTCATTTTTCCCTAGGTGCAGGAGTAATATGTCAGGTCAAGACGTACCCTGTATTGAACAGTTTACCTTGGACAACAGATCATGCCAGCACATGCCATCTTTTCCAAACTACTTTAATTGAACCATCATGTCTGGCAATTCCAGTTGACGACCACCTTTATTTGAGTCAGCATGCCTGGCTGCCCACTTCATGAATGAATACCTGCATATCCAAACTTCAATGGAAGCTTGTGGGGCCACACACGCAACAGAGGAGAAAACAAACTCAGGTTAAAGCTGCCCTTGAAACAACCAATCCGATCGCAAATAGCACTGATAGCAGTTTGAATGCCACCGCCGCACCCTCTGAATATCTTCTGACCAGCCCTGGGCCTCTGCTTCCATTGCCATTGCGATTGCGATTCGAAATGAGTGGGTCCTGCAATCCTGCACCCCCGTAGCCCAAAAACCAAAGCACCTTGTGCAAAGCCCTCAATACCTGCGCCACTGAAAAAGAGAACCGCCCTCGTGATGAAAAACGTCTCCTTCACCACCCCTGCATGCACAATGGCAGCCACCACTTACAGGGGCAAATTCCCAGGTGCAGATACAGTCTCATCATGACAAACATGCCCCTGCCAGACTGATCCATTTTAGACTTGGGTGCTGTGTCTGTCACCCTAATGTCTCCCCACCTGATTCCAGACCGAGCCTTCTCTCCCACCACCTAGGTAACCCAAAAAGCTCTAAAAAAGATCCAAACCGTAATCACAGCACAACACACCGCTTCCCCCTCATTACCTTCTTCAGTATGTCCAAGGTCAGTGGCCACCATACTCTCACACCATTACCTCTCTCCCTGCTCCATCTGTTCAGCATCCTCCTCCCCATCTCCCCCATCAACGGCACGTATCCCACAGTAGATTTCCGTAAAATCCTACCCCCGCCAACTTGCCTGGGATCGTGACTGCCGTCATCCCCCTGTGTAGTAGAGACAGTATAAATCCTACCAGGTCATTGCGCTGAGCCAGCCAGCCACCTTCATCGTTACCCCTCGGAGCACCTGACCAGAGAAACTCCTTCTACATGAGCCAGTACGCCTGACAGGTGGACTCCAACAGTGAGCCCAAAATCAACTGCCTCATGTGTTCTCGCTGATGGCCCACAGGTGAGGTGGCATCTCTGTTTTCGTTTTTTCTGCTCATGGTACAAGCCCACGGAACCTGGCCCACTGAAAACGAGAAAGGGCATCAGCAACCTCATGGATTGTCCCCGCCACATGCTGCACTCTGTAAACAACATTCTCGCGCAAGCAAACAAGAACGAAAACATGCAGCAATTGCCTCACTTTTGGATCCCTCAGACTGGCGGTTTTCAGTGTTCACCACTGCCAAATTATCCATTAAAGAACATCTGCTTATTGGCAAAATGTCACCCCCACAGACATACAGCCACCAACAGCAGAAAGAACTTGAGGAACACAATGCTCCTGCCCCCCATTTCCAATCCTCAGGCCACTCCTTTGCACACCACTGACCTTGCTAAAACAAACCAAAACCATGCCCCACCACTGCATCTGAAAACAATTGAATCATCCACTCCATCGCTTCCCCCAAACCCACCATGGGGACCCTACTGAAATCTATCAGGAAAAGTCACCAAAGACGCAAATCCTTCTTCTCCCCTGCCGTCAAATGCAGATGGTGATAACGAAGACCAACCCCAGAGAGAGCCAACTCCATCCATCAACAAAAGGTCCTGCCACCCAAATGACTCTTCAAGTGACATTCAGATGTCGCAACAGAATCTGAACGTCCTTCACTTGCACCTTCTTTTGCTGGAAATCCCTGTCCAAAAGCTCGAATTCTTGTCCTCCAGAATCCTGACCTCCATCCCAATAGAGTCCAGCTCCAACTCGAGAAATGTAATGACCAGCACTGGCACCACTGTCTTCTCTGGTGCCAGGGTGACTCCAACTTCATGTATCAGTTCCTGAAACAAATCCAAACCTTTCTGGCATTCACTTATCTCCACTGTCCCCACCATAAAAAAATCAAATCAATAATGAGTCATGATCTCCTTCCCAGCCACGTGAACAAACATCTTCTGCAAAAATGAACTAAAAGCCTCAAACAAAGAACAAGAAACTGAACCTACCATCAACAATGCTTCATCAACAAAAAAACATCCCCAAACTGAATTCCCATCAATTCCTAATCCACTGGGTGAACCCGCAAAAGCCGGAAAGCTGACTTTATGTTGCATTTTGCCATCATCGAGCCCCGGCCACACTCTTTCTGTAGATGAACTGTTGTGTCCACTAAAGCATAGTGCATACCGGCTATAAGCCTCAGGGATGAAATCGCTCACCAACAGTCCTTCATGCCAAGATAGTTGGTGAATCAGTCTAGATTCCCCCTGTTCCTTCATAGGCATCACCCCTATCGAGAAATCCTCAAGTTCGACAAAGACCACTCCAGAAAGGGTCCTAAAATCTCCCATCCTGAACTTCTTTCATCAGCTTGTGCAACACCAACTGCTCCTGCCCCTTATACAGACGTAGGATTCTCTCCCATTTCCACATTCACGGGCCCTCATAACACAAATGAAAACCAAACTCAAAACCAGATCCTAACAAATCTTGTTCTGATTCAGACCCCAAAAACCTGAGCCAATGTTTGAAAGAATCTAACTTAACTGGAGTATGTGCTTTTTCCCTAAGTGTTCTGACCCCATCGCCCCCTATCGCAGTCACCAGTCCCTGACCCTTTCCCCCTAAATTGTGTAAACTCAACACTATGTGGCCCACATTGTGTGTGCATGTGCTTTCCCCAGCACTTCGAGCACTCATGATGATATTTTCAGAATTCCCACCACTGTCTCTGTTATAGGACCAGCATGTACCAAATGTCCCCGCCTGTCCCCTTCCTGCCACTCCAGCCCTGCTGATGTGGGGCACCCCCTAAAGGGCTTATAATTAACCAGCCAGCTGCTTACTGTATAAATCAATGAAGCTGGCCATTCCGGTGTCATCATCTGGAGGAAAAGCTCATTGTCCAGCTGCCACCATATACCATTTGTGTCCCCTGCCAGGCACACCCTGAACTCTTCATTGTTGTGCACCCATACCATGCCCTTGGAGGTCAGCTGTGCCTTGTGCACTACTTCTAAGTGTTTGAAAAGTGCAACGCCCCTCTCTGGGTAATTTTGCAACAAGCGCTCGCATAAATCAGGAAGGCTGCAGTCCAATTTTCAATATTAACTGGAACATTTAGTCGACTGGAGAGCTTATACTCCTCCTCCTTTGAGCACTCCTTAGCCCTCAACTCCCTGTGCAATAACTTAAATACCTTAATATATTCCTCTTTCCATAGGCGCTCCTTCGATGTTGCCATTAAATAAGCCCTTAAAGGCTTTGTGTTCCCGATATACAGCAGCTTGGTCTTCTGTACATTCTTACTTTCCTTCTTCTCCCCATCCTGTCTGTCCC
The DNA here is from genome assembly GCF_031143425.1 of Pleurodeles waltl. Classification (NCBI taxonomy): domain Eukaryota; kingdom Metazoa; phylum Chordata; class Amphibia; order Caudata; family Salamandridae; genus Pleurodeles; species Pleurodeles waltl. The sequence continues at coordinate 694,852,109 of NC_090445.1, forward strand.
CCTCCAAGTCCGCCTGAGAGGCCTTAGATGCCCCCAGCCCCCTTCATCCTTTTGCTGTTCACCGCCCTATATCCATGCCTGTGCCCTGATCCTGAACATATTTACTCTTCTGTAAATGGAAATTGTGCTCTCTACCTTTATGCTCGCTCCCCACTTCCACTTGCACCCCAATCTCACCCCCACACATTTCCCCCCGGAGAAGCTCCCTTACCTGGCTTCAAAGTAAAGGCCCACACTGGAGCCGTCCGCATTGGCGCAGGCCGCAAATCCACTAGCTGGGACACTGCAGAGAATTCTGCTGCTGCCATAACAGATGGCAAAACACCAAAGCTCCTTTGAAAATTACCCCACCCCCGCAATGCCGCCTGCAGGGCCTCCCACCAATCATTCTCACACTGCTCATTCACAATCTCCCCCTCCTTGAAGCGTCTTCATCAAAATCCAACTCCCATTCGGCACCATCACTGATCGCTCCACAATATGCACTGATGCCAAGCACCTCTCTGTCACCCACACCACCATCTCCAAACTGAGCTTCATAAGGATCCTGTGAAGTGTTTAATTCTTGCAAGGCGGACGGAAATCCTATACCTTGCCGATTCACAGCCAGGTCCACCGCTGTCTCAGAGCCAGCCATACTGACCCAAGCTCTGATGTTGGGCCGAGGGTCTCAGGCCGTACTAAACCCTCTCGGCTGTAGTGCCACCGTTGCTGATGAAGAACCTGCCTGTGACACCTGGCTGCCTAATAACTGTCCATGACCTAACAAACCTGAGACCTGCGCTGGAGGGGTCCTGGCACCAAACCCACCTCCCGGGCCCCCATCATCAAAAACATCCACTTCACCACTCTCCCTCTAAGCTCCTGCCACCCCCCTTTCCCCTTTGTCCCCAGACTCAGTTGTGCAGCAACCCTGGCAGACAAGTCACTACCCATAATCTCACTTCCCACAGGGGACATGGCATGCCCCCTACCTCACTCAGAGGCATCCACCATCAACTCACTTGCTGCAGGAAAAACAGAAACCTGAAGAGGCCCAGAGGGTGCACCCCTCCCTTCCCCATACCCTGCTATCAAACCACTCTCCTTGACTCCCCCTCTTTCTACGCCCTCCCTCTTCTGGCTGTCTAAATCTGAAGGCACCTATTGCACGTGTGCCTGCCGATGAGGACTGGAGAGATCCAAGGGGCCCGGCAGGTCTGAAGCCTCACCTCCACAGCAAAAGACAAAACCTCCCCAGCGCAGCCTTGCAGCGTCACTGCCCTCGCGGGCCGCACAGGAGATGAAATGCTGGGATCGAAAAGAGCAGCAGGGGTCACACTGCTCCTGCTGCCCCAGGACATGGCATGCTGCTTACCCACAGATAAGCGCCCTCATGGAAAGAGTCCTCTCCCAGGCTGCACCCGCCACCTCCTCACTGTGGGCGCTGGTGGCCCCCACGAGGCCTCCCGTCATCCACCTGGGAGCCGCGACAGGTCCCCGCACCTCATTGCCTGACAAATCCACGTTGGCCCCAGCACTTGGAGCACCTGGGGCCTGTGGCAGGCTACCTCGACCCTGCCCATGAACAGGCCCCGGTAAGGAACATTCACTCTTGACCTCCAGCCCACTGCAGCGCTCTGGGGCCTTCTGTTTGCCACTTTGTCCCCCTTTACTACTTTGCGGATCAGGAGATTCACACCCCATAACACCAGCTGTGACTCCTCCTGCAGACCACCGATGGGCCTCCTCTGCCCAATATTCTCAAGGGCCCCCTCAGCCGGCAGATTGGCACTCCCCGCCTACTGCAGTGTCTGGAGGGCTTGGCACACTCGCTCTTCCTGAGATAATACAAAGCTTACTCTGAAACTAAGATACCACTAAAGCTAATGCATGACCAAACAAAAACAAAACCACCTACAACTTTGCATTATCAGCCATTGACCCCGCTAGCCAGTGTGTACCTTATAAAAAATGGCACCCACTAATGAACCACACTATAACTAATTAACCCCTCACCCACCCGAGGGAGAATTGGCCAATCCGCTTGCCCCATGCCCCTGCACCCTACTACCCATCCAAGGTTCCTGGGGGGAGGGGATGGGGGGGGGGGCAGGGCATTCTGCCCCTTCCTCCCCCGAAGACCAGTATTTGCAATTTTACTGAACTGTACTGAATAGGTATATTTTGAAATAAAACACTTGCTGATGGCTGAAAATGCCCTTTATTTTGGAATCATTCATAGTACAACATTAGGACAACCTGAAGTTGCGAATCTTGACTGTTCACAGCTTTGTGCAGTTTTAGCAGATTTGCTAACTGTGAAGACAGCAACTTTTTTTTTACTGGCAAAAATCAGGACTAAGTTGTTGTTTGAACTATCCCACTGCAGTGCTGTAGCTGCTGTCTTCATTGTCTTAATGGAGAACAGATTTGTTGTGTCTAAATTACTGGGTTTCATGACAGTAAGTCCTTTGACTTTGATATTTTAAATACCAGCTAGGAAATCCACTGTTTAATGTCTTTTAGAAAACCTACAGTATGTTGAATACTGGCTTATGCTGTATATACGATTGTAAATCATTATAGCTGTAACCAAAATGAGTTACATGCTAAAACCAGAAAAGATAAGCTTATAAAAAATATTTGCAAGACAGTCGGTGAAAACAGGTGCTGTGTTTGTGTCTTCACAATTTAAAATCAGTTCAATTCCAGGCAGATTTTTAGGTCTCTCATTGTAAAGGTAGCTAGAAATGTAATAAAATGACCAATGCAGCTGAACAATTGTAACACTAACTAAAATCTTCCTTGCATGATATACATAATGCTCTAAGAGGTAGAGCTCCTACAACACAAGCCAAACCACTGGTCCCATTCACTCTCCTAACAGAATACCCCACTGGTCATCAACAGTCATCACCCCTAATGTCATATTCGGGTGATCCCAATATCCACAGTAATGCACATATTAATGTTAAACCAAGCTTAACACTTGAACATATGTAATATGTCAGTTTGTTTTCTTCCATAACTGACCCACCCCAGCCTACTCACGTGTCTGCACTGTTCATAATATATGAGTTTCCACATCGTCCATCATCGTGCGACATTCCGAGGTTATGTCCAAGTTCATGAGCAACAACAGTGGCTTGCGATACTGGTGTGCTGCCATCACTGTACTATGGGAATAAACAAAATTTGAGTTACAGGTGATCACCACCAGTTAGACACTAAAGATGATAAAAACTCAGAAAACAGAAAGTTGCTTTTGGCGTGTTTGAAATGTCCTTTTTTGCAGGGCTATCCCCAAACTTTTTGCCTCTGGCCTACTATTTTTGACTGTGTGCTACATTTCGCTTTTACTGGCTTTAGGACTCTGGGCCCATTACCACTGCTGACCAGTGCTAAAGTGCAACTGCTCTCCACCTGCATCGTATTGGTGATTGGTTTATCCATGATTGGCATATTTGATTTGCTAGTAAGACCCTAGCATAGTGCACTCTATGTGCCCTTTGCCTGTTGATCAAATGCTGCTAGTGGGCTTGCAGCACTGGTTGTGCCACCCACATTAGTAGCCCTGTAAACATGTCTCAGACCTGCCACTGCAGTGTCTGAGTGTGCAGTATTAAACTGCCATTTTAACCTGGCAAGTGCACCCACTTGCCAGGCCCAAACCTTCCCTTTTATTACATGTAAGTAACCCCTAAGGTAGGCCCAAGGCTACCCCTGGGCAGGGTGCAGCGTATGTAAAAGGTAGGACATGTACTGATGTGTTTTATATGTCCTGATAGTGAAATACTGCTAAATTCGTTTTTCAGTATTGCAAGGACTATCGCTCCTGTAGATTAACATGGGGATTGCCTTGAAATATCTTTTAAGTGTAATTTCCTATTGGGAGATATGGAGTTTGAAGTCTCTGAACTCACAATTTAAAAATACATTCTTTGGTGAAGTTGTTTTTTAAATTGTAAGTTTGACAATACCACTTTTAGAAAGTAGGCATTTTCTTGCTTTACCATGTTGTGCTTCTGTCTGTCTGTGGAATACATGTCTGGGTCAAGATGACTGTTGGGCTGTTTGTGAACTCACTCTAGACAGTCACACAAAGGGAGCTGAGGTGTGCCCTGCATACCCTGATGGGTGTTCCTGAGCTAGAGCGGTGGGAGGAGTTGACACTTGTACCTGAATAGGGCTGTGCCTGTCCTTACACAAAGCAGTCTCTAAACCCCTTGAGTGTGTCTGGGGCCAGGGCTGGAAAGGCAGGATCTTGTGCTCTACAAAGACTTTTCTTTGAAGTTTGCCTACTTCAAAGGGAGAAATGGGTATAGGTACTGGACCTCTGATCCCACAAAGTTAGAATGCTTCTGGACTGAGGACATTCTGCCAGGAAGAAGAGCTGCATGCCGTAGGAGGGACTACTACTATGCCTGTTCCTTTGCTGTGCTGGCCTGCTGCATGCTGCTTCTATCCTGGGAGTGAAAGGGCTGGACTTTGCTTTTTATGTCCTGCTTCCAAAGGTTCTCCAAGGGCTTGGACTGACCTTGCCTCTTGTCCAGACGTCTTAGGAACATCAAAGGCTTCATCTTTCAGCAGCAGGGCTCTCTTGCTGAGAGTTCTGACATGCCAATTGGTGCCAAATCCAGTTCCTTGGTCCTTAGGAGTGAGTTCTGGTACAACCAAGAAGAAACCAAGCACATTGGCTATAGAGAGACTTTGGAACTGGCACCATTGTCTGACTCTGCGCTGCTGTCTGCACCAAAACCATGGTCCCCACTGGGTGCAATGACCAAGGCCTCAGGCCTGACGCCACTGCAGTGTCTCTGAAGTTCCATCACAGCATGAGTCCCAAATGCCGTGTCATTGACATCCATGACACCCGACTCCGCCACAGTACCTGTGACCCTGTGGTGTGATCGCAATATGGAGAAGTCAACGCCTCGCGTCTTGACCTGCTGAATTCATCTACCCCACCTTGTTGTAAGGAACCAAAGCCACATCACCTACCCTGCAACTGTAAGGAACCGATGCCTCACCTCCCCTGCCTAGCAGTAAGGAGCTGACATCTCACCTCCCCGGTAGCAGTAAGGAACAGACGTCGCACCCGCTCCAGCGATGCCTCACCTCCATGAATTCATGCATTCTTTGTTTCCTCGTTTTCTAAGATACTGTACCTGGGTCCATGCGACTCTGTGACCGTCCCGCACTCTATCGCGAGTGGCACTGGACTGCTGGGTACAACTCCATCAAGATGTTGTGATAGCCCCAGTTGGAGCTTTTTTGTTTCCAAGTGCTATACTAAGATTTAGGGGGTCATTCCTACCCCAGCCCCGGCGGGTGGCGGGCGCCGCTGCCAGGCGGTGACCGCTAAACGACCGTCATTTTGACTTTCCCGCTGGGCTGGCGGGCGACCAGCGGGAAAGCCCCAGCAACGATGAAGCTGGCTCCGAATGGAGCCGGCGGAGTTGCTGGTGTGCGACGGGTGCAGTTGCACCCGTCGCGATTTCCAGTGGCATGGTGTAAGGAAATGCCTCCTTGGCATGGTTACCCCCTGACTTTTTGCCTTTGCTGATGTTATGTTTTGAATTGAAAGTGTGCTGAGGCCTGCTAACCAGGCCCCAGCACCAGTGTTCTTTCCCTAACCTGTACTTTCGATTCCACAATTGGCACACCCTGGCATCCAGATAAGTCCCTTGTAAGTGGTACCCCTGGTACCAAGGGCCCTGATGCCAAGGAAGGTCTCTAAGGGCTGCAGCATGTCTTATGCCACCCTGGAGACCCCTCACTCAGCACAGACACACTGCTTGCCAGCTTGTGTGTGCTGGTGAGAACAAAACGAGTAAGTCGACATGGCACTCCCCTCAGGGTGCCATGCCAGCCTCTCACTGCCTATACAGGTATAGATAAGTCACCCCTCTAGTAAGCCTTACAGCCCTAAGGCAGGGTGCACTATACCATAGGTGAGGGCACCAGTGCATGAGCACTGTGCCCTTACAGTGTCTAAGCAATACCTTAGACATTGTAAGTGCAGGGTAGCCATAAGAGTATATGGTCTGGGAGTTTGTTTTACACGAACTCCACAGCACCATAATGGCTACCCTGAAAACTTGGAAGTTTGGTATCAAACTTCTCAGCACAATAAATGCACACTGATGCCAGTGTACATTTTATTGTAAAATACACCACAGAGGGCACCTTAGAGGTGCCCCCTGAAACCTTAACCGACTATCTGTGTAGGCTGACTGGTTCCAGCAGCCTGCCACAACCGAGACATGTTGCTGGCCCCATGGGGAGAGTGCCTTTGTCACTCTGAGGCCAGTAACAAAGCCTGCACTGGGTGGAGATGCTAACACCTCCCCCAGGCAGGAGCTGTAACACCTGGCGGTGAGCCTCAAAGGCTCACCCCTTTGTCACAGCACCGCAGGACACTCCAGCTAGTGGAGTTGCCCGCCCCCTCCGGCCACGCCCCCCACTTTTGGCGGCAAGGCCGGAGAAAATAATGAGAAAAACAAGGAGGAGTCACTGGCCAGTCAGGACAGCCCCTAAGGTGTCCTGAGCTGAAGTGACTCTAACTTTTAGAAATCCTCCATCTTGCAGATGGAGGATTCCCCCAATAGGATTAGGGATGTGACCCCCTCCCCTTGGGAGGAGGCAAAAAGAGGGTGTACCCACCCTCAGGGCTAGTAGCCATTGGCTACTAACCCCCCAGACCTAAACACGCCCTTAAATTTAGTATTTAAGGGCTTCCCTGAACCTAAAGATTTAGATTCCTGCAACTTACCTGAAGAAGAAGACTGCTGAGCTGAAAAACCCCTGCAGAGGAAGAACAGAAGACACCAACTGCTTTGGCCCCAGTCCTACCGGCCTGTCTCCTGCCTTCCAAAAGAAACCTGCTCCAGCGACGCTTTCCAAGGGACCAGCGACCTCTGAATCCTCTGAGGACTGCCCTGCTTCAAGAAAGACTAGAAACTCCCGAGGACAGCGGCACTGCTCCAAAAGAACTGCAACTTTGTTTCAAGGAGCAGATTTAAAGACCCCTGCAACTCCCCGCAAGAAGCGTGAGACTTGCAACACTGCACCCGGCGACCCCGACTCGACTGTGGAGAAACAACGCTTCAGGGAGGACCCTCCGGCGACTCTACGACTGAGTAACCAAAGTTGTCCCCCCTGAGCCCCCACAGCGACGCCTGCAGAGGGAATCCCCAGGCTCCCCCTGACCGCGACTGCCTGAACTCCATTTCCCGACGGCTGGAAAAGACCCTGCACCCGCAGCCCCCAGCACCTAAAGGAACGGAACTCCTGTGCAGGAGTGACCCCCAGAAGGCCCTCTCCCTTGCCCAGGTGGTGGCTACCCCGAGGAGCCCCCCCTTGCCTGCCTGCATCGCTGAAAAGACCCCTTGGTCTCTCATTGAAAACCATTACAAACCCGACGCGTGTTTGCACACTGCACCCGGCCGCCCCCGCGCTGTTGAGGGTGTACTTTTTGTGCTGACTTGTGTCCCCCCCGGTGCCCTACAAAACCCCCCTGGTCTGCCCTCCGAAGACGCGGGTACTTACCTGCTGGCAGACTGGAACCGGGGCACCCCCTTCTCTCCATTGAAGCCTATGTGTTTTGGGCACCTCTTTGACCTTTGCACCTGACCGGCCCTGAGCTGCTGGTGTGATAACTTTGGGGTTGCTCTGAACCCCCAATGGTGGGCTACCTTGGACCAAAACTGAAACCTGTAAGTGACTTACTTACCTGTTAAAACTAACATTACTTTACCTCCCCCAGGAACTGTGAAAATTGCACTGTGTCCACTTTTAAAACAGCTTATTGTGTTTTATGTAAAAAGTATACATGCTAATGAAATGATTCAAAGTTCCTAAAGTACTTACCTGCAATACCTTTCAAATGAGATATTACATGTAGAATTTGAACCTGTGGTTCTTAAAATAAACTAAGAAAAGATATTTTTCTATAACAAAACCTATTGGCTGGATTTGTCTCTGAGTGTGTGTTTCTCATTTATTGCCTGTGTGTATGTACAACAAATGCTTAACACTACTCCTTTGATAAGCCTACTGCTCGACCACACTACCACAAAATAGAGCATTAGTATTATCTCTTTTTGCCACTATCTTACCTCTAAGGGGAACCCTTGGACTCTGTGCATACTATTCCTTACTTTGAAATAGTGCATACAGAGCCAACTTCCTACACATGGGCACTGCAGGGGCCCCCAGGGGCCCCACAACACCCGTTCCCGCCATCCTGTTTCTGGCGGTGAAAACCACCAGAAACAGGATGGCGGGAAGGGGATCGGAATCCCCATGGCGGTGCTGCTTGCAGCGCCGCCTTGGAGGATTCCCTGGGGCAGGGGAAAACCGGCGGGAAACCGCCGGTTTCCCTTTTCTGACCGCAGCTTTACCGCCGCGTCAGAATGGCCCCTGAAGCACCGCCAGCCTGTTGGCGGTGCTTCCTCCGTCCCCTGCCCTGGCGGTCCATGACCGCCAGGGTAGGAATGACCCCCTTAATCTGTAAAAATGTGTATCTTTTCTTGTGTATGTTGGATTTTTGCCATTTTGTTTTTGTTTTACTCAGATAAATATTGGCTATTTGTCTAAACAGGTGTGGAGCCCTTCTGTGGTGTTTTCACTGTGTTACTGTGTGTGTGCGTCTGTGTTTGTGTGTGTACAAATACTTTACACATTGCCTCTGAGATAAGCCTGACTGCTCGTATCAAATTACGAAGGGGGTGACCAGGGGTTATCTTAGTTGTGTGACTCCCTTACTCCGACTAGACTGAGGGTCCATACTTAGACTGGTTGCATACCACTGCCAACTAGAGATCCCATTTCTAACAGTGTGTATTTACATCAGGTTCAGGAGGTGCTTACACATGTTTGATGGAATATACGTATTGGTGGTGGGTGAGACTACAGGTCAGGGAGGAGTATGCGTACATTTGCGGAGAAATTTACAGATGGTTCAACGGTGTTAACAGGTGGTTGTACATGATTTTGCAGATGGTAGTGGAAGAGTTTGCCTATTGTTGAATATGAATATACATCCAGCCCAGAACGAGTTTAGAGATAATTGGGAAGGAGGTAACATTGAGAAAGATGTTTTGGATGTGGAGGGTTCATTTATAAATGCATGAGAAAGATTTTACATGTGTTGGGTACATGTTTGCATATGGGTGTAAAAGAGTTTACAGATGATTCACAAGGAGTATGTAAATGGCTAAAGGGGCATTTTCATATGTCTTGGAAGGAGTTTACATATTACTGAAGAGTTACCATTGGCTACCAGGCAGTATGTACATTACGTAAATGTCAGTTACTTGACTTTGGAGAATAGTTTACACATAGGACCTGAATACAAGGGGGCTGGATGGGGTGAGATATTTCCTATATCTTCTTGCACCAACAACTCATAAAGGGACACTTGATGTCAATGTAAATTTGGAGGATTGTCTTACAGGAATTATGGTGCTCCAGGGAAGTGGCAGTTGACATACATTCCTTTAGAACGCTTTTAACACTGGCCTCATACTGAAAGTATTGGTCTCATTTTGATAAGTGGCATAGCGGCAAAGCAGGGAGATATGATCATGTTCGGATTCTCAATACTATAAGCAAAGGTTTCCTGAAAATGCCTAGCTCTAACCACCTTGTGTGCCCAAAGAGCAGCAATCAAGGGTTTTAGGAGACAATCAATGATATTTCCCAAATTATTCCACTGACTGTCAGGTTGCAGAAAAGACTCTGATTAAAGAAACCAGTGGTTCTTAATTCAGTTGCTTCATGAGATATGTCAATTATACTGACGGACTCACAGGAAAGAACATTTGAACTACTAGAGTAGGCTTATATTTCTGAGCTTTCAACCAAGGTACACTTTCTAATAGCTAGAAGAGTAGGCGAGCTAAGATCACTAGTAAATTCTCGGCCATAGCTACAAATATTTCCTGACGAGGTGGCTGAGGTATCCCTACAGGAGATATGTAGATGTTCCACATGGTCATAACCACATACTTTTGTTACTACAAATTGGACTTTAATAGATAAGGGTCTGTTCATTTCGCTTATGGTGTTTTTTTCGAGCTGCAGTGAAGTAATTGCATACGAATTAACCGTGTTAAACAATTTCAGGCTGTAATCGTTTTATTGTTTGAGCTTTTTTCGTTGGCATATCCTTGTAACTTAAGGACTGTGAGGAGCAGAAGAAGGGCCAATGATCCTATTACTTATTGGTAATCTACAGACCAATTGCTGTTCATCCCAGTCCACAACCCACTCTCCCTCGCTTTTTTGGTGATGCCTCCAATTTTTAATCACCTTGAACAGGCAGGCCACCGGGGTGAGGTGAGGTTTTTTTTTCTAAGGCAGAAGTAAACTAGAGGAGGGACTATGACCTTGTTGTAAGTTGAAAGAGAATAAGAGACTTGTGAAAAGGGTCTGTCTTGGGGGCGGGCTACCTCGTAATGTAAGGACTGAAAAAGGAGCAGTTGGACTCAGGGTAATAAAGATTAGTTTTAGGTAATAGGATCATTATTATTACTATTTATGGAAATGTGTGAAGCACACTTACACTCATATACGCTACATGATGAAGAGTACAGGCAAAGAAGGTGATACTTTGCACACTTTAAGGCCCATATTTATACTTTTTCAGTGCCGCATTTGCGTCATTTTTTGACGGAAAAGCGGTGCAAACTTGCAAAATACAATTGTATTTTGTAAGTTTGCGGCATTTTTGTGTCAAAATCGGCGCAAATGCGGTGCTAAAAAGTATAAATATGGGTCTTTGTATAGAACCTGGTGGACATCAGATAATATTGGACCCAGTTTAAGGTGCTGTATGCTGCATTTAGGAACAGGATTAATTATGGAAGTGATAACTCCCAGCCTCTAGCTACTTCTGAGAGACGACGAATCAGACCCTCTCATCTACCATCTACCAAGTTTAAAGATGCAGTTGAGTTAAATAGTCCATCGAGTAGGCAGTCTCTGTTTTCCTGGCTGGGCTGCACATTTCTTTTTAGTATAGTAAGGTGAATGTCATGTTGAATCATTTGTAAGTGATATACAGCTGTTTTCTCTAGATTTTATGTAACTGAGATACACTTGGTGATAGGTCTGTAGGTCCTGTTAGTGGCACCCTTTTGAGGAGTGGTGTGAGCACGGCTTGCTTACATGAAATTAGGACGGATCCTTATTTGAATAATTGTGTTTATTTAGAGTTTGATGAATAGAGCACAGCTTTCTGCACACTAAATAAAGGAAGTGGAGTAGTTGATTTTGATGACCGGTGCAGGCCTCTGCGTAAGTGCTAAGTGGTGACGACGGCGTGACTGTAGTTATGTTGGGGCTGATGCTGATTGAGGAGCAAGATGTAGTTGTGGCAAAGCTTTGTAATTTCTTGATGAAGAAGCAACCAGTGCATTCCAGAGATTAGGGACTAATTATATGGAATTGAGTATGTGTCCAACCCCAGTTATTTAACTATGATGTTGGTTTCAGTTCTAAGCCAGAATGATGCGAGGCCTACAATGTCATCATCGATGATTAAGTCATGGCGTTTGTGTCTCTGTCTGACTGGTAAGTCGTTGTCACAGGTATACTAATAGATAATGTGCTGGTGTAGTTGGGTCTTTGTTTAAGCTAATTTCCTTGTACTTATATAGAGTTTTTTAAATATATTTGTAGTGTTTCTCCAACTTAGAGGGCTGTAGTGTGTTGGCACCTTTCAGGTTGAGGAGAGAGACTAGTCAGTCGCATGGTTCACTTAGTAATGTTTCATTGTTTAAGGCTTTTGGATCTGAATAAACTCTAGTAATGAGGAGGTATAGCAGAGTAGAATTCTGAGAGATTGACTGGTAGTATGAGTTCCTGCAAGGAATGTTGTTGTGAGTGAGTGTTGGTGAGTAGTGTTTAGAGTGAATGAGGTTGTCATGGCTGTGGATGAGTGGTGCTTTCAGTGGATGTGAATGAGTAGTTTTTTGAATTGTGGAGTGAGAGGAGCTCTGGGATGGTGTGGGATAAGTCGTAGCATTGTCTGTTACTGCTGGAAAAGTTGTGTGAATGTGTCATTTATTTTACCACCATGATCTGTCTCTTGCTGTGACCCAATAAAATAGATAGGCATGCACAGGCAACTGCATTTACAAATACAAAGTTTAGAGAAATAGAATTTCAGTGAAGAACCTCATTTCAGAGGATGGCTAGTACAATGTCAGCAGACCCACAGTACATTTGTAGCAAGCTCTCAGTATGATTTCAGAATAAAGGGTAACGTGTTATAGGATTTGCAGCACATTGTCAAAGAACTCTCACTAATGTCAGACAATCCTAGTTCAATTTCAAGTAGCCCTATGTACTGTCAGATAGCACCAAGGTCAAGGACTTGTGACCTCAGTGGAATGTAATGGGACTCTTAGTACAGTGGTGAGGAACATGAAGTACAATTGAAGGGGGGAATGTACAATATTACCCTCGTCTAGAGCATTAGGGGCCCTCAGGACCATGTCAAGAGACAGTCTGAATAGCTGGGACTGATGGAAGTCAGAAAAGGGCAGTGCAGATTCAGAGAAAGGAGCAGGAAAACGTACAAGGTGCCATTGACGGGAGGTTGGGAATGGTTGGTGTGGAAATTGGGGCATGTGGGGACAATATGAGTAGTTATTTCAGCAATAGGTGAATGGTTTATGATCATTTGGGTGGTGACTGTCAGTCACTGCAGAGTGATTATTATGTTTGTTCAGTCAAAATATATCTACAATTAGGGTCTTACAGCACTTATGGAGCTTCCAGTAGTTGGTGAGCAGACCGTGCCAACGAACGCCATTCCAAGCACACCACTATAGGCTCCTCGGCCTCTGCAATACAAAAAACATAGCATGAGTACAGGCAGACCCATACTAGCTCTATGTTTTCGCGGTTTCACTCAATGGTGTTGCTGACCACAAGCATATTTCTAATTCTCCTTTGGCAGAAGCAGAACAACAAGGATACAATTTCATAGTCAACAAGAGGGAGCTCTGATAGGTGAGTATGTACTCTGCTCAGTGGTTTGAAAGAAACAATCAGTAAAGCACCTCAGATTTGTCTTTGGAGATAAATAGACTCACAGTTTTCACACCACAGCAAACTTCATGAAGAACCAAAATACTTATTACAGTTCAGCTTACCTGAACACTATGAATACATCATGAAATGGGATCCCTTCTGGGTGGGTGAATTCATTCAAAACTATTCCCAAAGAAGGAGCATATTATCACACCCGGTGGCGAGGCCTGCACAGGAAGTGACCTTGTGGCGCTGCCCTGCACTTCAGGGAAAGGACAGAAATGCACTGTATCTACTAGATATGGTGCATTTCTGTCCTTTCCCCATGCGCTGGAACACAAATTGCTGCCTAGCGTTAACGCAGGCACCCTTGCACCATGGTGCACATTATACACTATGGTGCAAGTGTGTCTGTGTTGTCAGCAGGATTGTTTTCTGCAGGAAGGAATACCTTCCAGCACAAAAACAATCCAGAGAGGCATTTTCCTCTTTCTAGAAAGGGGAAAGGTAAAACAACGAGGAGAAATAAATATATTTCTCCTTGTTTTGCCTACCCTGGGGAGGCATACATTTTTGATGCATTCCCAGGTTTACAGATTCTTGTAAATCTGGGGATTCATCAAAACCTATGGGTGTTGCAAGGGAACACCCACCACAACATCCATGGTATGCCTCCCTGGCACAGTGTGAGGCAACATAGCAACTTGCCCTGCGTTGCCTTACACCATATCTACAAGCTCATGAAAAGCCGCTCAAGGTGGCTTTGCGTGGCCTTGTATATATGGGTCTGCACTATGCGCTACCGGTGCATCACAAACAGTGATGCACCGGCAGCGCACAGCACTTGTAAATAAGCCCTGGAGTCTGAATCACACACTGTTGGACCTGACCCTTTATGCAGGGTCATTCCCAAACTTTTTTGCCTTCCTCCTCCCCTTTTTTTATGACCTCCTTTTTGTTGGTTTTAGGGTTCTGGGCACTTTACCACTGCTGTACAGTGCTAAAGTACATGGGCTCTTTCCCTAACATATGGTAACACTGGCCTATCCACAATTGCCATATTTAATTTACTTGTAGGTCCCTAGTAAAGTGCACTACGTGTGCTCAGGGCATGTAAGTTAAATGAAACTAGTGGGCCTGAAGCCCCAATTGTGCCACCTACTTTAGTAGCCCTTTAAACATGATTCAGGCCTGCCCTTGCAACTGTCACGTTAACCCACTTGCCAGGCCCAAACCTTCCTTTGAAATACATAAAAGACACCCCTAAGGTAGGCCCTGGGCAGCCCCAAGGGCAGGATGAAGTGTAGTTAAAAAGGTGGATGTATACATTTAAGTTTTACATGTCCAAGGAGTGAAAAACTCTTACATTTGTAAGGCCTATGTCTGCATAGGTTAACCTTGGGATTGCCTTATTACATTTTATAAGTGTTCCTCATGGGAACAGTCCAGCCCGAACTGCTTGGCAGTTTGGTCTGGACTGTTCCCATGAGGAACAGGGTCAAGACTGATTTGCATATGGCTGGGTCCAAACTGGGGTGGCATGGTGAGCAAAAGAATGATGGATTAAACCCAGATCTATGACTGGGGGTGAGTGTTTGACAATGTTCAGCACTCCGTCCATCACGTGTTGTTTTTGCTTTGTCGCCCTAAGTGGGAAGGGTATGCCCAGACGTGGGTCCCGTGCTTCCCATGCCACTGGATTCAAGCTAGCCTGGCTGATGAGGGGTGAAACCCCGAAACCGGTCCCAGGATGCTTGTTTCCGGTCCAGTGAGGACCTGGCTTGGCAGTTCGGTCTGGACTGTTCCCATGAGGAACAGGGTCAAGACTGATTTGCATATGGCTGGGTCCAAACTGGGGTGGCATGGTGAGCAAAAGAATGATGGATTAAACCCAGATCTATGACTGGGGGTGAGTGTTTGACAATGTTCAGCACTCCGTCCATCACTTGTTGTTTTTGCTTTGTCGCCCTAAGTGGGAAGGGTATGCCCAGATGTGGGTCCCGTGCTTCCCATGCCACTGGATTCAAGCTCGCCTGGCTGATGAGGGGTGAAACCCCGAAACCGGTCCCAGGATGCTTGTTTCCGGTCCAGTGAGGACCTGGCTTGGCAGTTCGGTCTGGACTGTTCCCATGAGGAACAGGGTCAAGACTGATTTGCATATGGCTGGGTCCAAACTGGGGTGGCATGGTGAGCAAAAGAATGATGGATTAAACCCAGATCTATGACTGGGGGTGAGTGTTTGACAATGTTCAGCACTCCGTCCATCACTTGTTGTTTTTGGATTTTTTTACCTTAACCTTATGTGACTCTGCGTGTCCCTGAATACAGATCTGGGTAGATGACAGCTGGGCTCTTGTGCATTTCCACTAAACAGCCACACTCAAAGAAACTATAGGTGTGTCTGATGAGCCATCAACATCCTGATGGGCCATTAACATCTTTATGGGTAATCCTGGGCAATATTGGAGGAAGGAGCTGACGCACATGGTTAAGCTGGGTCCTGAACCCTCACATATGGCTGTATAACCCCCTCTAGTGTGTCTGGAGCCAGCATAGGAAGGACAGGGACTTTCTGCACTTCAAAGGCCTCTCTTTGAAGTCTCCCCCACTTCAAAGATACAACTGGGTATAAGTACTGGGCCCCAAAAACCACCAAATCAGTACACTTCTGTACTTGGGGACATTCTGCCAGGAAGAATGACTGCTGTGCTGTAAAAGAGACTATCACTCTGCAGGAGCTCTGCTGGACTTTGCTGGACTACTGCTTTGCTGTGCCTGCCCTGCTGCCTGCTGCCCTCCTTGTCTGGGGTGAGGAGAACTGGACCTGCATCTCTACATCCCTAAAACCAAAGATACTTCAAGGGCATGCTGGCTACCTCCTGTTCTGAAGTCTCAGGGACATCAAAGACTTCAGTCACCTCTGCTACAGCTTCTGGACTCTGCAAACTGTGAGTCCTACCCTGCCAGGTGGTGCCTATCCAGGTCTGGGCCCTTGAAGTGGATTGTGCAGCTGTGTTCTTCAGAAATCCATGCATCACGGTCACTGTGCCGATAGGAACCGCTGCATCTCTCCTCGACGCCTACACATTACCTCTGCCACTGACGACGAGGCCTTCGCTACTCCGACTGCGTGGCTCAGGATCGATGCATCACCATCAGCCCGATGCATCAATTTCACATCACCGGCTGCCCGGCTCGACAACGACGCTTCGCTTTCATCGCAAAGGGTTTGACGCCACACCTCGAGGACATCGCATCAATGACTGCGTGGCTGGATGATGATGCATCTCCAAATGTGCAGATCTGGACTGATGAATTGCCTTTGCATTGGCCCTCCTGTTCCCCACATTGGATCTTCAATGTCGACACAACAATCCATATAAGGTACTCTTTCAACGGGACAAGCTTAGCCCCTGTAGCTGAGATGTGTTCCATTGTGGTCAGCCTTAACTTTTGGATTTACCTTGGGCTGGCAAGACCAGATAGCCCCGGGTGGTAAGCACTAATATTGCAGACATCATTTAAAAATGCATATCTCGACTTCTACTTATTGGGTTTTTGTCATCTTGGTCTTGCTTTGTTCATTAAATTAAGATGTATTTTTCTAACATGGTGTGGACTATTTTTATGTGGTGATTTCACTGTTTTTACTGTATGAAGTGTTGCACAAATACTTTACCTCCTAAGTTAAGACTGTCTGCTCCGTGCCAAGCTACTAGAGGGTAAGCACAAGTACCCTGACTAGAGTGGTGGGCCCTACTTGGACAGGTTGCATACCCCTGCCAATTAGAGACCCCATTTCTAACATGCACAGAACTCAAAGGGCCTGATTTAGATTTTGGCTTAGATCTTGGTAAATGGAATATTCCGTCACAAACGTGCCGGATACTCCCTCCGCAATATTACAATCTCCAATTGAAGATAACGGGATCGCAATTCCCTCAAGATTGTGACGGACTATTCCCCTCTGCCAAGATCTAAATCAGGCCCAAAGTCATCAAGGATAAAAAATCTGTCAGAGCATTTCCATTTGGTCATCAGGGCCGATTCTACCCTTGGTATCTTTTGCCCCGCTTCTGGTGCAGGTGGTGTGTAACTCCCTGAGGACCCACGCTCATTGTCCATCTTCCATCAGCTACCATTACACCTTAACAGCAGAGTGACCTATCTGCTCAATTTGAGTCTATCCACAGGTGTCATCGTCCATCATAGAAAACTGAGGTCTCTCCACTTTTGATGAAATACCCCAGTGATTGTAACAGCTACCGTAACATCACTGCTCATTTAGGGTCAGGTTTCAAGCTATTTAGAGGAACATCACCTACCCTGGCACATGGGTTTCCACCCAAGTATGGAGATGGCTCTGAATAACAGTTCATGATGAAATGAGGCCCATTCAGGATGAGGTGGGATACAGTGCCAATAATTCGACTGGGTAGCTCTGCGGCTTTTGATACCATGATCTTCTTTATACTGGGCTGCAGCAAACCATTTTGCACCCTCCCTTGAAAGGGAGATGAGGTTGCGGTGAAGTTGGGTGTCCCACCAAGCACATCTCTCAATCTCTTTAAATATTTTTATGAGCCTCCATGACATATCTCATCAGGCCAGTTCACTGCAGAGCTATCTATTATGCAGGTCTCCAGGATGGATAATCTGGCTTTGACCTCTTGAGCGTGAGAGATTGTTTGCAGGCCATTTATTTTTGGAAGAACCGCAGCCTCCTGAAACTAAACAAGAGGAAGACGTTAGGCCTCAGGCAATTTTATCACTTACTGGGCCAACATGCCCTGACCTGAATGTATGGACCTCCCTCGCATCTGCCAATAAAGTTTAATCTCTTGGTGACTCTTCTAGATTTAGAAGCCTTACATTAAGCCTTGCTTTTTATCATGGCTAACATGTGCTTTGTTCTGTTTGGCACACCGAAAAGAGTGCTCTCCGTTATTCCCATGCACGCACAAGCAGTTTCTGGTTGCTTTTATCCGGAATTGACTACTGTATCAGTGTCTATCTTGGCAAGCCAAAATATTTGGGAAAGCCTCCAGCAGCTGTCGTCCTTCACAGTCAGACCAGTGCAGGCCTTTAGACACTCTGTCATGTCTTGAAGGACAGGACAGATATGCGCTGGCTGCCTGCGGAACATTGGACCTAGTTCAATGCACCTCTTTCACATACGTTTTTATGGCCTGGGAAAAATAGGAGAGGAGTGCTGCCACACATCCATACTGCCCCTCACGTGTGCTTGGCTCAGGCAATCTTTGGCTATTACATGTGCCAAAAATACTCTGGGCTCATACTAAAGGGCATGAATTGCACCACCTTGTTCTTAAACTTTGGAACAGAATGACCCTCAGTCTAAGTATGACTGAGCAACACATCACCTTTAGAAAAATCCTTTAAAAACTCCTTGTTTTTCGTTACTGGGTGTCAGTAGTTGAATTTAGAGGTCCTCTTTTGTTTGCAGTTTAAGAACCACGAAGCCAGCTTTGTTTACGCACGTCTTGGAAGTAATTCGAAAATGAATGAATCAAATATGGCACGTGTCTTCCTTCCCTTACGTGGCACCGTGGCTGTGGTGGATGGCGTGCAGTGGTCCCAGTGCTTCCCATAGGGCTCTGTTAGAAGTCAGGACAAGGCTGTGGTTGAACCTCCCCTAATACCTACTGATGGGACAGGTGGTCAACCCCTCCAAGAAGCATAGTGCACTGCCTGAGGCAGGAGAAACATTCCAACTATGATGTGTATATTTCTGAGGGGCACGTAACTGATGTATGTTATGCCTCTCAGTTCAGTGAGGCCTACTGACCCTGTGTTGTGCACACGTCAGTGCAAAGGCCACAGATTAGACGGCAAACATTAGAATCATCTATTTTCGTGCCTACATCTGGAAGCTGCTGCGTGACGGGTGTCCATGGGTGACAAACAGCCTTGCCACCGGTAACCTGTCTAAGCATTAGTGTGATGAACTCCACCGACAGACGGTGGCCCTTGCAGACACTGATCTTCCTTGGCATCTTTTGGGATGAGTAGGTATTGTGGTAGGAATCTCTGCCAATAAAGGCTGAACGCCTGCTCTTTTAAAGCACACAAAATATAAAATGTCTTCGGGACAAGTGATGAAGAAACATTACAGCCCACGCCTAGCTTTGGGGGGTGAAGGATGCCTGCGACCTGCCAGAGACGGAGCGCACTGGCCAGGACTGACTGCCCACTTAAAGGGATAGAAAGAACAGTGTGCAATATTGTTAGGCACATCAGATCGAGACACGCCATTCAGGAGCAAAATGAGAATCGTCTCTTAATGCTGTAACACAAGTGGAGAAGGGAACTTTTAGCCGGAGGTGGGAAAGTAGGCACAGTACCTGGGGTAGAGGGAGAGGCGTGGGGAGTTTAAAAAAGGATCGACAATTACGGAAAAGTGTAAAACGTAATGCAATTTAGTAATCCAGGACATGAGATGGACACATAGGCGGCTGCTAAGCAGTTCAGTATTTGGCATGGAGCAGTTATGCTGTATCCCCTATTCATGATTATTCTGTCTGAGCTTCTCCACCAGATTCCGCAATCAGTAAACAAATCACGTCTTTATGGTTGACACCTCCGTCCAGGTCATTATAGACTGGTGTTTTGCTTTATAGCCTAATGCATTCCGTACATATTAGTGTTATTTTGTTTCTGTTGAATTAACTAGTCTGACAGTTGAAATCAGAGTTGCAGGTCAAGAATGCAGGACTCGAGACGTCTCCCGTAAACACTTCAGGGCGAAAGATGGTATCCGTAATCACTTGATCGGGGCTGGAGATGGAATCCGTAATCACTTGTCCAGGGCTAGAGATTGTATCTGTAATCACCTGTGCAGAATGTGTACATAATCATCTTTGGTGAGGTGGCCACCCTCTTTTCCAGTGCTTGAAATGGAAAAATAGAAGTGCAGATATTCTGCATCTGAGTACCTGTTTGTTTCTAAGAAGTGGTGGAATTCTCCAATTAAAAGTATTACGTTTATCTTGAGAAGTGCAGGTTCTCACCCCCTCAAAATAAAAAAGTTTGCTTTCTAGTAAAAAGAGATGAATTCATGATGTTTGTGGATTGCTTATATTTGTTTTGCAGTCTCCCTCTAAAGATGATGTATGTGACCTGAGTTACCCACCAATAACTCTTGTACAGAGTTTTAAAAGAAGCTTTTGTATGACCAGGCAGCTATGCTTCATTGAGAAGTAAAGGGGTCATATATGACAGCCATGTTAGGAAGGGGTAAATGTCTAACTAGAAAGTAAAACAGCCATGTGCAGCAGCCTAAGTAGGAGTGGTGAATATCTGAGAAACAAATGCAAACATCATGGAAATCGTAGGTGTCAAGTGCAGATACCAATACCATGATGGAGAAGTGGCCAACTGCCACTGAGTGATACCATGTTTCGAGAGGCTCCTAAGAAGGCCACTATCCTCGACATAAACCCTATCTGTTCCAAGTAAATAGAGACACCTGGAGGCCGGTGGATCCAGTGATGTCACATGGTGTGATGTTCCAATAGGCCCCTGGCACCATTAAATAGCTGGATATCAGAATTTATGGGACATTATTAATGATAGTCAGCTCAGTCATTCTGGCGGTGCATTTCACTGGCAGCTATGTGGGGCGAAACGTTTTGGCAAAGACGTTTGTTCTGCCAGGAATATTGCTTTGCTTCACTAACATACCAATGAGGTCACCCATACAATTTTTTAAAGAACCAACCACCTTAGCGAGATAACTCATACAGGGAGAGGGCACAAGAAGAGCAACCAAACCAATAACTAAAAGGCATTTGGAGTCAAGGATGTTGAATATTATTATTTGACAGCACAGCTACAGTGGGTGACAACATGGTTGACAACAAAACACGCAAGACAAAATGGGGGTTATTACAACTTTGGAGGAGGTGTTAATCCGTCCCAAAAGTGACGGTAAAGTGATGGATATACCATCAGCCATATCACGAGTCCATTATATCCTATGGAACTCGAAATACGGCTGGTGGTATATCGGTCACTTTACCGTCACTTTTGGGACAGATTAACACCTCCTCCAAAGTTGTAATAATGCCCTATATGTTGGACAAGCTCTTGGATCAATATCTGTGACAAAAGCAATTTGGGAGTAACACCCATTTAAACAGGTGCTCCTAAGCTTAATTGATAAAGCACTTCATTGCCGGGTAAAACTGCTTAAACAAGCCAGTTTAAAGCTGGCCTATGCCCCTAGTCTCTCTTTGTGGTCTCTCTCCTGGGTCTGAAACTGTTGAGCAGCTGGCAAAACTGAAATTATGGTCAAGCCCAGCATAAACATTCCAGGAAGTTTACATGACGTATGTTCAATGGTGTAATGTGATTGCATGCGATGCTATCGAACCACTTGGTAGTGAACAAGCTTTTTACTTACATTGGGTCAAATTTATGAAAGGTTTTGCGTCAGCCTGCTCCACGCAAGGGGACGCAGAATGATAAAAACCTAAAACAAGATTTAGCAAGCCAGGCAAGGTCACCTTGTGTTGCACTGCATGGCTTGATAGGTCTAAAGTAAAGCAAGGCAGCACAAATCGCTACCTTGCATTTCTCTGTGACATTGAAGCGTGACAAGGATGGAGCGTATATGTTCCCACACATCCACTCATGCATTCCGACACATTCCCAGATTTACCAACACAGGTAGACATGGGAATGGATCAGAATTTCACTCCTCCCCCACCAGAAGTGTGTAGGAAAGTACCATCTTGCCTGGCATGTTACACCCATTTCTACTTGTATATATGTTTATTTTGCCTGTGTCTCTGGGATCGTGCCAGCCAGGGCCCCAGTGCTCATAGAAGTGTGCCCTGTATGTGTTCCCTGTGTTGTGCCTAACTGTATCACTGAGGCTCTGCTAACCAGAACCTCAGTGTTTATGCTCTCTCTGCTTTTAAAATTGTCACTGCATGCTAGTGACCAATTTTACCAATTCTGATTGGCACACTGGAACACCCTTATAATTCCCTAGTATATGGTACCTAGGTACCCAGGGAATTGGGGTTCCAGGAGATCCCTATGGGCTGCAGCATTTCTTTTGCCACCCATATGGAGATCAGACAATTCTTACACAGGACTGCCACTGCAGCCTGAGTGAAATAACGTCCACATTATTTCACAGCCATTTTACACTGCACTTAAGTAACTTATAAGTCACCTATATGTCTAACCCTCACTTAGTGAAGGCTAGGTGCAAAGCTACTTAGTGTGAGGGCACCCTGGAACTAGCCAAGGTGCCCCCACATTGTTCAGGGCAAATTCCCTGGACTTTGTGAGTGCGGGGACACCATTACACGCGTGAACTACATATAGGTCAATACCTATGTGTAACTTCACAATGGTAACTATGAACAAGGCCATGTAACATGTCTAGGATCATGGAATTGTCACCCCAATACCATTCTGGTATTGGGGTGACAATTCCATGAATCCGCAGGGCTCCAGCATGGACCCCAGGTATTGCCAAACTAGCTCTTTGGGGTTTTCTCTGCAGCTACCACTGCTGCCAACCCTCCGACAGGTTTCTGCCCTCCTGGGGTCTGGGCAGCCCAGTCCCAGGAAAGCAGAACAAAGGATTTCCTCTGAGAGAGGGTGTTACACTCTCTCCCTTTGGAAATAGATGTGAAGGGCTGGGGAGGAGAAGCCTCCCCCAGCCTCTGGAAATGCTTTGAAGGGCACAGATGGTGCCCTCCTTGCATAAGCCAGTCTACATCGGTTCAGGGAGCCCCCAGCCCCTGCTCTGGCGCGAAACTGGACAAAGGAAAAGGGACTCCCTGGTCCATCACCACCCCAGGGGTGGTGCCCAGAGCTCCTCCAGTGTGTCCCAGACCTCTGCCATCTTGAATGCAGAGGTGTGAGGGCACAATGGAGACCTCTGAGAAGCCAGTGCCAGCAGGTGACGTCAGAGACCCCTACTGATAGGCTCTTACCTGGTTAGGTAGCCAATCCTTCTCTGAGGATTATTTAGGGTCTCTCCTGTGTGTTCCTCTTCAGATAATGAATGCAAGAGCTCACCAGAGTTCCTCTGCACTTCTCTCTTCGACTTCTGCCAAGGATCGACCGCTGACTGCTCCAGGACGCCTGCAAAACTGCAACAAAGTAGCAAGAAGACTACCAGCAACATTGTAGTGCCGCATCCTGCCTGCTTTCTCAACTGTTTCCTGGTGGTGTATGCTCTGAGGGCTGTCTGCATTCACCCTGCACTGGAAGCCAAGAAGAAATCTCCCGTGGGTCGACGGAATCTTCCCCCTGCTAACACAGGCACCAAACTTCTGCATCACTGGTCCTCTGGGTCCCCTCACATGTTGACAAGCGTGGGCCCTGGAGCACAGGAGCTGGACCCAAGTGTCCCCGACCGTCCAGTGGCCCTTCTGTCCAAATTTGGGGGAGGTAAGTCATTGCCTCCCCACGCCAAACAGTAATCCTGTGTAATGCGTGAACTGCAGCTGCTAGGGCTTCTGTGCACTTTTGCAAGACTTCCTTCGTGCACAGCATAGCCCAGGTCCCCAACACTCCATCCTGCATTGCCCAACTTGCTGAGTTGACCTCCGACGTCGTGGGACTCCCTTTTGTAGTGCTGAGACGACCACCGTGCTCAGATATTCTGAACGCCTGTTCAGGTGCTTCTACGGGTGCTGTCTGCTTCTGCGTGAGCTGTCTGTATTGCTGAGCACCCTCTCTGTCTCCTCCTCCAAGGGGCGACCTCCTGATCCTTCCTGGGCCCTGGCAGCACCCAAAATCCTCAACCATGACTCCTGCAGCTAGCAAGGCTTGTTTGCGGTCTTTCTGCGTGGAAACAACTATGCATCCCCCAGCAAGCCGTGGGACATCTTCTGACCAAAGAAGTTGTTCCTGGCACCTTCCGTTGTTGCAGAATCTTTGGCTTCTTCCACCCAGAGGCAACCCCTCATGCACCTTCATCCGGGGTTTAGTGGGCTCCTGCCCCCCCCGGACACTTGCGTGACTCTTGGACTTGGTCCCCTTCCTTTGCAGGTCCTCAGGTCCAGGAATCCATCTTCAGTGCTTTGCAGTCAGTTGTTGTCTTTGCAGAATCCCCTCTCGACTTTACTGTCTCTCTGGGTTAGTAGGGTAACTTTACTCCTACTTTTCAGGGTCTTGGGGTGGGGTATCTTGGACACCCTTAGTGTTTTCTTACACTCCCGGCGACCCCCTACACACTACACTAGGCCTGGGATCCATTAGTGGTTCGCATTCCACTTCTGGAGTATATGGTTTGTGTTGCCCCTAGGCCTATTATCTCCTATTACATTCTGTTGTGTTCTACAGTGTTTGCACTACTTTTCTAACTGTTTACTTACCTGTATTTTACTTACCTCCTAAGGGAGTATATCCTCTGAGATACTTTTGGCATATTGTCACTAAAATAAAGTACCTTTATTTTTAGTAACTCTGAGTATTGTGTTTTCTTGTGATATAGTGCTATATGATATAAGTGGTATAGTAGGAGCTTTGCATGACTCCTAGTTCAGCCTAAGCTGCTCTGCTATAGCTACCTCTATCAGCCTAAGCTGCTAGAACACTTCTAATCTACTAATAAGGGATAACTGGACCTGGCACAAGGTGTAAGTACCACTAGATACCCACTATAAGCCAGCCAGCCTCCTACAAGGTGCAATGAGGAAAAATATCTTTATTTCTCCTTGTTGTTTCCTCTTTCTAAACGTATACACACAGCACAGTTGAAAAGAGGAAAAATGCATCGGAGAATTGCTTTTCAGCAAGGCGCCCCTTCCTTCACAAAACCAATCTTGCCTGCAATGGCTTGCTGTGCTGTGTTGCATGAATATTTGTTAAATGTGCATCTGCAATAGGCTAGGACATCCATTTTCATTTAAGCCTTTCAAAATAGACAGTGTGGTTTTCTTCTGTGGGTTAATCCACATGGGCTCTGAAACTCACTTATAAAAATAACCTGGTAAATCTCACAGGACTGATCATTGCCTAATACATATTATCTCAGAGTAAGAAATGTGAGGTGGGTGGTTTGCAATCTGCCTCATATCTTTCCTCATAACTTTGAGGTTGGCAGAGCCTTTGCCCATTAGAGAGTTAGGATTTCGAAACCAGGGCAACTTTTTCCTCTCAAAAGAGAAAAAATATATTATTTAAGGGAAGTTACGAGGTATTGGCCAACGTTATTTGGAAGATTGAATTTAAATATTCCAGGAGTCTGTATATTGGGAATCAAGATTAGAGTCTACATTTAATGTTTTCATCATGCTAATTACCAGATGTCAGTTAACAATGTCTTGGGAAAGTGCTAGCCCTATACAATTAAGAAGATCGAATACTGAACAGCAGAGATGGGTCAGTTCAGAATTAGGAGGCCTTAGAGCTCAGAGGTAAATACATCACAATGGAAACTGCTCTAACGTGGGACACCCTTCCACTGCAGCGTCAGGAAGCTGGAGACACTTCTCTTCCGTGCTGTTGAAATGGGATCCAGCAGTCCGACATAAAAAATCACGTAGAATTGGCGGGGGGGGCGGGGGAGGGGATAGGGGGACTGCACAAGTGGAATAAAAACACATTCATTTATCAAGAACAACAGTGAATAAATGGTACTTTTTATTGAGTTTCAGTGTATGAATATGGTAAGAAGAGTTGACCAGAACTGACTATGATCAGTCTGCCTGTCTGGTCTAAGGGACAGGTTTGGGCAAATGGCTCATGAAACACGGATTCATACTCACGCATTACAAAGGCACTGATCTCCAAAAGTCAGGTCCCTGTAGAGACGGGGGCCTATATGCATAGACCAGAACAAGAACATCACAAACTCACTGAACTCCTACTACACCTTCAGCATTAGTATAATTTTCATCTTAGGCTTTGCTTACCAGCTAAAATCCTTAAATCCTTTATGTGAACAGCAAACAGATTGTGGGTCAGATGAGAGTAAAATTGTGAGTTTTTACATACATCAAGAATTTTGACCGGGCTCCATGGGGCTCTGCGGGGCAGAGGTACACTCGCTCTGCTGGGTAAAGACGTAGTAGCATGCAGAGAGATCCAAGGGACGCCGAGCTTCCTCCCTAGCACTCTGTTGACTTGGGTCCTAATTGCCCAGAGGAAACATTCATTAATCTCGAGAGACTACTCATGACAGATATCTGCTTGGCGTGGCGCTGCAGAGCATGAGGATGCATATAGGGGTCAGATACTGAAGGAGTGCCGGGGCATGGATGAGGGAGGCTCTAGGTCACAAAGGAAGACTACAATGTCCGACAGAAACTGCACATGGCAAAGTGAGGTTGTGCAAGACAGAGGGGGAGTGGGAGTAGCAGGAAGTGGCAGGGTATAGGACATGGAGGTTGGGGAGGCAGAGGAAGGTTGGGAATAGCCAAAAGGTTATGGAAAACAGGCAGACGAGAACGCCAGAAGGCTAGTAATAGAAGACAGTGGCAAGGTATGATAAAGGCAGACTCATCATAGCAGAGGGAGAATGACGTAGGTAAAGGGATGGTGTGCTTAGAAACCAAATCTTGAGATGGTTGCAGGAGGTTGGTAAAGGCATATCGGTAAGAACAGAGGGAGAAGATCAAATGGAAGAGATAGGGAGGCTGAAGTTACACAGAGAGGCTGTGGATGGCACAACATGGTAGAAGGGAGTTTGTATGTGGGAGGCTTGGGAAAGCAGACCTTGTGATTGTGACAATACAGGGAACATAGCAGAAGATGCCGAGACAGCAGACGCAGGCTGAACAGTAGAAATTGGCTAAAGATGGTAGCAAGATGTGTAATAAAATCATTTGCCACGGAGACTGCAATATATTCTAACCTATTTCCTTCTGCACTGACTGAACAGTGGTGCCATTTGCAGTATTCCTCGCAGGTCACTAGTGGCATTGCTGCCTCTCCCTCTGTCCCTTGATTAGACACAGACAGGAAGAGCACACGAGTTAAATATGTGCACTCTCTAGCTTCCCTCAGAGACAAATAATTTAGTTACCATTATTGAGTGTCTCAAGCAATCCTGCTGCATCCCCTCCCTATTTTTTTAAAGCTCATAGAAATAATGGACAAAATAAAAAACCAGGAACTGTGACCAAATACATATCTGCCAGTCGCATTACCACACCAATAAAGGCGCAAAAACATTGTGCTTACTTGTAGTTAATAGGGGCTCAGCGGAGAGAGGTCACCAACTCCAGTCAACACTGCTGATCGTTGGGTGGGACTTTCTACTGCCACTAATAACAGACAGCCCGAAATGCAGCAGAGACTGGCAGGAGGTTCAACCATGTCTCTGATGTTCACAATACTCCACACTTGGCCGAAAGAATTGGATTTATGATTTTTTGCATGATATTCAATGACCTCTTGGGAGACTAGACTTTTTATATGTGTCACAAAATGCATATATCTGTGCACTCTGCAGTCTTTAACTCCCCTTATTGATGTTTGCTGGTTGTTTTCCTTTTCAACTGTCTGCTGTAATGCAATGTGCTTCTGAGTTCTGGATCCTCTTAACTGCACAAATAGCTCTCGGCTGATCTGCGCAAAAGCGTGAATGCATCCACATTGAGGAAGATATACAATGGTCCTGGCTCGCCATTCCTCCTCTTTGTAATATATGTCCCTCTCTCATTCTTATGTCCAGTGCCTTAAGTCAGTATGTAAGTGTTAAATGTTATTTGATTTAAATTTGTTATTTATTGGAAATTTGAAAGAGGCATCAGGTCAGCAGATCCTCAAGGAGCCTACATGTGCTATTCTGACAGAAGAACTGATTCCTTTCTTTACATTAAAAATGTCCCCACCCCGACCTCCCACCCCACCACCCCCAGGGTCATCAAACTTCCCTCACATTCCCATTAATAAATGTACTCTGGTAAGAGTCTTGTCCTGGGCGCTCTTTGGTGCCTATATAAATATGTATCGCCCCACCTCAGTCAATGATCTCCTGGGAAAGGTGAAGCATCCTTTACTGACCCTGATGTGACACTCACATTGTTAATAGTTCATGAAAGCGCTAGCCTGAAACTTACATGAGGAGGTGACTGGCATCACTTCTTTTCAATCCGGTCCCGATCCCCCTCCAATATGAGAACCTTCCGAGCACATCTCCAGCTGTCCCACTCATGACATCAAAAGGGTTAACATCCATCCAGATGTTGAGCTCAATGAGGACAATTTGGATATTGAGTGGCAGAAACATCTGTAAGAAAACATCAAAAGGTAGGTTTGAGAGCATATGATTTGGATCCAAGTCATTTCCATGGGTCTAGCATTGCTAAGAGCTTTGGAGTGGTCTGGAGACACCCACATCTATCAGCTTGCTCATCTGCAGAATCTTTGTATCAAGACTAACCATGTAAAGGAGGTAGTGTCTATAACTTCATGTTTTGAGTAAATGGCAAAACTATGGATAAGTAGGGAGAGGGTAAGTTAGAATGTGAACAAGAATATCAATGAATGAGAGTACTTATGTGAGTGTGTGATTGAGGGAGTGTAAGTGGGTTCATGAATAAGCGGATAAGTAAATATGTGACAGTGAGAGTGGGTTTCACTGTATATATATATATATATATATATATATATATATATATATATATACACACACACACACACACATATATATCTCTCTCTATATATATATATATATATATATATATATATATTTCTCTCTCTCTCTATATATATATATATATATATATATGTATCTCTCTCTCTCTCTTTATATATATATATATATCTCTCTCTCTCTCTCTCTCTATATATATATATATATATATATATATTACAGGCGCATTATAGTTAGGCTCACATTTTAAATGTACAAAACCATAGAAATTCACCTGTTATAGTCAGAGTTATTTCAAGTAACTATAACTCATGCCCTAAGGTAACTATAACTCGTGACCTCTCAGCAGAGAGACCCGGTGCTGGCAGTGGAGCTCTTTGATGGCCGTGAGACTTCAGAACTGGGTGCAAGCTCAGGCCAAGCCATGGAGATTCTTCTCAAGCAGAATATACTACAAACTCCAGTCTTTGTCCTCTTTCACAGGCAGAAGCAGCAAATGCAGGATAGCCCAACCAAGCACAGTCACAGGCAGGGGCAGTACTTCTACTCAGCTATTCAGCTCTTCTCCTGGGCAGAGGTTCCAGAAGCAAATCTTGAAGAAATCTAAAATCTGGGGTTTTGGGTACCATACTTATACCCCTATCTGCCTTTGAAGTTGTCCAACTTCAAAGAAAAGTCTCTGTTGTTTACAGGATCCTGCCAGGCCTCAGATACATACCAGGAGGTTGGAGGCTGCATTGTGTGGGGGTAGGCACAGCCCATGCAGGTGTAAGTGACCATTCCTCCCCTCCCTCCTAGCACAGATGGCTCATCAGGAAATGCAGACTACACCCCAGCTCCCTTTGTATCTCTGTCTAGAGGAGATTCACAAACAGCTGGCTGTCAGTCTGACCCAAACAGGGAATCTACAAACAGGCAGTGTCACAGAATGGTTAAAGCAAGAAAATGCATACTTTCTAAAAGTGGCATTTTCAGACTAACAATCTAAAAAACAATTTTGGGAAAAGATGTATTTTTAAATTGTGAATTCAGAGACTCAAAACTCCATATTTCTATCTGCTCTGAAAGGGAAGCTGAAGTTTAAGAATATTTAAAGGCAGCCCCCATGTTAACCTTTGAGAAATATAGGGTGTGCAGCAGTGGAAACCGAATTTGGCATTATTTCACTGTTAGCACATGTAAAACACATCAGTGCATGTCCCACCTTTAACATACACTTCACCTTGCCCATGGGGGCTACGCAGGGCCTACCTTAGGGGTGCCTTACATGTATGAAAAGAGAAGGTTTGGGCCTGGCAAGTGGGTTCACTTGCCAGGTCAAATTGACAGTATACAAACTGCACACACCAACACAGAGTGTCAGGTCTGAGCCATGTTTCCAGGGCTACTTATGTGGGTGGCACAATCAGTGCTGCAGGCCCACTATTAGCATTTGATTTACAGCCCCTAGGCACCTCTAATGCACTTTACTAGGAACCTTCTAGTAAATTAAATCTGCCAATTACGGAAAAGCCAATTACACATACATTTTCAAATAGGGGGAGCACTTGCACTGGTCAGCAGTGGTTAATTGCCCAGAGTAACAAAAACAGCAAAAACAGAGTCAAGCACACAGCAACAACCTGGGGAGTAGAGGCAAAAAGTTAGGGTAGACCACACCAAGGATGCCAGGTTTAACAGGCACCATTCGACAAATCTGCAAAAAACTTTCTTAAGAGTACATCTACTTTGATTGCTTCAGGGCCATGTTTTGTGCAGATCTGTCAAAAGGGAGCCAAGAAAACGGAGGCCCCAAAAATGTCACTTCCTATTTTAATTTCCCAAGAGTTCTTTGCTCCTGTATGTTAAAAAAGTTGCTGAACAGAATAACACAAAATTTAGCATGAAAGTACATTTTTCATGCTAAGCCTATGCTTGGCGTACCAGAACTCCAGCATGACAATATAAGATCATATTACACGTTACTTGTTACTTTAAACCCTCTCTAACAATTAGCACTGATAGTAATTAGAATATTTGGTCTTGTTAACTTTCATGACCAATTATTGACAAAATAATAAAAAATGGTGAGAAGCAGTGGATTTATGCGATTCTGCTGCTGCAGCCCTTACCATATATTTACCACATAATTTACAGATTTCACTAAAATGTTTTTTTCTACTTCAAATGGCTGAAAATAACACTGCCAGAGTATTTAGCACATTGTTGTCCACATAATTTAGATAGCTTTGGCACATACTTTTGTATGGCATGGCGCATAATTCTAGTATCTGTGATGATCATACATTTCTGTAGAGGGGTTTGGAGGCTATTATTATGATGATTTTTATATATAGGGAACTTTGAAATGTGTTCTATTTTTCAAGGTTCCCTGTGGTATATGGACTTTTACACTAATGCATTTTGTGCACCAAAAGCATCCAACCATGATTTACTACCTAACAGGTTACATGCAACAGTTACTTCACACAGGGGAAAAAGCTTTCCTAATACTCTTGTAATACTCACAAGGTCTTGTTCCTTGCATTCTAGTATAGGGAAGATAAAGTTTGTTAAATTAAGTAAACATGAAAAAATACCATGACATAAACTATTGATGAAGTCTAAACTGTAGTAGAAAGACACAGTACCTCACAAGTGCACGTTTGACCCATTATGAGCAAGTTATATTTTCCTGTTAATGACCGTAAAGAGGGGGTTGAGCATGACTGTCTTGATGTAACTGAATTAGTTGCTCTTTCTAGAGCATGCTTCATTTCTCAACAGCTGAAAGTGGCATTTTTTACTGAAAGTCAGTATGAGTTTGGTGTTGTTCATGATCAGGTTTTATGACCTATTCTGGTTCTCCATCCCGAAACACTGACACAATTTATCATCTGTTGAATGCATTACATTTGCCACTAACAATTGCCAATGTAAAATGTATGGCACACAGGAAATCAATTGGTTATGTTACCTTAGGCAATACTTATGCAGATGAAGTGGCTAGATAATGCGACCTTAGTTGTACCTCCTTTAATGGAGAGTGGAACAGTGATATACGAGATGGGACAAGACAAAACTTCCTATTAACTCCTGTTGCCACCTGAGAAGAAGTGAAAAGATTGCTGGAAGAAGTGTCAAAGGAAGAACAGCAAAGTTGGATTAGACCAGGATGTGTAAAAAAAATAAAGATGATGTTTGGGTTTTAAGTGATAGAAGATTAGTGTTGCCAAATAGTTTGCTGTTCCTAGTGGCAAGACATTACCATGGACAGGCAAACATAGGTGGAGATGCAATGATCAGAACTTTTAGACAGACATCGGTTAATCCTAGGTTTAGAGTGATTGCTGAAGCCACATGTCACAGATGTGTTACCTGTCAACAGATGAATGTTGGGAAACACACAGTTGTTACACTTTGGCCCACATTTTAACATTGGCAGTAAGTGCCGCCTACCGCCGCGGTGACAGCCGCCAAAAGACCATCGCCGCAGCTAACATTCGTCCGCCATAATATAACCACAGATGGATCTCCACCACAAGAAGGGCGGAAATCCAGCTGTGGCCATGCTGGAGGACGGTGTTAAGGTGGCGCTGCTACCACCAGCAGTGCCATGCCATTAGACCGCCACCAGCTGCATTATGTCAAATAATACGGCCTGGCGGTGTTCTGCTGACGGTAGCAGTGCCCCGTCCGGGCCCCTGCCAGAAGACACCCTGGCTACAGGTAAGTTGTGTTTCCGACAGGGGAGGAGGGCGGGGGTGTTGTGTGTGTGTGTGTTGGGGTGTGTGCATGAATGTGTGAGCGCGTGCATGAATGCGAATGAGTGTGTAGTGTTGTTTGTGTGTGTGTGCATGTGTGAGAATGAGTGAATAAATGGAAATGTGAATGCGTGTCTGCATGTCGGTTTGAATGCGTGTACGGATGTGTGTGTGAATGAATGGATGTGAGTGAGTGTGTGAATGCATGGTGTGTGCCTGCGAGTGTGCGTGTATGTTGGAGGATTAGAAGGGGGGAGCGTGGATGGAGGGGGGTTGTCTGGTGAGTGTTAGAGGGGTGGGCCTCCTACCAGTGACAGGGAAAGAATTCCCTGTCACTGGTAGGGCCTACCGCCATGGTTTTCATGGTGTTACGAACTCCACGAAAACTATGGCGGTAGGCAGGGTCATAATGCCGCAGGCGGGACAGCAGCAGCCGCTGGGTTGGAAATTGTTATCTCCAGCCCGGCGGCTGCTACCACCATGGCGGTCAGTGTGGTACATTGGCAGGTTGGCTTCAGCCAACCTGCCAATTCCATAATGTGTCGGTATGTACTGCCAACCTGTTAGTGGTACTACTGCCACATTAAACAGACCGCCGGGGTCATAAGAACCCCCTAAGTCACATAGATAGGTTGGGAGGACCATTTAACAGAATGCAGTTGGAGTTTATCGAGCTACCAGTGTGCAAAGGATGACGGGCCAGATGTAGCAAAGGATTTGCGCGTCGCAAACGGCGAAAATCGCCGTTTGCGAGGCGCAAATGCCTCTTTGCTATGCAGAAATGCATATTGCAAGTCGGGACCGACTCGCAATATGCATTTCAGAATCGCAAATAGGAAGGGGTGTTCCCTTCCTATTTGCGATTCGGAGTGGAATGCAATACCATCAAGGGTATCGCAGTTACCATCCACTTCAAGTGGATGGTAACCCACTCGCAAATTGGAAGGGGTCCCCATGGGACCCCCTCCAGTTTGTGAATGGACCCAAAACATTTTTTTCAGGGCAGGTAGTGGTCCAAGGGACCACTGCCTGCCCTGAAAAAATACCGAAACTAAAGGTTTCGTTTTTTTTTTTTTAAGTGAAGCTCGTTTTCTTTTAAGGAAAACGGGCTACACTTAAAAAAAAAAACTGCTTTATTGAAAGCAGTCACGAACATGGAGGTCTGCTGACGACAGCAGGCCTCCATGTTTTCGAGTGCCTAGACTCGCTATGGGGCCGCAATTAGCAAACCACCTCATGAATATTAATGAGGTGGGTCATTGCGACCCCATAGCGAGTTGCAGACGGTGTCTGAGACACCGTTCTGCATACCAATTTGCGAGTTGTAAATTGCGAGTCGGAAGGACTCGCAATTTGCAACTCGCAAATTGGATTTTTCCTACATCTGGCCCTTAGATATGTCTTGGTCATTGTATGCATATTTGCCCATTGGGTGGGAGTTTATCCCACTAAAAGAAATGATAGTCTCACAGTGGCAAAGTTGTTACTTGGAGAGTTGATACCGCATTTTGGTTTCCTGAGTCACAACCAGGAACACATTCCAACAGTGAGGTCTTAAAAATGTTTTGTGCACCATTACAAGTTGAGCGAAGACTGCATTGCAACTACAGTATAGACCAGAGGCTCAGGTCTGGTAGAACAGATTAATAGAACTTTGAAGTCCAGATTGGCAAAAGTATGTGCATCCACAACACTGAAATGGCCAGATGCATTGACTCTTCTTTTGATGAATATGTCCAGCACCCCTGACAAGAAGACAGGCTTGTCGCCTCATGAAATTATCATGAGACGAGCTAAGAGATTGCCAGCAGTACCTACAAATGCGCTTGTGAACATTACAGATGACTTGGTGCTGGATTATTGCATAGAACTGGCTAACGTGGTGCATTCTTTGTCTCATCAGGTTGGAGAAGCAACAGCTCAACTGCAGCAGGAACTGGGTCATGATAAAGAAGCATGTAAGAAAAACATGTTTAGAACCATGTTGGAAAGGCCCTCACCAAGTGGTTCTCATGACAACTACAGCTGTAAAGTGTGCTGGTCTCCTGAACTGGGTATACACAAGCCACACTTGTAAAGTTCCAGGACCCCTTGATGAAACAGGGCCTGTTCCAGAAGGGTTGCTTACAGTGAGTCAAAGGTATACGGTTAGCCAAGCTGTTGGGAATGGACAAAGGGATGTCTCAGCACAGACTCGGCCTGATGGAGTTCTGAGCGAGTTGACAACAGTGAATGGTACAGAAGGGTCAAGACAGAATCAGTTGACTGATGCAAGCTCAGACGCAGACAAAACACCAGTCGTGTTAGATAAAAGAGTTTTACCCTGAGACAATTGGCCTAAAGAGAAAACTGAGCCTTAGAAACAGAAGAGTGAAGCTAAAGTGACAGTGATGCAGAAAGTTGAGTAAATAGAAGGTCAAAGAGAAAAAGAGTACCAAACCAAAACTACTTAGCACCTGAATTGACATATTTCTCAGCTGATTATTGGGAGCAGGAGTTTCTCACCTTTTGTGCTAGCAATCCAAATCCAGTTCGGCATTCTTGAGATTGACATTGCATTGGTGCTGAACTTTGAAATCTCATTGCCAATTGATGAACAGAGACATTATGCTTTGGAAATAATTATTAGTGATTGCAAACTATGCCTTTATTAGAGACATTTGAAATATTTTTTAGAAGTTTTGAAGATTTGCAAGTAGAAGAAATGCTTCATGAACTTTCTAGAAGATAAACAAACTTTGTGAATAATTACATTTTGAAAAAGACTATTTTTGATTACTTTGCTCACAAATAAAAAGGACTGAAAAGAGAGAGTGATAAAACAAGCCATTTTACATTTTTTGATTTTTGAATTCAGACTTTTTGGTATGGCTTTAGAGAACTCATGGATTTGATTCGAAATAGTAGTAAGTGTAGATACATTTGCGTAGGTTTAACAGTAGTTAAAGTTATTGTGATCATATTAATGCTTATAGGATTGAGTTTGCCTACAGCAAAAGATTCAGAAACAATTGCACCCACACTTGCTTCAAATTTAGAACTTCCTTTGTACATCAAAATTCTTTTTACACTGATGAGAAATACTTATGCCCTGATGGTGCTAGAGGAGAGTTATCAGCAAATGTGTATTACAAATTGTTGTATGAGTATGTGGAGACCATGTAAGTTAGGGACTGCTATGTGTGTACGCAGTTGCCTTCATCAGTAAGTGAGGGAATTACTTATCATCATTTACCCTTAACTTATGGAATTTCCTGTAGTCTGTTACTAACATTGTTTTATCAGGAAGAGTATTATCAATATTTTTTTATTCAAACTATGATTTGTCATTTAAAATTGTTCCCATTATGAAATACTTGAGTAGCATTTCAAAGGCAAAGAACATTGGTTACATAGGAGGTTTCTTTTAACCTACATTTACATTTGGAAGAGTATATGCACACAAAAATAATTCTGTCTGCATTCTTAGCCCAGTAGAGAAGGAATTGATTGGAAAAGTTGAGGAGAGAAGAAGGGATATGAAGGACAAAATAGAAAAAGGAGTATTTTTACATATTTGGGAAAAAGAAACAACACATTCAGTGGCTGGAAGTCAAGGATTCCTGGATACTGATTGGCAACGTGTAGGGAATCTGTGAATATATAGGCCTAGATCAAAGACTGACATACATTTTGTAGGTACTAGTGAATGTAGACATGTATTTTTTGTTTAAAAGTTTTTGGAATTTCATGCTGAATGGTCAAGACCCCGCAACACCAGATGTTTATTTCATATGTGGGAAGAATGCTTATTACAAGCTGCCAAAAGGCTGGTATGGTACATGTTACCTGGGAGTAGTTTTTCCAAAGATTTATCATGTGGAACATTTTAATGATCCAATTTGAAGTGAGAAACCAAACTCCAGAGTCAAAAGTGGAGTAAGTAGTTCAGAGGTTGTAGGAGATATTTTTGGGGCCTTAATTCCATCCGTAGGTATGATCCTGAATGACATCAGGATTAGAAAGTTGTCAATGATAATGAATAAGTGATCTACAGACAGCACAGGTGCCATATTGTTAATGGACACAGAGATGGAATCTATTAAATCAATGGTCTTGCGAAATCTTCTTGCTTTAAACATATTACTCGCAAAGGAAGGCAGAGTTTGCAAAATGCTACATGAGCAACAATGTTGGACATACACACTTGACAATATTAAGGAGATAAGAAAATATATTACTGATATGACTGACTTGAAAAGATTAACCACAACAGGTGGATGGGAAGCTATAGGTAATGATTTACAGCCACTGGTAGATAGTTTGGTAATGGGGAAAAGGTATTTTGGGAACCATTTTGAGACCCCTATTGATCATGGTCTTGTCTGCCCTAGTTGCAGTTGGATTTTACAAGTTATACAAGAAACTGTAGGAGAAAAGATCCAGGAGTAGACAGAGAAAAGAGGAGATAGAAATTGAGACTAGGAGAAGCCTGTACTACAGTAACATCAAGCAGTTAGAGGATTTCAGAAGATCTTACCTGAAATAAACCTCTGACATTTTGGGCTTTCTCATTGAAAATGAGAGTGGGAGTAATTTAAGATGGCTTAGTTTCAAACAAAGGGGGGGACTGGTGTAGTCTAAACTGTTGTAGAGCCCCTCGTGTCATAAAGATCCTCAACATTTCAACAGCTTATGCCCTTTGTTAATCCCAGTATTAATAGCTAAATGTAGACGTTGTACTGACACGCAATATTAATGTGCAATTGCTTGTATTTCAGAGTTCAACTTAGGTGGTATTGTGATTAAATTACACATTAGAGGATAAAATTGATGCTATAATGTAATTTAGATTTTAGACTAACAGTACATATCAAAATGGTATTGAATTTCTAATGATTAATGAGTTTAAAATGCGTTACAAAATGAGAGAAATGCACTTCTCAGTTGTACTAAATGAAATGCATTAATAAAGTCTTTTCATTTGAAAAAAATGTATTATTCATGTTAATGTAGTTTTATTAATGCTGAATTTATACGTTTGCGGATTACATGTATATATTGAATGTAATTTCATGTTTCTTGCCTTAGCATAAGTGAGGCCTGCAGAGTTTGCATTTCTGTGATCGCGGTAGAATACTGATTAATTTCCTAATGTGAACTTTCTTGTAGGTTACGTTCCTATGAGAAGACTAGATTTTGGCAATAGACCCCATTGTTTGAGCATAGAGATAATGTATTTTATCAGCTCTTGGAATACAACATTGAGTAACATGGACTGATTTCATAAACAAATATTTCAAATTTGTGTGGATTCACTTGGACGGAAGATGCTCTCATGGAAAGCTTGGGAAAGGAAGAGTGTGTTATAACTTGGAATCATGCGATTGGTTATTATTGGATAATGCCCCCCTTCAACGTAAACTGGACTGATACCCTTGGCGAATCAGAATGTTTGTGCCTTTTTGATATGCCAGTGACCATTTGGACTTGAGAAGAAGAAGAATCAGAACTCCTCAGTTCACAGAGGCTGTTCTGATGCTTGTAGATGCTTTGCTGATGAAGAGTCCCTGAATGCTGAGCCCTTTGGAGAGGTATCTTCCACTCTCCTTCTGCCCTTTGAAATGCCCTTTGATACTTAGAAATGTTATTCCCCTTTTAGAAGACTCTTGATTGATCTTCTGTCATGCTTACGTTTTTCCCTTATTTCTTCCTTTTATTTTTACTTAGTTGGTAACCCATAGCCCAAGATTACCTTTTCCAAATTATTTTTATCCCTTTTTGCTTTTGTCTTTTGCCCGCATGTGTTTATCCCACACATGTATTTCCCTAATTTGGAAAGTTGTAGGTTTTCCATTGCCCAGACAAATTGTGACTCTGCTAAATTGAATTGACTGATGATTGATAATGCTGAGCATTGCATAATATCTGTATCTCAGATATTTCTTTTAATGCTATGTATTGTCCTAATTGAAAGGCTTAGTTTTGTTAATGTTAGTTCGCATAAACTTATTTTGTTGCCTTGGACAACCCTTAGTGTTTATGTATCTTTATATTTTGGTATTGTGAATAGTCTACATGAAGGTGAGCTTGTGTTTGTAATAAATCCCTTAACTTTATTCCTGGGTGGAGTTTTCCTTCCAGGGTCACGTGTTTATTTTGATTGTGTCTGTATTGAAACTGTGTTAGTGGTTCTACAACACCACTTTCTGGGTCGAAATATCCATCCGCCTTGATGAATACAGATTCCTGCAAAGGATGAAAATGCTCCAGCACCATAAACGCAGGGAGGGAGGGGGGAGGCATCATGACTCAGTCGACGCTTTGCCTCTCGTGAGTCATGGCCTCTCCCAACACTCAGCATTGGTAATAAATAACATATTGCACTCTAAATATCTGTATATGTACTATATATCATGCAATGGCAATAACTATTGTGTAGTTATGATGAAGATTCACTTCTATTGAAAGTAACAGGACTTAAGCTCCAGCACAAACGACATCCCACCTTCACAAGACCTGTGCAACTCCCTCACCGCCTTCTTCCACCACAAGATCACAGACATCCATGACAGCTTCAACAGCCAGACCTCCCCGCCAATCACCAACTCCTCAGACTCTCCACCCACTTTCAACTACGACCCCCTGGTCGTCTGGGCCAAAGTGAATGAAGACGACACAATCAAAACCATGGGCACCATCCACTCTGGATCTCCGTCAGACCCATGCCCGCACCACATCTTTAACGAACCAAGTGCCACCATCGCACCCCACCTCCGCAAAGTCATCAACACCTCCTTCGAGACCGCGACCTACCCCGAGAGCTGGAAGCATGCTGAGATCAAACCCCTACTCAAGAAACCCATGGCAAACCCAAGAGACCTCAAGAACTTCCGCCCCATCTCCCTGCTCCCATTCCCAGCCAAGGTCATAGAGTAGTTCGTCAACAGCCAACTGACCCACTACCTCGAAGAAAACAACATCCTGGACTCATCCCAGTCAGGGTTCTGCAGCAACCATAGTCCGGACCCCCGCCCTCATCGCCGCCACCGACGACATCAGGGCCCTGCTTGACAACGGCAAAACCATGGCCCTCATCCTCCTGGACCTCTCGGCCGCCTTCGACACCGTCTGCCACCATATCCTACGCACACACCTCCACAACGCAGAGATCCGGGACAAAGCTCTGGAGTGGACCACCTCCTTCCTCTCCGGCAGAACCCAGAGCGTCTGCCTCCCCCGTTCTGTTCTGAAGCCTCCAAGATCATCTGCGGCGTTCCCCAGGGTTCGTCCCTCAGCCCTACACTTTTCAATGTCTACATGGCACCCGCTCACCCGCGTCGCCCGGCTGCACAACCTTAACATCATCTCCTACTCTGACGACACCCAACTGATCCTCTCCCTCACCAAGGACCCCCTCACCGCCAAATCCAACCTCCACAAAGGAATGAAGGCCTTCGCCGAATGGATGAGGAACAGCAAACTGAAGTTGAACTCGGATATGACAGAGGTCCTCATCTTCGGCGCCAACCCCTCAGCCTGGGACTACTCCTGGTGGCCGACTGCTCTGGGAGCAGCCCCAACACCCACCAACCACGCACGCAACCTGGGCATCATCCTCGACTCAACACTCTCCATGACCAAGCAAGTCATCGCTGTCTCCTCAGCCTGCTTCAACACCCTCTGCATGCTCTGCAAGATCTACAGATGGATCCCCACAGATACAAGGAGAACAGTCACCCAAGCCCTCATCAGCAGCAAACTTGACTACGGAAACACCCTCTACGCATGAGCCCTGACCAAACTCCTCAAACGACTGCAACGCATACAAAACGCCTCCGCACGCCTGATCCTCGATGCCCACAGCAACAGCCACATCACTCCCCTTCTGAGAGACCTACACTGACTCCCCGTCAACAAAAGGATAACCTTCAAGCTCCTCACCCACGCACACAAGGCACTCCACAACACTGGTCCAGCCTACCTCAACAGACGACTCACCTTCTACACCCCGTCCCGACAAATCCGCTCAGCCGACCTTGCCCTCGCCACCGTCCCCCGCA
This sequence comes from Pleurodeles waltl, assembly GCF_031143425.1. Taxonomy (NCBI): domain Eukaryota; kingdom Metazoa; phylum Chordata; class Amphibia; order Caudata; family Salamandridae; genus Pleurodeles; species Pleurodeles waltl. The sequence goes on from NC_090445.1 coordinate 694,892,518, forward strand.
TCCAAAGAGCGACTACCGGAGGCAGATCCTTCTCCCACCTCGCCGCCAAGACCTGGAACACCCTTCCCTTTCCCCTACGACAGACCGAAGACCAGCTGACTTTCAGGAAGCGTCTCAAAACATGGCTATTTGAGCAGCAGTAGCATCCTCCCCCCTTGAGTGCCTTGAGACCCTCACAGGTGGTAGTGCGCTCTACAAATACACTGATTGATTGATTGATTGATTGACTTAAGAACGCAACACCATTAAATAACAACACATATACAGAGAAAAATGTGATACTGAATCCATAACAGTCATTTAAAAATATCAATGGAGAGGTGGCGTGTAATGTCACCATCGATGTTTTGGATGTGCTAGCTCTTAGATAATCTGTATGACAGTGGCACACAATTTCGGAGGTCAGGGGCAGTGTTGCCCTCAAGGGCTATGAGTTAATGTGTCCCTGGAGACAAGATTCCAAACAGCTTTTCAAAATACAGTCAGTAAGACAATATTGACTCAAAAAGGGATTTTGAGATGAGAAATTTAGAAAAGACTGTGAAGGTTTATTAAAATTTCAAGTGCAATACAGGAAATAAAGAAGTGCTAATGTATTCATTGAATCAGTCATGGTACACAGATATTTGCCACAAGGGCTATCAGTTACAGGAATGAGGAATTAATAAGCAAAGTCTGGAGGGAACAGGCGACACAGAAAATCGGACAGCATCCCTGATAGAAAACCAAAGTCTCAGAAGGCGTCTCTGTGGCTCACACCCAAATCTGAGGGTTTACATAACCAATTTCACCATAGAAAATAATGGAAACTGCAAAGTTAGCATGGTGCGAGCAAAAGCATCCTTATTTTGTCAAATCACAATAAAGTATTTGAAAATGTTACATAGTCCTACCAACTTAACACTAACCCACCACATGACTATTGATTTGTCCCTTCTGACCTAATGTCATCGGAGGTTGCAGAACAAAGATATCACATTAAACATTGGAAAGATCCATGAATGAATGCAATACAGTGTGAGCAGGAAGAGCCTTGGAAAATAACAAAAAATGCTTCCTCAGTGGTTTCTTCGAAAACAACATGTCACACAAAATAAACAACGCACATCTTGCTGTGTATGGTGTCAAGTGAAATGTAATCACACAATAAACATTATGAAATAGCAGCCATATTTACAAAGATGGAGTTGAGGTGTAACTGAGACCTAGCCAGAAAACACATAGGAACGATTTTGTTTCACATACTATGTTAATACAAAGATATAATTTAAATGTGAAATAACATCCACAAAATCCACCCTCTGATGATTACATCATCACTAAACCCCAAACTATTTACAATACAGTATGTACCACTTCCTGAGTTGCCCCAAGCACAAACCCCTCTATTCCTGGAGAGTCACTACTACTTATTGATATTGAGAGGGAAGTCACCACATGGCAATTGTCCCTGATCCTTGGCATAGGCTCCTTGTGCTTCTAAAGACGTGATCTGCCTCACCAACCTGGCATGGTGGTGACTGCGGAGTGATGCAGTAGATATGAAAACATTATTGGTGGCCATGCAGCAGAGTTTAACATCCATCAAAACTAAAATGAACACTGTGTGTAGTAGAATGGATTCCATAACGCACAAGCTAGACAAACAAGATGTGTGCATCAAAGAAGCAGAACAATGCCTCTCCACAGTAGATAACATGGGATTGTCCCATGGTGACCAATTACTCAACAAGGAAAAAGTCCTGAAATGCAAGTGCGCAAAGAATGAGAACCTGGAAGTGAGATCTCGCCGCAATAACCTGAGCATTTTATTGCCAGAATCAACAAACACAGGCAAAATTGATGACTACATTGAGCGGCTCCATACCATCCTCTTTGGTGCAGACTCCTTCTCTAAACTACTCATAGTTGAGCATGCCCACTGTGTACTGTTGGCTGCTGGCTCATCCTCCCCCAGGGGTCCTGTGTAACCAATTATTGCTAGCCTGCCAAAATATAGAGATTGCGACACCGCCCTGTGCCTGGTGAGAGAAAAACAAACTCTGCAATTTGATGGCAATGAGGTGACCACCTACTCTGATTTCACCATTGCAGTCCAGGAAGAGAGGAGAACAATTATACCAGTTAAACAGAAACTGAGACAGGCCGCCATCCCTTACGCAATGCTCTATGCAGCCCGCCTTTGTGTTTTTGTCCAGGGCAAGGATTATTCCTTCACCAGCCCTCAACTAGTTACAGAGTTCCTGTGCCGACACTCTATCTGCACCTCTCTGATTATGCCACTTGCCACCCCGTCCAGGTCCTCCGCGCCAACATCAGATGTGAGCTGAGACACCATCTCTACACTGCTATCACCTAATTCGGCAGATGTTCATGGTTGATGTCAGCTGTTGGCTTGCCATTTACTTTGATATACACATGTGACCTGATCACTGCTTCTATGTCTCCATATCTAGGCATACCAAGCTAGGTGAGACGATACTGGGATACAGGACCTTCCTGGACACCTTATGTACATGAGGATGACCCCGCCTAGCCCCCGGGGCTTCCTCTACAGGTTACCCCCGGTTTAGACAGTTGATATTGAGTTTGTATAATTTTCTTTGTTCCTTATTTTACCATTGAGGGCTCCTCTGATACACTTGTGTGATCCTATTGCCTGTTGCTCTTTTTCTCTTCCTTTTATTATTCTTTTTTCATCACTGTTCTTATTCTTCTCCTTTATCTCTTTACATTAAGCTGCATACTGATGGTATTCCCACCAAAGCACTGGTATGGCTTCTTCCGCGCCTGCAGCTTTTAGTAGGTTTGATGGGGAGGGATACGTATACCTGGCAGGTTTGGGCCATCAGTGTGGGTGGAGGGGGGAAGTGGGACTGTTTGATAGGTTCTGTTGTGTTCACTGCTGCATCATGCTGATACTGCATTGGTCTCATCATGTGCCTTCCTACGTTTCCACTTGCTGCATTGATCCAATCCTTAAAAACCTATTACCACTAGGACTGCTGCACAGATAACTTCCTCTCACACAAAATATAAATGCCTCACATGGAAGGTGAGAAATCTTGGCAATCTGTGAAAGCGCAGACATATCTTATCATATTTGGACTGGCATAGCATTCACATAGCCTTCTTGCTAGAAACACACCTGATCGAGTCTTCCAGTGCGTCATTCTCTGCATGCTGGGCTTTTCATAGGCAATTCTCCACATACTCCTCTTAAACAAGAGGTACTGTTACACTCATTCGCAGAGGGGTGCTATATGTTCCACAGAGATCACTAAACCATACTCAAGGCCGTTACTCGATTATGTGGGATAGACTGAATTTGTATGCTATCATGCTACTGAATTGCTATGGCCCCAAACACAGACAATCCCACATTCTTTGGCTGTCTTTGCAGGCAAATTACAGATAAAGGCTCATCCCTCATTCTATGGGGGGATGATTTAAATGTTGCCCTGAACACAGCCATCGACCAATCTCATATCCAATCCACTTCCCACAATGCTGCGGCTTGTCATACACAAGATATCATGGAGGATCATGATTTATTAGATGTTGTCCTCCCTCTGACAAGGAGGGCACATTTTATTCAGGGGTGCACAACAGCTGGTCATGCCTGGACTATTGGCTTGTCTCCATGGGGGTGCGGTTATGGATCCATGAAGTCTCTTATCTTGCATACATATTCAGATCACTCTTCTGCCTTAATGGTGTTGCAACTACCTACCTGGGCTCCAGAGAGTTTGACATGGCTACTCTCCCCTACCATGCTCCGGGATGTTCCCTTTCACAAGAAGCTATGACATGAGATTGTTGATTTTTTCAAGAGAAACACTGATTCCGTGCCTGTGATGGGCTCTGTATGGGTGGCCTTCAAAGTCACAATCTGTGGAATGTGCCTTGCAAAGAGTGAGAGACTGTTGCGCTCAATGCACAACCACTTGAGCCAACTTGAGGGAGAACTTAAATGACTCGAGGCACAGCTGGGTGATGCAGGTGATCCTAATTTATCCCAGCAAATTAGAACAACCCTCTCTGAGTTTCAGGAAACTGCCAAAAGGGAATGCCTCTATTGAGGTAAATATGCCAAGGCTGGAGCATAGGGGGTAGGCGAGTGCCCAGGGTGTACCCTGCCTTGCATGACCCAGAAACCACCCTCTGCCAATGGCATTCTTAAGGTGCAGGGTGAAGATAGGCTACTCTATAGGGGTACGATGGAGATCACTATTTTATGGCTTTCTCTATACATCTCGCAGATCAGAACTCACGGGCACTGACTCCTATCTAGATGACGTAGCTCTGGGCTGGCTGAGTGACACTTCCTTGCCCATAATTTCACTGATAAGGAAATTAGAGAGTCGTTCATGCAACTGCAAGCCCGTAAGGCTCCAGGGCCCGATGGCCTACTGGCAGATTTTTATAAGACCTATGTTGGCCTATTAATACCAATACCAAAATCCATATTTCAGAAGGTGAAGATGAATAGCCTACATCCCCCTCTATGCATGAGGCTATGATCATTGTCCTGCTTAAGCCGGGTAAGTCACCTGATATGTGTGAATTTTATAGGTCATTGTCTCTAATTAACTGTAATGTTAAAAGATTAGCTAAAATATTTGCTAACCAACTCTCCCTTCTCATGCCGTTCTTAGTAAGGCCTGACCAGTCAGGTTTTATACGCTGGCAGTCCATGTCCCATAATCTAAGGACATTATTTGCTTTGATGCAAGACATTGATACGGTTTTTGCAACAGTGGCAGCTTTTCTGGATGCCCAAAAGCCTTTGAATCCCTTGAGTGGGATTTCTTAATGACTCCTCCACCGGATGGGACTCCCCAATTAATTCATATCCTGGATTGCCCTTCTACACTCACAACTGGTAGCAAGATTTAGGATCAATAGTTCAGTCTCCTCTCCCCTGAGTATTACCAGGGGCACATGACAGGGTTGTCCTCACTCACTGCTAGTTTTTGCTCTAGCAATAGGGCCACTGGCAGCCAAACTATGCCAGAGCCATTGGGATTATACACTTTGTTACCCATCCAGGCATTTGTTTAGTTTCACTATATGAGGACAACATTAACCCTTTTTTGAGAGATACACAGATAATGTCCTCTGAGAATTTTTCTGATTTGGGGAGCTATCCATTGTGCAGTTTAACTAGGAAAAGTCCCTCCTCTTCCCTCTCCCACAAGCCATGCAACCTTCCATCCCAGACTTCCCTCTGCAGTTGTGTCACTTTGAACCTAAATATCTGGGGGTGGTAATCTTCAGGGGCAGAGAGGAAATTATCAGGGCAAACTATAGCACAGCACTATCCATGATTACTGAAAGTAATAGTCGCTGGCTTTCCCTGCCTCTGTCACTTGCTGGTCATATTGCACTAATGAAAATGATCATATTACCTACATTTTTATATCTTATCCTTAACCCACCTCTCCCACTGAGACGCTCCTTCTTCTAGTCGCTTAAGACTCCCATTCCCTAAGGGAGGGGTCGAGGCACCAGCTATGGAGCTGTACTAATTGCGCACCCAAGACCATTATGCCATCTATTGGTACAGACCTACTCCATTCCTTCCACATTTGACTGCATAGCAGGGATATATGGCCCCTGTTCCCCCATCCTCACACTTGGGGTCATTACCGGCTTCAACCGCATTAGTCGACTCCACGGCCACAGGTACCTCTAATATGTGGAATAGGCTGGCCCAAAAACTAGGTAAACCATTGCTATATTCCCCTCTTTTTCTGCTCCATTATCATCCACTACTACCGGTCACATATGAGAATGCCTGCAGACAATTACTCCAGAAACGTGTATTTCAACATTGGGGGGATCCCGCACTGATTTTTTTAGTGGAGGGTTGCCATCCCCATTATGCATCTTTCTGTATACTAGACGACGATATAATGTGAAAGCTGTCACCCAGGACTTCCCTCATGAACCTCTGAGTTTAGATATCCTCCATACCTTACTACAGGTTGAAACGCCAAAATATTTAGTTCCCTCTTATATCATGCAGTGTAAACTGAGGCGCCTTATGATTTGGGACAGGCCCAAGACCAGTGGGAAGTGGATATAGCATCCACCCTTCCAGATGATCAATGGAAATACTGTTGTGTACAAACAGGGAGGATTGCTTCTAGCAGTAGAGTCTGCAGTATTCAATATAGGTTTCTCCACAGAATACCACTACTGGTTCTGCCCAGGTGACAAATGTGGCAGGTGTAGAATGGTTAGGCCAGATTTTCCTCACCTTGCATGGGCATGTGGGCCAATGCAGGCTTTGTGGGGAGAAGTTTCAACAGTGCTGGCTGCAATGATAGGTCAAAATCTGACACTCACCCCTCTCTTGGTTCTTTTAGGGCACACGGGGGAGGTTGAAGCAAGATTCAGGAAATGTGTGACATTGGCCCTCCTCTTTGCAAAGTGAAGGGTGGCTTGTTGTTGAGGATAGGGGAGGGGAGGGTATATACCAAAAAAAATGTGATATGTTGGGTTTTTCTCTTTGTACTTAAAGAGGGCAGGCGAATGGGATGGGGCGGGATGAGCTGTTTTCATTATGCATACAATCAAAATCAGCATAACTGATGTTGCACTTTGTTTTTCATTGTCATTGTTGATTAACAAAAATTAACAAAGACATTTTCCAAGAATAAAAATCAATAGAAAAATCAGACAGCATACCCAGGACAAACCCAAAGTCTCGAAGAAATCTCTCAGGGTCACCCCAAATATGAAGATTCACAAAGCCAATTTCACCATTGAAAATGACGGAAACTGCAATCAGATGGTGCCAGCAAAAGTATCCTTATTTCAGCAAATCGCAAATGCAGTATTTAAAATGCCAAAATGACAGTCGCAACTCGCACTTAACAGAAGGGGCGTGGTGGCACACGTGCGCAGGGGGATGGAGAGGAGATAATTTAATTAAATAAAAAATAATAATAAAGAAAAAAAATTAATAAATAAATATGGATTTTGGTATTGGTATTAATAGGCCAACATAGGTCTTATAAAAATCTGCCAGTAGGCAAGGGAGAGAGGAGAAATTGAAAATGGATGGTGAGGAGGTGGGGGGAGGCGGGAGGGGCCGCGGGGACGCAGTGGCAAGGGAAAGAGGAGAAATTGAAAATGGACGGTGAGGAGGTGGGGGAAGGCGGGAGGAGCCGCGGGGACGCAGCGCCAAGGGAAAGAGGAGAAATTGAAAATGGACGGTGAGGAGGTGGGGGGAGGCCCTTTAGTAATTTGTCTGACTGACTGTGAGTGGTGATTGGCAAGATCACTGGTGCTGCTGACCCAATGGTCCAGCCCCCAGTGGCTCTGGAAAGCCATTGGTAGCACGGTGAAGACACTCTGGGCCGTAATTATACTTTTTTAGCACCGCATTTGTGTCGCTTTTTGACGCAAATGCGGCGCTAAAAGGTATAAATATGGGCCTCTGTGTGATATAACATCCAATGAGATGGGTGCACAATACTAATTCACTGGCTTATGTGTTGGTTGGCCATTAACCAATTGAAGTGGTCTGCCAGGATATATCTGTAGCTGTAGGACATTCATTTGCTAGGATACCCTTAAGCCCTATAGGAGAAGACTACTGGACTGCTAGCCAAGTAAATGACCACCACTGAAAAGGAATAACAGAACAGATGTACGAAATGTCCTATTTTGCACTTCCTAAATAAGAAATCGCTATTCAGGAAATGCAAAATGGAATATACAAAAAGAGATTTCTTCTTAATAGCGATTCCTACAGACAAGGAATTTCTATAGGAAAACTCTATTTGAGAAATGCTACACCATTCATTCCTTTGGTCCTATTACTAACAGGAAATCACGAATTAGGAAATGCAAACCCGAGGGTGCCTAGGGGCCTGTGCCCTCCCCCCCTTAATGCACCACAAAAAAGTGGTGCACATGTAAAGCGCCCAAATGCCCTAGGGCCATTTGTGAGCTACATGGCACTTTAAAAATGCATTTTGAATGCATTTGTTAAACCTGCACATGGTTACCATCAACATGGAGCTGAATAATAGAGTTTTCTAAATCCCCATTTCACATTTAGAAAATGCTTTGTACGTGTGCTTTGGAAATGGCAAATAATTTGCGATTTCCAACTTGGGAGTCACAAAATGAGACATCTACTGGGTAAACATTGCATTTTGTGATTCCCTATTGGCCTTTGTACATCCAAAAAAGCAATTTAGAATTTCTTAGTGGACCAAACTGTGATTCAGTCCGTTAAGAAATGCTAAATTATTTCGTACATCTGGTCCAAGATCTTGTGTCGATGGACTGAACCCTACAGAGTGCCTCTCACAGGGTATATTTTTACCGGCTCCCCAAATACATCTCATCTAACCAATTGTGCTACAGACTTTGGGCTAGATCCTACTTATAGGACGCCATTAAAAGAGAATGGTATACCCTTGACTCATGAGGTAGGACAGGCTAGTCTAACAGGAAGGAATACCACAGATCAGGAAAGGAGGAGACATCACGCCTCATGTGTTTAGGCTTTGTTAAGTCACAGTTGTCTACTACCTCAAGTGGTGAATATGGTTTACTGTGTCAGTTTGACAGTCAGTCATTTCTTAAGGGGCTTATCGTACTGAAATAATGCATTGACTGATAAGCCAACTGAGGAGCTGGTTGAGTATCTTGACCTCTATGTACAGGATGCTAGCTATTGCCACATATGTACTTCATAAAAGAATATTAAAGTGGAGGCACACAGATCACATAGAAAGAACGTGGGCAATGTAACACATTTCACATCAAAAGGCTGTTGTGGCATAGGGAGAAATCGATAATATACTGGAGTTACAGATCACTTTAATACATTCTGATAGTGCTTCCAGATCTGGAAAGTTACCTCATTATAAAGTGTTTGGTGTTGGAAAAAGATATTAAGCACAATGTTTCACTTTTTGCATAAAGGCTGTATATCAAATATTCATCGGCAAATGCAACAGTACGAAACCAGAACAATATGATAGCTTGCTTATTCGTACATTTTACTGGAATGAAAAGACAACATCTAAATACTACTGCACCATAATGAGCATGTCTGTGGGAATATGGACAATACATCTGAGGAAATGGCTTCCATTCTTAACCTTTACCACCTAGGCAAACACACACCCGCTAGATTCCCGCTGATTATACATATATTGGTTTTATGTCATTTCTTACTCCACAACTGTACGTTCTTTCCTCTACTTTTCCCAACTCATATATTTGATTAATATATAATTCTTTAAATTTATAAATCAAAGTTAAATAGAATGCAAAGACTTCATGTAAAACCAAAAGAAAAAAAACTGACTTACGACAAAGTAGGAAAGCCCCTATGCTAGGATTAAAATTAATTGATAATCATACATACCGCACTAACAGTATTAACCAGCTCAAAGACGTCCTTCTTCACTGCAGTTTCATTAGATCCCAGTATCTTGTACTGTACAGACAAGAGAGCATGTTAGAGTGTACAGCCATCTGCCACCACTAGTCACATTTGTCATCAAGGAGATGACGGCTTACCCTGTAATTGTCCACCATCATGCTCAGCTCCACAGTGCTTGTTACCGGGAGCACGGCTCGCTTCCTCTGTAACCAAGGGATACATAGTTTATTACAGCATTTGCATTCGCAATGACAGTAAAGCAAAAAGAGAACACTACTCCTTCATCACAAGGTAACAGAAACATAGGTAGTACAATAAAAACACAGACCCTGCTTATTATTCTGTATAATCATTTTGTCACAGTCATTTTCCCTCACTGAGTCCACCTGTGTGAAGGTATATTTCTTCCCCTGGTGCTCCACTCACAGATGAACTGTGAGAGAAAGTGGATTATTAGTTGGGGTAGGTGGCAGTCTACACAAGTAATAATGTCACTATTCTTGTTAGGTCCAGTACACTTTCAGTGTTTATACCTGAGCTCAACCCTTTTTAGTTACTGAACAGTGCAGACAGGCTGAACTTAAGAAAATAGGTAAGGCATTTGAAAGAACCAAAACAGTTAAAAAGTAAAAAGAAACACAACACAATATAAATACCACACTACTTTATGAATAGAGAGAATAATCTAATGAACAAAACAACAGTAAAATGAAAGAATCCAATTACGGGAATTAGACATTTGAATTTGTAAATGTTAAACTTAAAAATAGCACTAAAAAGGGTTAATCAGAGAATCCATAAACTGCCATCTAATTGCACCGACTGCGATGTAGTGTGTAGTGTTGTGTAAGAAAACTGCTTGTGCGTGCCACTTGTCCCAGAACATGGAGCTCTACTGCTGGAGGTGGATACAACCAGGTGACAGAAGCACAAAAGAACACCTGAAAACACAGCAATTCAGATACAAGGAAAGGTGACCTGCTTACCACAACCGATTAAAGAGAGTCATCATACTGCTGCTGAAAGTGGCCCCACGAGAAGTGCCTGGGGCTGTGCCTAAGGAGTGTCCATACCTGATGTGGTGAGAGGCCCAGTAGAAGGCCATTCTTCAATTGGAGACCAAGAAAGAGGCCATATTTCCAGCAGGCATAAAAGATGACCCAGAGGCCATTGATATCACAGGGACAGGCTGATGGTATGAATGGAATAGATCCTCATAGATGGTTGATGGAGTCTGTTAGAGCTGGCATCCTTGGCATGGTTTCCCCTAACTTTTTGCCTTCTGACCTCCTGTTTTTCTGACTTCATTTTAGCTGGCAGGATCATGTGTTTTTTACCACTGCTGACCAGTGCAAACGTGTAGGTGTTCTGTACTCTAAAACATGCTGACACTGGCTTGCCCACAATTGGCATATTTAATTTACCTGTAAGTCCCTAGTAAAGTGCCCAGGACCTGTAAATCAAATGCTACAAGTGATTTTGCAGCAACGATTGTGCCACCCACAACTGTAGGCCTTCAAACATGGCGAGGAGAACCATTCTGTGATGGTTTGTAAAGTAAAAGGAAATGTTAAGTGAGCTACGGCAAAAAGACAAAATGGCTGACCAAACGTTCCAGAAGCGATGCTCCTGCACGCCCACAAGGCCAACCAAGCACATCAGTTGAGACAAACTGACACCAAAAGAAGTCGATCATCAACTAAATCATTGTTGAAAAGTGTGTCAGGATCCGTATCAAGTGAAAGTAAAGCAAATTAATTTACAGTGTCAATGTTTTCCTCTGAAAAATGTGCACAGGTTAGACTGAAAAATACCAGTCAAACAAAAGTCACCATGAAAAAGCGCCAAACATAATTCAAATATTGTCCGAAGATTACACTAAAATTAAACAGTTGTTCCATACTTTTCATCATCAACAGTTGAGCATTGATAAACATAATGCCTGAGGAGAAATATAATGCATTTCCTTTGCCATGAATGATACCATTGAAACCCAAAGTATATACATGGACTGCATCACCCCCCTTGAAAAGTAAAGGTTAATTCGTAGTGACTATGAAACACAAGAACACAAAAGGGTAAGCGCCCACTCACATGCTTCTAGGTACTAAATCAAGTGCCTGTTTACTCAGTTTCAGCACAGCTGCTGATATGGATCTGATCTCAGTGAACTGCAAAATGAATGGTCATCACGAAATAGTAAGTCATTTCCCTTCATTGTTTCTTGGGTTAGGAAAACTTAAGGCTATGAAAACCCAATTGCATGTTAATAAAGATGTCTGTCCTGTTGCTCAAAGACACAGAAGAATTGCATTTCATTTACAAGAAGCTGTTTAAAAGAAACTTGAATCCTTACATAAGCATGATAAAATTGAGCATTCTACTCGTCCAATGCCATGGGTTTCTCCCATAGTGGTAGTGCTCAAAAAGGACAGTAAAGGGGGTGTACACACCTGTGTGGATATGTGTCAAGAGAACAAGGCAATTGAAAGAAAACAACATCCTGTTCTGCACATTGCTGACATGGTAACACAATTTAATGGGGCAAAAGTCTTCTCTTGCCTTGATTTAAACAAAAGATATCATCAGTTAGATCTCAAAGAGAATTGCAGGTGCATTGCAACCTTTTCTACACATATTGCTCCGTTTTGGTACAAATGACTAAGGCCCATATTTATACTCTGTTTGCATTGAATTAGTGTCATTTTTTTTACCGCTAATTCAACGCAATTCTAACTCCATATTTATACTTTGGCGCTAGACCCGTCATGCGCCAAAGTTATGGAGTTAGTGGCATTTTTTTACAGTGAAAACCTACCTTGCGTTAATGAGATGCAAGGTAGGAGTTCCGGGCAAAAAATGCCTCAAACGCCTGATCGCCTTATTTATCCTCCCGTGCAAAAATCACACATGGGAGGAGGAGGGCCGTAATTAATGGTGCTAAGCCTGTTTAGCACCATTATTTAACACCTGGGTATGGGAAGGCGTTAGGGGACGTGTATGCAGATTTCCATGGTCAGAGACCATGGAAATTGCCCACAGGTGCCCTTCCCTGTCCCCAGGGACACCCCCACCCACCCCTACCCATACCAGGAGGCCACCCACAGTTGGGGGACCCATCCGAAGGTAAGTCCGGGTAGGTGTTTTATTTTTCTGTCCAACGCCGCTCAGGGGCCCTGACTTGGGGGCCCCTGCAGGCGCTGGACAAAAGTCCCCTGGGCATGGCCATTGGGCTGGTGGGCATGGCTCCTGTCTTTACTAAGACAGGAGCCATGTCCATGGGGCTTGTGCGCCAGAAAATGGCGCTACACTGCTTAGAGGCAATTTATTTGCCTCTTAACCATGTAGCTCCATATTTTGGTGCCCAAGTCCCGGTCCCCCCTATGCCTCCCAGGCCCTGTTAGCATCCTTTGTAAGGATGCTAACAGGGCCTTATGCCCGCTAGCACCATTCCTTAAATATGGAGTCTAGGAATGGTGCTAGCTGGCGCTATTCTTTTTGCTGCAAACCTGCACTAATGCAGGTTTGCAGCAAAAAGTATAAATCTGCCCCTAAAACCCTTATTTAGAACTCGGAGGACGGGTTCTCCATCACAGCGGTGATGGATAACCCATCCACTGAAATCTAAATCCCATTATGTCCTATGGGATTTAGATTTTGGCAGACAGGATATCCGTCTTCGTTGTGATAGAGTACCCAGTCTGCCGAGTTCTAAATCAGGCCCCAAGCTTTTTTGGTCTACTTGACAATTGATATCAAATGATGGTGATTGTGGAGGAATGCCCCTGCTTTCTATTAATAGATCTCTCATCTATCACTGAGGAAAGAGTCATCAAGAGATCAGATGGCATCTTTGCGTCGTGGGGCATTTCTGCAATTTTCAAATCTGACAATGACCCACCTTTGAATAGTCGAGAATACAGAGACTTTCTCAATCTGCTTAATGTGAAGCATCAGAAGAGCACTCCTCTTTGCCACAGGCTACTGGCCTTGTTGAACCTTTCTTGAGTACACTAAAGAAAGCTGGTCAGCATGCTGCTTTAGAAAAGCTCAACTTCAAGACAGTCTTCAATTCTACCCTTTGAGCTTATCATTAAACTCCTCACTCCACCACAGGTGAAAGTCCCGCAACGTTGATGTTCGGGCGAGAAATGAGGACCAAGTTACCTCAGTGGACCAACACTAGATCAAGAACTGATGAAGAGACCCGTGCAAAATACTTGGATCGTAAAGAAAAAAATAAGGTCTATGCTGACAAGAGACGACATGCAATGGACATTGGCGGTCATTCTGACCGCGGCGGTCGGCGGTCGCCACCTGCCAAGCGGTTCCCGCCGAAAGACCGCTCCGCGGTCAAAAGACCGCGGCGGCCATTCTGGCTTTCCCGCTGGGCCGGCGGGCGACCGCCAGAAGACCGCCGGCCGGCCCAGCGGGAAAGCCCCTTCAACAATGAAGCCGGCTCGGAATGGAGCCGGCGGAGTTGCAGGGGTGCGACGGGTGCAGTGGCACCCGTCGCGATTTTCACTGTCTGCAGAGCAGACAGTGAAAATCTTTGTGGGGCCCTGTTAGGGGGCCCCTGCACTGCCCATGCCAGTGGCATGGCAGTGCAGGGGCCAGTGGCATGGGCAGTGCAGGGGCCCACAGGGGCCCCACGGCACCCGTTCCCGCCATCCTGGTTCTGGCGGTGGACACCGCCAGAAACAGGCTGGCGGGAAGGCGGTCGGAATCCCCATGGCGGTGCTGCAAGCAGCGCCGCCATGGCGGATACCCTGGGCCAGCGGGAAACCGGCGGGAAACCGCCAGCTCCCCTTTTCTGACCGCGGCGGTCAGAATCGCCCAGGAAGCACCGCCATCCTGTTGGCGGTGCTTCCGCCGCCCTCCCCCATGGCGGTCATGGACCACGAGGGTCAGAATGACCCCCGTTGTCTTAAAAAGAGGAGATCAAGTGCTCGTCCGTCAGCCGAGAAAACGTAAGTTTGATGTTCCATTTGATGCCAAGCCATTCCATGATGTAACCAGCAAAAGACAAATGGTGACTGTTCAATGTCCTGGCAAATCCATTACACAAGGTTCCTCGCATTTCATGTGGCTAAGCGCTCTGCAGATACTGATGTCAACATAGAGACTGGTTAAAAAAGGACAATTTGAAAACCTCAGACTGCTGTTGTTCCTACATCACCAGTGCATATCATGAGCACTGTTGCTGATTCCCAGTTTCTGAAGACACAATCAAGACAAGTCACCAAAGTGCCAGGAAGGCTTATTAAAGAGTTGTGATTGTGTATGTTTGTAAAAATGTTTTTTTATTTAACAGAGGGAAGATGTAGTGTCATGTGAGTGTGAATGATGGAATCAGTCGCGGCTCACTGGGATTCCTGGGGGCGGGGTAGGCGCACGGGGGTAAATCAATAAATTTAAATTAAAATATATATTTTTTTTTAAACTTACCTTCTCCTCCGTGCGTCACTCCTCTCTTCCATGTCATTGCTGCACGCAGGCACAGGCTCCCAGCCTGCCCTGATGCTGCTCTAAGCAGCGACAGGATTGGCTAGGAGCACCCTGGCTGGGTGATCCCAGGCAGACTGCAACGGCATTGCTGAGCTGCAGAGAACCCTGTGCGAATGTGTGCTTTGCCGGCCCAAGACAGCCAGCCAAACATACATGTGTAGTCAGTGGGAGTGCTGTGCACTCCCCCTCAGTGCACGTCACCCCCGTGGCCCCACCCCTTTAAAAGGTTTTGCAGCTGACGCTGCTGGGGGGGGCATGAGGGGGGCAATGCTCCTCCGCCCTTATGGCGGAGCCACCCCTGAATGGAACCCTTTTGGCTCCTGAAAGGCTCCGTAGAGTGGTGTCTTGGATGTTAGAATGTGGTGAAGTGAAGGCAGATTTAAAATGCTGAGTTTGTGGTTAGATGCAGTTGAATAAAGACGTGTAACACATAACTCCGTATGTGGCATATTCATTGGTGGGTACCTAGACTGGGATGGATGCTACAGTGTGCAGATCGGCTGTAAAAACCAGGTTCAACCAGGTCAAAAGTTTTACCGTCAGACAGTCTCTGAGATGGAAATAAAAAATCCTCAGCGGGGCTAGGCAGCAGAC
Organism: Pleurodeles waltl; assembly: GCF_031143425.1. Classification (NCBI taxonomy): domain Eukaryota; kingdom Metazoa; phylum Chordata; class Amphibia; order Caudata; family Salamandridae; genus Pleurodeles; species Pleurodeles waltl. Next base: position 694,908,038 of record NC_090445.1, read on the forward strand.
TGTAGAAGAGTAGGATGGGTAGCCATATGATCAGGTCCTGGTGAAGCTGTTGAGTTTTGGTGGGAAAGCCAGATGGGGAGAAATTCAAAATTTGTGCCGGATACCTTTGGCATCTTTGTCTGGTCAAGATTTCTATGTTTTGACTTAGTCACTTTTTTAGAGGTTGGATTCATCCAACAGGGCAAGGCTGCAAGCTGTATTTGAACAGGGTGAATACTTTCTCTGGAATTTACCACTAAAACGGATTTGCTGCTAAGGAAAAGCTCAGAGTGGGAGAAACTTAAATCTTTGGCCCTGCAGCAACGCAACCAAAGTTTCTAACTCTCAGTTGTCCCAGGATGGTAGAAGAAGTACACTTGGACAAAGCAAAGGGTACCAGAACCTCAAAACCAGCACTTAGGGGTCAAAAAGACTCACTCTAGCTGAAATCACCTCCAGGGCCTAGGGCAGGTCAACCTGAAACTGGTGAGCTGGGCTCTTCAGGAGAAATGGCTTATTGCAGCTTGTTGTTCCCTGTAGCCTACCAGGCAGTTAGCCAATGGACCCTTGGAGTTTACTTCTTTGTCATAGGTAAAAGAGGGAGCAGGTCCAGCCTTTTGGGTCTCCTAATAGGCCTAAACAGTTTATGCAGTCCTGCTTTTGTCTTCCAGTGGTCCAGTACTGTTTTGGGTGTGACTTTTATGCCTGGCACTAGAAGTGACTCCTGGCCCCTACCTAATCAAGTACCCAGGGGTAGCCCTACCCATTTTTGCAGTGGTTCCTGTGTACCCTATTGCAAACAATCCTACAGTATACCTGTCTGCCCAAATCCAAGAAGGTGTAACTTTCCCCCCTTCTGCAGAGCCTATGTGCCTAGCCCAGAGATCTGGCTGGGGAAATGAGCATTCTCTCCTCTGTAGTCACTCTGAACCAGTACTGGGGGCAGCTCCTCTCACAATGGGATTGGTGTGTGCCTCACTAGAGGAACACAGAAAGGCTGTACCCAGGTGTCAGCTAACATTTGCTTGTGATAGTATAGCAGTCTTTGAAGTTAATCAAGATCCTGGGCACACCCAGATGGTCATCCTGCCAGAGGAATAGAACACCTCTTCACGCCCAAGCTTTTGTTCTATTCTGGGAGCAGCTTTCAGACCTTATTAGGGCGCTATTTAGCTGCCAGGTGACAGATGAAGCTCATGCAAATGGGCTTCCAGAGTATTTAAGCAAGAAAAAGGTAACTTGCTAAAAGTCCCTCTTACAAAATATTTATAACAAATCCAACTTCACCAGTGAATTGAGCGTGTAATAAATATTTCAATAAGTCCAAGAATGAAATTTGTAGCTGTTTCCTAGTTTGGATTAATATTATTAAATTTAATATTATACCCATAGCTTTTCTATGGAATAGCCAACTATGCTACAGTGAAAATAGATTTTGTTAACTTTTCACTCTAAGGACACATTTAACATTAAAGTGTGACTTGTCCTACTTTAAAATAACTTTCACCCTGCCTTATAAGCAGCAATGCCTACTAAGGGTGATATATTAATATTTAAATGAAAGGTCTGGGGCTGTCAAAAGGGATTATTTTGACAGGTCTAATTTGTAGTTTTAAAACTGTACCACCAGGCTACAATGGTAGGCCTGCAGTCATGTTTGCACTGTCGCTGTAGTGGGTGGAACAATGTTCACTGCAGTCTACTAGTGGCATTTAACCTACAGGTGCTGGGTACACTCTGTAAAACATATTAGGGGCTTATAGGTATGTTACATTTGGAAGTTAGGAGTATAGCCAGTTTTATCATGTGTTAGGGATCACAGCACATGAACTGGGGAATAGGTAGCAGAGTGTCAGAGCACAGAGTCAACCAACCAGTAGCATCAGTCCAGAAAAATAGGGAATATCATGCAAAAGAGGCATTTTCCTTCAAACTGGATAACCCACTGAAGCTCTCAGTTATTCATTTTTCACTTGACTTCTAATAGGACTCTCGTCCGCACCGGAGTCTAACCTCTTACAACATCACCAACTTTTTCTGTGTGCCCACTTAAGAAAAATCTGTTCTCTCAAGTCCTGGCACTGCCCCACCACCATCAACATCTCCCATCAGTAAAATAACCCTTTTTCCTTGCAGCCAGCTTGTAGACCTTCCAGACCATCAGAGCAGCATCACTCCCCTGACCCCCCTGCAAATCAAACACAACACCTACAATACAGTTAAAAAGAGCTATAGCTGGGATTACTCCAGACACACCAAACACTTAAAGATTAACTCCTCTCTTTCTGTTCTCTATCACCTCCAACTTTGATTAAAACCTTAGCATAGCCTCAGTGGTGCTAGGTTTAAACAATGACATGCTCTTTACGTAGGCGTAGGTTGCAACTGACAGGGTTTCCTAAGCTTGTATCCTGCCACCTGCTTCTCTGTCTTCTGTTCCACAACTAGTTCATTGAGCCCTGTAGCTATTTCTTCACACTCTGGACATGGATTATATGTACTGATTCTTTATTGCAGGGGTCTCCAACTTATTCTGTAATAAGAGCTATGTACGCATCACACATTAGTGGTCACAATATTCAGGATTACTCTCACTGATCAACTCAGTGCATCAGACACGGTTGCTAGCAGTAATGTAAACAAGACTTTATCAATATGGAAAGCTTCTGTATGGGTAATATCTAACGACCATAGTTACCATGCCTTTGCTACCAAGGTAATAATATTTGAAAACATGTTTTCACAGTGCCATATGATTTATCACTCAAATATCCAATTTAAATATATTTTGGAAATGTAGCTATTTTTCTCCAACTATCAGCATATGAGTTCTGAAATGAGCACATTTTCATCTCAACTATACACTCTCAATTTTGGTGTACATAAATTAATTCAACCAAGCAAAAGCTTCTAATTTAGTAGACTGAGCTACAGAGGAGAGCTACTCTTACAGGCAGCTAGAAAGTTCACAAGCTACTTGTTGGAGAAGCCTGCCCTATAGGATCTTTGTTTTCAAATTGAAAAAGTGCAGTATTTTGGTATGAAAACCCTCGTCCATCTTTAGGGGGCTCAGTCACAGTCGTACATTGTTGTACAGTGCTGCAGGTATTGAAGTTGTACCTCTTTACTCACCCTCCTTGCTGCGATATTTAGGGCTTTTGCAGGAGCAAAACACAGTACTGCCTTATAAAACACCAACTCACAGCCAACCTCATACCAGTACTCATAGATGTCCTCAACGAAACTGTACGTCTGTTGTAGAAAGCTGGCTCTGTATATACTATATAAAAATGAGATATAGGCCCTCATTATAACATTGGCGGTAAATCCCACTTACTGCCACGGTGACTCCAGCCAACATACCGCCCAGGATATCCGTTCACCATATTATGACGCACACACACCAATCCGTCACTATTCAGCCACACACACAATTCCGCCACACCAAGGGTCAGTGATAAACTGGCGGTATCAAAACCCACACCGTTACGCCAACAGAACTACACCCATCACATTATGACCCACGAATCACCACGGCGGACATTCAATGGTGGTAAACCATTGGCGGTACATACAGTTGCGCTCAAAATACACACACACAAACAAAACAGCACCACATTGGACAATTCAAACAACACACACCTGACACTCATACCCACACCACACCTAAACACCCACACCACTATACAACACACACCCACAGTGCCCACAACCTTTTACAAATACAAACCATTGGCACGAGACGGACACCACGACCACAGACAAGACCAGAACCACACACCACCATCACCTATACACCACCCACGCGCCTTACGACACACACACCACAACACATCACCTTACACGCCCTCACCCACATTACTCACACAACACCCATTGCACCACAAAGAAACCCCCGAATTCTCAGAGTAGGAGCTAAGGGTCATGGTGGAGGAAATCATCAGGGTAGAGCCTTCACTATTTGGAGCACAAGTGCAGTAGATATCCATTGCTAGGAAGATGGAGCTATGGTGGCGAATCATGGACAGGTTCAACGCCGTGGGGGAGCACCGAAGAACTAGCGATGACATCACAAATAGGTGGAACGACCTACGGGGGAAGGTGCATTTCATTGCAGCAAGACACCAACTCGTTGTACAGAGGACTGGCGGTAGACCCCCACCTCCTCCCCCACAACTAACAACATGGGAGGAGCAAGTCTTGGCAATCATGCATCATGAGGGCCTGGCAGGAGTAGCAGGAGGACTGGACTCTGGTAAGTCAACTCTATACTATTATCACCCCCTACCTGCATGCCATCACATAACCCCACCCCACCGTCACCCGCATAACTTCACCACCGCCTACACACCCCACCATCACATATCACCCATCCCAATGCCAAGCCCTGCATGCACCACCAATGCATGGACTCACAGCCCTGCATGGACACCTATCACTAAAGTATGCACACTAGAGAGAATCAGCAAGCCCACCACATACCAACTCACACAAGTGAAAGCTGCCAGGGCGAATACAACCAAAGAGGGCAACCCACCAATGCACAATATGTCACACACAAACAATAACACTGCACTTACATCCCCACAGGTATCCCAGCCAATGTCAGCGGAGAAGAAGTGCCAGCACTATCCAGTCCCCCAACTGAAGAGGCCCACAGTGATGACAGCGACTCTGGTCACCTGGATCTGTATGACCAACCTGGCCCATCAGGAACTTCCGGACAGTCGGTTACCCAGGCACAGCCACACACCACCACAGAGCCTCCCCCCTCAGGAAACACCACCACAGCACCCACACAGCATACCCATACCTCTGTCCCCAGGACACGAAAATCAGCAGTGTGTCCACCACTACAGGGACACCAGGACACCCTTCACACCCAAGACAATCAGGGACCTGGGGTCAGTGGCAGTGGGCACACGGTTCAGGGGGCAGAGGCAAAGGACAACAAGGACACTGGGAGGACTGCTGTGCGCAAGGGGGAGGACAGGCCCAGGGAACCGTCTCTCCAGGAGGCACTCACTGAGATCCTGGAAGTGTAACAACATTCCCAGGATACGCTGGGCCAGATCCTGGCCAACGTGCAGGAGAACAGGCGGCTACAGGAGGGACAGTACCAGGGGATGAGGGAGGATTTGCAGGCCATTAACACCACCCTGGTCTCCATAGCAGGGGTGCTGGCAGACATGGCCAACATTATGAGGGAGGCAGTCTTACAACAGTGGGCCCCTGCCACTAGCCAGACATTTGAACTGCCTTCCCCCTCCGCTGCCACTAGTGGACAGAAGGCCCCGCCACAGGACCAATGGGCCACCAGCACCCTTTCCCATGCAGAAGGAGAGCCACCCCGCAAACGTTCCCTGCAATCTAGGCAGAAGCCAGAGACTATTGCCAAGACCCCACCAGGAAATTAGACTCTCCTGATTGTCACCCTTTTGTCCCACTCTGTCACCCTGTCCACCTTGAACTGCCATCGCTCCCCTTCCTATGTCCCCATGGACAATGTATCTGTGCTACAAACAGACTGGAACTTTACCCTGGACTTTCCTCCATCATCACCCCATCCCAATGAACTTGCCCCACTCCTACTTATCACTTCAATAAATACCCTTTGAACAAATACAAGTATGGAGTATGTCAAATGATTTAAGTATGTATTTGTTTAACCAGGTTCAAACATTGCAATTCAACTGACCTGTAGTTGTCTGCAGTGATCACACCACGAATGATAGTGGGGCACCAACATCTGCAAAAAGAGTTGCCAAAGGGTACAGTGAGTGGGCATAGAAGTGGGAAATAACAGCCTGCCAGTGACAAAGTGAAACAAAAAAATGTCAATGAAATGTGAAGTAACACTGTCTTACCTCTGTGTCATTGGATGTATTGTCGAATCACTGCAGTTCTGTTGTCCTCATCCTCATCCTCTGCCTCCTAATCCTCACTGTCCACAGGATCCACTGCTGCCACATGGCCTTCTCCAGCCTCCTTCTCCTGCAGAAAAGGCACATGGCGTCTCAAGGCAAGGTTGTGCAACATGCAGCATGCCATGATTATCTGGCAGACCTTCTTGGGTGAGTAGCACAGGGATCCACCTGTTAGATGGAGGCACTGAAACCTGGCCTTCAGGAGGCCAAAGGTACATTCAATTATCCTTCTTGTTCACCCATGTGCCTCATTGTAACATTCCTCTGCCCTTGTCCTGGGAATCCTCACAGGAGTCAGTAGCCATGATGGGTTGGGGTAACCAGTGTCACCTGCAAATATCGAGGGACAACATTTAGCCACACACTATCCCATATGGCATACTCCTACACTCATACACCAACATCCACTGGGTGGGCACCCGGTGCCTCTGTAATTGGCCCATCACATTTGGGATGCTGCTATTCCTCAGGATAAAGGCATCATGCACTGACCCAGGATACATAGCATTGACATGTGAGATGTCCTGGTCCACCAGGCACACCATCTGGACATTCATGGAGTGAAAACTCTTTTGATTTCTGAACACCTGTTCATTTTGCCAGGGGGACAAATGGAATATGTGTTCCATCAATTGCCCCAATGATGTTGGGGATATGTAAACTTTGCACTTGTATAGCGCACTACTCACCTGTTAGGGTCTCAAGGCGCTGTACGCATAGCACTGTGGAACCCCTCCTGGCTTTTCCCTGTGAGGCGCCCACTACTGGACAACCCCAGGGTGAAGCCAAGCATCCAAGCGCTGTGAGGGCCGTTGTGGAGATTAAGCAAGCTATTGCCCAGAGTTACAGAGTGGGACCCATTAATTAGATTAGGCACTGAGGCAAGAATTATCTGGTCCAAGGGAATTGAGCCCAAGACCCACCAAGGTGGAAACTGAACCCTGGTCCCGGACCAGATCTCTACATCAGGGTCTGCCGCTCTAACCATTGTGCCACACTTCTCCACTGCATATAAGTCAGCCTTCACAGTGGCCAAATCCTCCACCTGAGGGAAACCAATGTAGCTGCACATGTGTTTAATCAGGGCAGACATCACTCTGGTCAGCACTATTGCGAACATTGGCTGTGACATTCCTGCTGCCAAGCCCACTGTCACTTGGAAAGAACCAGTTGCCAGGCACTGGAGCACTGATAGCACTTGCACAAGAGGGGGGATCCCAGTGGGGTGATCCCAGTGGGGTGACAGTAGATATCAGGTCAGGCTCCAATTGGGCACACAGGCTGTGATTGTGGCCCTGTCAAGTCTATAGGTGAGGAAGATGTGCCTGTCCTCCATTGTTGTCAAGTCCACCAGGAGTCTGTACATGGGGGTATATCTCCATCTCCTATTCATCCGCAGAGGTAGAAATTTATGGGGCAAAAGAGTGAGGAGCCGGTCACAAACTGTACATCGTAGCCACAACAGTACAGTGCATGATGTCTATTTTTAACGTATATGTGGCATTTGTCATGTATGTCCAATTGTGTACTGTGACATAATTATAATCCAGGGCCTGCCCTCCCACCCCCCACGAAATGGCGTCCGCCTGTCCTGTGTGGAGGGAACAGTTGGAAGTGAGGTAATTCTGCTGACATTGTGCACCATTGCAGGAGGTGGTCGGGAACTGCCGTGCAACTCCTCTTTGAATAACATTGGCCCCTATGGGGTACAGTGGCCTATGGTGATGTACGCCGGCGGTGACGGTATGCACTGCCGCGTACGTGGCCGCCATTTTCTGTCTGATCACTCACTTGCTACTTCACCTTCAACAGGAGAGGACCTACACTGCATGTGCTGCTGTAACCTGTGTCTGGAACCTACCATGGCTCGTGTGACTGGGGAAAGGGCCCCTGCCTTCACCTCAGCGGAGTTGAAGCGACTGGTGGATTGGGTCCTACGCCAGTACCGACTGCTGTATGGGCCTCCAGACCAACAGGTGAGTACACTGTGAGCACAATGCATGGGGCAGGAATGCATGGAGTGGTGTGTGTGAAGGCTTCGTGTGGGGGGGTGGTGGATGGCCCCCGGGCGGCGGACAGCTTGTGTGCTGGCCCCTGTGTGTGCAAATGGCGATGTGAAGGGGTATGGTGGGCCATAAGTGTAACAGGCAGGACTGTCTGACTAATACTATTTTCCTGTGTGTATTGCCTCTGCAGGTCAGAGCCCATCAAAAGAAGGGTATATGGCGTGTCATCGCCAAGTACGTGCGGACCCTGGGGGTCTATGGCAGGCGGAGCACCCACTGTCGGAAACGATGGGAGAACCTGAGACGCTGGGCAATGAAAGATGGCGGAGGCCCAGCTGGGGATGGCCTCCCAACGAGGAAGGGGTGCCCATCGAACCCTGACCCCCCCTTGATGGCCTGCATACTGGTTGTGGCCTATCTGGAGCTGGATGGGCGCTTGAGGGCATCACAGCAGCCACAAGGGGGTGAGTACAGTTCCCATCATTACAACTTACGCATGGTAGGGGGGTACCCGGGTGGGGGATGTGTGTCAGTGGGTGCCCTTAGGCCAGGCCTGACATTGCAGAGTAGGTCCCATGTTGGCCAGGGTTCAGAAATGATAGTCCTGCTACCTAGCTTGAAGGTATCCACTACTGGGCAGGGCTGTGTGGATCCCAAGTGTGTTGCAGTGGGCGGTATGTGTCCATGCCCATGCCCATGCCCTGGTGGTTAGCATTATTACTGGTAGTGCATTGCATAGTGAGTAGGCCTGTATCCTGTGTGTGAGTGTGCTGTGTACGCCAACGGTGGTGTTGGTGCAGCCATTGACCAAGTGTATCCTTTGTCTCTCCCCCCCCCTTTTTGTTTTGTCACCCTGTCCTTATGTGCATTAGCATAATCTGGCAGAGGAGCAGAGGCACTGGCGACGGAGGGAGCTGACCCCAACAGGACCCAGGAGGCGGAGTCCGCCGACACTGAGGGCACCAGTGGGACGGAGGGCGAGGGGAGCACCATGGTGGAGACTGGAGGGGACAGTTTGGACACAGATACCTCCTCCGATGGGAGCTCCCTGGTGGTGGCGGACACTTCTGTGACCACCCAAGCTGCAGGTACAGCCACCACCCCCTGTACCAGCACCGCCCTCCCAGCAGCCCCTCTTCGAGTTGCCCATGCCCACTCACCCATGAGGGTGGGTATCTCCTTCGCCCGAGGCACCTCAGGCCCTGCCCCAGTGAGCCCTGCTGCCCTGAGAGAGGAGGGTATTGACCTCCTGCGATCCATCTCTGTAGGGCAGTCAACCATTGTGAATGCCATCCAGGGGCTGGCAGCCCAAATGCAACAGACAAATGCATTTCTGGAGGGCATTCACACTGGATTGGCGGCCCAACAGAGATCAATCCAGGCTCTGGCCTCCTCTCTGATGGTAGCCATTGTCCCTGTTTGCACCCTCCCCCTTCTGACTTCCTCTTCCCAGTCCCATTCTCCTCAACCCCAACCTATCCCAAGCGCACAGGCACACAAGCATGCACACAGGACAACACACAAGAGTGGCACAGGCAAACACAAGCACCACACATCATCCCACAGGCACTCACACAAACACCATCCAGATGCAGATATACACCAACATCCACTGTCTCCCCCTCCTCCTCCACCTCCACCTCCCTCCCAGTTGCATCTACACTCACACTTGCATGCACTACATCCTCATCCACTACCAGCATAACCACCACACCTAGCAGAACACACACCTCACTGGTAGACACCTCTACAACAGCCATGTGTACGTCCTCTGTGTCCTCTCCCACTGTGCCTGTCCCCCCCTCCCAAGGTACACAAACGCAAGCACTCAGACACCCAACAACCATCCACCTCACAACAGCATCTAGCCCATGCACCTGCACCCAAAATCAGCAGACAGACACCACCTACAACCACTCCCTCTTCCTCCACTCCCAAACTTTCTCCCTCTTCCCGCCCCAATGTCCCTAAGAAGCTTTTCCTATCGACCATTGACCTCTTCCCTACCCCTACCCTGTCCTTCACATCTGGCCATGGTGGCAATAACCCAGGCACGCATCTCAGCCACCCAGTGCACGGGCCCAGTAGTCTCCACACCAACTTGTGGAGGGAAAGGATCCAGTGCACCAGCCAGCCTCAAAGAAAGTGTGCCTGCCCCAGCTGCTGCCAGGAAGGGCAAGAAGCCTTTCCCAAATATTGCCAGAAAGGGCAAGGAGGCTGCCCCAAGTGCTGCCAGGAATGGCAAGGGGCCTGCACCAGCAGGCAGGAAGGACAAGGGGCATGGTGCAGGAACTTAGTCGGAGCCCACACCACCAACCGTGGTTGTGCAGCCATCCAAGGCTGCAGGGGATGGACTAGAGCCTCCCCCCACCACTACCAGCAGCAGCAGCAGTGCCACCACCACCAGCAGTGGGCAGCCGCCCAAGGCTGCAGGGGATGGCTGGAGCCTCCCCCACCACCACCAGCAGCATCAGCATCACCACCACTGAGCAGCCGTCACCGCCGGCGGACGGTCTGTAGCCCTGCCTCCATGGGCTGTTGTGCTGCTTGCCCCCTGAAAATACTGTGGGAATGACACCCAGCTGAGAGACTGTGACCTTGCACTCCCCAAGATCTAAAGCACAAGGCACGATGCCCCCTCCAGAACCAGTGGGTATGGCACCCACTCACCCCATTCTCACCAGGATCTGAAGCACAGGGCACGATGCCCCCTCCAGAACCAGTGGGTATGGCACCCACTCACCCCATCCTCACCGGGATCTAAAGCACAGGGCACAATGCCCCCTCCAGAACCAGTGGGTATGGCACCCACTCACCCCATCCTCACCCGGATCTACAGCACAGGGCATGTTGCCCCCTCCAGAACCAGTGGCAAAGACACCCACTGGAGAGAATGTTGCCCATCACTCCCCAGGGCCAGGCACAGGGCATGTTGCCCCTTCCAGAACCAGTGGATAAATCACCCACTTGAGAGACTGTGGCCTTGGACTCCCCAGGACCAAGCACAGTGCATGTTGCCCCCTCCAGGACCAGTGGTGTTGTTCTATCTGCCGGCTGAGGTACCCCCGTTCCCTGTCTCCCTGAGGTGCCTGCCTATTTTCCTACTGATGCCCCTGCCAAGTGTTACGGTTCCTGCAGGGAGAGGTGTGAAGCACCTCCACCCAGGACAGGCTTTGTTTCTGACCACAGAGTGCACAAAGGCACTCACCCCAAGTGGTCAGAAACTCGTCCGAAAGTGGCAGAATAGCACAGACCAGTCAGTCCTACACTAGCAGTTGGGCTAACATACATGGGGCATCTCTAAGATGCCCTCTGTGTAACTTTTTCAATAAATCTCACAATGCCATCAGTGTGGGTTTATTGTGCTGAGAAGTTTGATACAAAACTTCCAAGTATTCAGTGAAGCCATTATGGTGCTGTGGACCATACTCAATATGGCTACACTGCACTTACAATGTCTAAGAATGGATTTAGACACTGTAAAGGCATATTGCTCTTGCAGCTATGCCCTCACCTGTGGTATAGTGCACCCTGCCTTAGGGCTGTAAGGCCTGCTAGAGGGGTTACTTATCTGTGCCACAGGCAGGGGTTTGTGGGCAAGCCACCTTGAGAGGGGTGTCATGTCGACTTTGCCTTATTCTCCCCACAGCACACATGCTGCAAGGCAGTGTGCAAGGGCTGACTGAGGGCCCCCCAGGGTGGCACAATACATGCTTCAGCCCTTAGGGGCCTTCCCTGGCAACAGGGCCCTTGGGACCATGGGTAACTTTTAAAAGGGACATAACTGTGTGCCAGGGCTGTGCCAATTGTGGAAACAAAGATACAGTTTTAGGGAAAGAACACTGGTGCTGGGGCCTGGTTAGCAGGGTCCCAGCACACTTTCAATCAAAGTTGGCATCAACACTAGGCAAAATGTGGGTCGTAACCATGCCAACAGTGGCACTTTCCTACATGTGTGTGTAATGAGCAAACTAGTAAAAAGAGCAAAATGGTTTTGCATTCATAAACATGATTTGCAAATACCTTTAAGAACTTGGCCTCAAATAGATATGTCTGCCTGATTAGTTTAATGAGAAATCCTTCTTGCAGTGTCGGAGGTTTAGTGGTGCCCTATGGCAGGATGACTGTTTTAGGCAAGTCAAGACTCTCTTGGTCTGTCTTGCAAATCACCCACTATAGGACCCAATTCGAAAAAACTTATTTCTTTTATGAGGCATAATCGAAAGGAGTGTAGGCAAGGATATTTTTCTTCTTGCATCTGACCTAGGATGATAGTAACTGGTACAGTATCCTGTGTGCCAAACTGTATATTAGAGGTAACCAGATTAGTGACCTGAATTGTACTGATGACTGACTTCATTCTGTATCCCATCATAATACATCAGATACCTGTTACGGCATTCCAAAAGTATCCGGAGTTGTGTTGAACACGCATTTCTTTCTATAGTAGGAATATCAATGCCTCTCTTCTCCGCTGAGTAATGTGAGACATTTAAGAAAAATATATGCAGGGTTGCCTCTGTGAATTGAAAACGTTGTATCTATTTCATCATATAACTTGGGAGGTAGACCATGAAAACAGCCCACAAAATTGATGCTGGCTCATAATGGAGCCAGCGGCATTGTTGCGGTGCATAGGGTGCAACAGCACCCATCGCACTTTTCACTGTCTGCTAAAACATAGCTCTAACTCTAAATAAAGGCAGCCATCTTAAAAGAAATATTAAAATAAATAGGCTAGCACAGAGGTCTCAAGGCGCTGGGGAGGGGACAGGGGGGGAAAAGGGGCTGGGAGGATCACTGTTCGAAAAGCCAGGTTTTGAGGCCCTTCATGAAAAGAAGTAGGTTTTGGGTCTTGCAAAGGTGGGTTGGGAGGGCGTTCCAGGTTTTGGGTGCAAGGTAGGAGAAGGATCTGCCCCCGGTGGTGGTGTGTTTGATGCGGGGGACAGAGGCGAGAGAGAGGTCAGCTGAGCGGAGGTTTTGTGTGGGGGTGTGGAAGGTGACTCTCGTTGAGGTAGGCAGGGCCTGTGTTGTGGAGTGATTTGTGTGTGAGGATGAGGATCTTGAAGGTGATCCTTTTGTCAATGGGGAGCCAGTGGGGGGATTTGAGGTGTGGAGAGATGTGTTCGTGTCTGGGGAGGTCGAGGGTGAGTCGTGCTGCTGAGTTCTGGATGCGCTGTAGTTTGCGCTTGAGTTTTAGAGTGGTGCCGGCGTAGAGGGCGTTTCCGCAATCAAGTCTGCTGCTGATGAGTGCGTGAGTGACAGTTTTTCTGGTCTCTGTGGGGATCCATTTGAATGTTTTTTTCAGTATACGGAGTGTGTTGAAGCATGAGGAGGTGAGAGTGTTGATTTGTTGTGTCATCGAGAGGGAGGAGTCTAGGATGATGCCGAGGTTGCGTGCGTGGTTGGCGGGGGTGGGTGTAGGGCCTAGCGTGGTGGGCCACCATGAGGGGTCCCAGGTGTTTTTGTGTGGGCCAAAGAGGATTATTTCGGTTTTGCTTGAGTTGAGTTTCAGGTGGTTGGCTGTTATATATATATCACTTTTGTCAATATGTGTGTGGTTTCCCTGGGGGCTGCGATCGGCCCCCAGGAAAACCAGACCCACATATAAAAGTGATATATATATATATATATATATATATATATATACATATATATATGTATATATATGTATATATATATACATATATATATATATATAGAAGTTGTCTTGCAGTTGCAGCTTGCGTCTTCAAAGCAATGCACATACTTCAACTGACGCTTTTCAACTGTAGCTTTTAGGCAGCAATAAAAAAGTCAAGTAAGTATTGTGACTATGTTTCTGCTACAAAAGGGTCAGACTTGTCTAGTTGCAGTTTTAGTGCCATAAAGAAGCGCAGAAGGTTTATATGCCTACTGCAAAGAGCAAATCTGTATTTTATGTAAATAGCTGAGTACATTAGTAAAGTCAGCCATTACCTGCGCTATAATACCAATGAAATGTATGTGCGGGGTGGAGGGCGGCTATGGAGAGATGAAGGGCACTTTTGCTGGGTGGTAATGAGGGAATCCGAGGAGGAGGGAGTGGGAGCACCAATAATGATTGTTGGACTGGGCACAGGAGGTGCTAAAGACTGTGACGAATGGTATGTGACAAGGTGTTTTTTGAGTGTCTTGAAAGAACGTGCTGATTGAGGGAAGAAGTGCAGGTAAGGTGGCCTCTACTGTTGCACGTATCTCACACACACCATCGATTTTGTGACTGTCTACGTAGGCTAGTGTTTTAGAGCAACAGTTTAGCCAATAGCAGAGATGGCATCTTGATGGATGACTGCTGCCGGCACTCGGGTTATAGAGGACAGCTCTGACAGAGGAACAGAGACTGAGACATCAGATACTGAGACAGCATCTGAGGGATAGGACAATGGCGCAGACACTGGGAGTGGTTTTTCAGTCGGAGGAGTCCCATTCGATAACTCCTCTTCCAGTACATTATGAGGGAGGTGATGAGGACAGTCCTGCTGTCCCTTCGCAAGCTGTTTGTGCAACTGGGTAATAGTGGGTTAGCCCAACCCAGAGAGCAGGTGAATGCGGCGGCAAGCAGAGAGAGAGAGGGAGTGCTCTCTTGGGAGCTCCCCAATTTTGTTCAGCCCCAAATTCCACCACCCAAATCGTATTGTGAAGACATCAAAATTATCTATGGCAAAACAAACTGGTTTTGTAAGGCAGGCACCTGTGTTTTTGGTCCTGGGTTCGCGGCCATATAGAGAAACACACTAAACCCAAACATTTCTGGAAACTAGACATTCGGGGGAGTCCACAGAGGTGTGACTTGTGTGGATTCCCCAAAGTTTTCTTACCCAGAATACCCTGCAAAGCTGAAATGTTGAATAAAACTCTATTTTTCTCGCATTTCTGTCACACAAACTACAGGAATATGCTGGGATCCACAAAATTCCTACCACCCAGTGACTCCTCACCTGTCCTGATAAAAACACTACCCCACTTGAGTGCCTACACCTAATGCCTGCGTCAGGAATGGATCACCCCAGGGTCAACAGCTGCCTCATGTAACGACCAACATTGACCGTTGTGTGATCTATTCCTGTCACGGGCACCAGGCCTACCCACACAAGTGAGGTATCATTTTTATCGGGAGACTTGGGGGAACGCTGGGTGGAAGGAAATTTGTGGCTCCTCTCAGATTCCAGAACTTTCTGTCACCGAAATGTGAGGAAAACGTGTTATTTTAGCCACATTTTGAGGTTTGCAAAGGATTCTGGGTAACAGAACTTGGTCAGAGCCCCACAAGTCACCTCATCTTGGATTCCCCTGGGTTTCTAGTTTTCAAAAATGCACAGGTTTGCTAGGTTTCCCCAGGTGCCGGCTGAGCTAGAGGCCAAAATCCACAGGTAGGCACTGTTTTCTATGAAAAAATGTGATGTGTCCACGTTGTGTTTTGGGGCATTTCCTGTCGCGGGCGCTAGGCCTACCCACACAAGTGAGGTATCATTTTTATCGGGAGACTTGGGGGAACGCTGGGTGGAAGGAAATTTGTGGCTCCTCTCAGATTCCAGAACTTTCTGTCACTGAAATGTGAGGAAAACTTGTTTTTTTAGCCACGTTTTGAGGTTTGCAAAGGATTCTGGGTAACAGAACCTGGTCAGAGCCCCACAAGTCACCCCATTTGGATTCCCCTAGGTCTCTAGTTTTAAAAAATGCACAGGTTTGGTAGGTTTCCCTATGTGCCGGCTGAGCTAGAGGCCAAAATCTACAGGTAGGCACTTTGCAAAAAACAGCTCTGTTTTGTGTCAAAAAATGGGATGTGTCCACGTTGTGTTTTGGGGCATTACCTGTCGCGGGCGCTAGGCCTACCCACACAAGTGAGGTATCATTTTTATCGGGAGACTTGGGGGAACGCTGGGTGGAAGGAAATTTGTGGCTCCTCTCAGATTCCAGAACTTTCTGTCACTGAAATGTGAGGAAAACTTGTTTTTTTAGCCACGTTTTGAGGTTTGCAAAGGATTCTGGGTAACAGAACCTGGTCAGAGCCCCACAAGTCACCCCATCTTGGATTCCCCTAGGTCTCTAGTTTTCAAAAATGCACAGGTTTGGTAGGTTTCCCTATGTGCCGGCTGAGCTAGAGGCCAAAATCTACAGGTAGGCACTTTGAAAAAAACAGCTCTGTTTTCTGTCAAAAAATGGGATGTGTCCACGTTGTGTTTTGGGGCATTTACTGTCGCGGGCGCTAGGCCTACCCACACAAGTGAGGTATCATTTTTATCGGGAGACTTGGGGGAACGCTAGGTGGAAGGAAATTTGTGGCTCCTCTCAGTTTCCAGAACTTTCTGTCACTGAAATGTGAGGAAAACGTGTTTTTTTTAGCCACGTTTTGAGGTTTGCAAAGGATTCTGGGTAACAGAACCTGGTCAGAGCCCCACAAGTCACCCCATCTTGGATTCCCCTAGGTCTCTAGTTTTCAAAAATGCACAGGTTTGGTAGGTTTCCCTATGTGCCGGCTGAGCTAGAGGCCAATATCTACAGGTAGACACTTTGCAAAAAACAGCTCTGTATTCTGTCCAAAAATGTGATGTGTCCACGTTGTGTTTTGGGGCATTTCCTGTTGCGGGCGCTACGCCTACCCACACAAGTGAGGTATAATTTTTATCGGGAGACTTGGGGGAACGCTGGGTGGAAGGAAATCTGTGGCTCCTCTCAGATTCCAGAACTTTCTGTCACTGAAATGTGAGGAAAACGTGTTTTTTATAGCCACGTTTTGAGGTTTGCAAAGGATTCTGGGTAACAGAACCTGGTCAGAGCCCCACAAGTCACCCCATCTTGGATTCCCCTAGGTCTCTAGTTTTCAAAAATGCACAAGTTTGGTAGGTTTCCCTATGTGCCGGCTGAGCTAGAGGCCAAAATCTACAGGTAGGCACTTTGAAAAAAACAGCTCTGTTTTCTGTCAAAAAATGGGATGTGTCCACGTAGTGTTTCAGGGCATTTCCTGTCGCGGGCGCTAGGCCTACCCACACAAGTGAGGTATCATTTTTATCGGGAGACTTGGGGGAACGCTGGGTGGAAGGAAATTTGTGGCTCCTCTCAGATTTCAGAACTTTCTGTCACTGAAATGTGAGAAAAACGTGCTTTTTTAGCCACGTTTTGAGGTTTGCAAAGGATTCTGGGTAACAGAACCTGGTCAGAGCCCCAGAAGTCACCCCATCTTGGATTCCCTTAGGTCTCTAGTTTTCAAAAATGCACAGGTTTGGTAGGTTTCCCTATGTGCCGGCTGAGCTAGAGGCCAAAATCTACAGGTAGGCACTTTGAAAAAAACAGCTCTGTTTTCTGTCAAAAAATGGGATGTGTCAACGTTGTGTTTTGGGGCATTTCCTGTCACGGGCGCTAGGCCTACCCACACAAGTGAGGTATCATTTTTATCGGGAGACTTGGGGGAACGCTGGGTGGAAGGAAATTTGTGACTCCTCTCAGATTTCAGAACTTTCTGTCACCGAAATGAGAGGAAAACGTGTTTTTTTAGCCACATTTTGAGGTTTGCAAAGGATTCTGGGTAACAGAACCTGGTCAGAGCCCCACAAGTCACCCCATGTTGGATTCCCCTAGGTCTCTAGTTTTAAAAAATGCACAGGGTTGGTAGGTTTCCCTAGGTGCCGGCTGAGCTAGAGGCCAAAATCCACAGCTAGCCACTTGGCAAAAAACAGCTCTGTTTTCTGTCAAAAAAATGGGATGTGTCCACGTTGTGTTTTGGGGCATTTCCTGTTGCGGGCACTAGGCCTACCCACACAAGTGAGGTATCATTTTTATCGGGAGACTTGGGGGAATGCTTGGTGGAAGGAAATTTGTGGCTCCTCTCAGATTCCAGAACTTTCTGTCACCGAAATGAGAGGAAAACGTGTTTTTTTAGCCACATTTTGAGGTTTGCAAAGGATTCTGCGTAACATAACCTGGTCAGAGCCCCACAAGTCACCCCATCTTGGATTCCCCTAGGTCTCTAGTTTTCAAAAATGCACAGGGTTGGTAGGTTTCCCTAGATGCCGGCTGAGCTAGAGGGCAAAATCCACAGCTAGGCACTTTGCAAAAAACAGCTGTGTTTTCTGTCAAAAAAATGGGATGTGTCCACGTTGTGTTTTGGGGCATTTCCTGTCGCGGGCGCTAGGCCTACCCACACAAGTGAGGTATCATTTTTATCGGGAGACTTGGGGGAACGCTGGGTGGAAGGAAATTTGTGGCTCCTCTCAGATTTCAGAAATTTCTGTCACTGAAATGTGAGAAAAACGTGTATTTTTAGCCACGTTTTGAGGTTTGCAAAGGATTCTGGGTAACAGAACATGGTCAGAGCTCCACAAGTCACTCCATCTTGGATTCCCCTAGGTTTCTACTTTTCAAAAATACATAGGTTTGGTAGGTTTCCCTATGTGCCGGCTGAGCTAGAGGCCAAAATCTACAGGTAGGCACTTTGCAAAAAACAGCTCTGTATTCTGTCAAAAAATGTGATGTGTCCACGTTGTGTTTTGGGGCATTTCCTGTCGCGGGTGCTAGGCCTACCCACACAAGTGAGGTATCATTTTTATCGGGAGACTTGGGGGAATGCTGGGTGGAAGGAAATTTGTGGCTCCTCTCAGATTTCAGAAATTTCTGTCACTGAAATGTGAGGAAAACGTGTATTTTTAGCCACGTTTTGAGGTTTGCAAAGGATTCTGGGTAACAGAACATGGTCAGAGCTCCACAAGTCACTCCATCTTGGATTCCCCTAGGCTTCTAGTTTTCAAAAATACACAGGTTTGGTAGGTTTCCCTATAGGCCGGCTGAGCTAGAGGCCAAAATCTACAGGTAGGCACTTTGCAAAAAACAGCTCTGTATTCTGTCAAAAAATGTGATGTGTCCACGTTGTGTTTTGGGGCATTTCCTGTCGCGGGCGCTAGGCCTACCCACACAAGTGAGGTATCATTTTTATCGGGAGACTTGGGGGAATGCTGGGTGGAAGGAAATTTGTGGCTCCTCTCAGATTCCAGAACTTTCTGTCACCGAAATGAGAGGAAAACGTGTTTTTTTAGCCACATTTTGAGGTTTGCAAAGGATTCTGCGTAACAGAACCTGGTCAGAGCCCCACAAGTCACCCCATCTTGGATTCCCCTAGGTCTCTAGTTTTCAAAAATGCACAGGGTTGGTAGGTTTCCCTAGATGCCGGCTGAGCTAGAGGCCAAAATCCACAGCTAGGCACTTTGCAAAAAACAGCTCTGTTTTCTGTCAAAAAAATGGGATGTGTCCACGTTGTGTTTTGGGGCATTTCCTGTCGCGGGCGCTAGGCCTACCCACACAAGTGAGGTATCATTTTTATCGGGAGACTTGGGGGAACGCTGGGTGGAAGGAAATTTGTGGCTCCTCTCAGATTTCAGAAATTTCTGTCACTGAAATGTGAGAAAAACGTGTATTTTTAGCCACGTTTTGAGGTTTGCAAAGGATTCTGGGTAACAGAACATGGTCAGAGCTCCACAAGTCACTCCATCTTGGATTCCCCTACGTTTCTACTTTTCAAAAATACATAGGTTTGGTAGGTTTCCCTATGTGCCGGCTGAGCTAGAGGCCAAAATCTACAGGTAGGCACTTTGCAAAAAACAGCTCTGTATTCTGTCAAAAAATGTGATGTGTCCACGTTGTGTTTTGGGGCATTTCCTGTCGCGGGCGCTAGGCCTACCCACACAAGTGAGGTATCATTTTTATCGGGAGACTTGGGGGAATGCTGGGTGGAAGGAAATTTGTGGCTCCTCTCAGATTCCAGAACTTTCTGTCACCGAAATGAGAGGAAAACGTGTTTTTTTAGCCACATTTTGAGGTTTGCAAAGGATTCTGGGTAACAGAACCTGGTCAGAGCCCCACAAGTCACCCCATATTGGATTCCCCTAGGTCTCTAGTTTTCAAAAATGCACAGGGTTGGTAGGTTTCCCTAGGTGCCGGCTGAGCTAGAGGCCAAAATCCACAGCTAGCCACTTGGCAAAAAACAGCTCTGTTTTCTGTCAAAAAAATGGGATGTGTCCACGTTGTGTTTTGGGGCATTTCCTGTCGCGGGCACTAGGCCTACCCACACAAGTGAGGTATCATTTTTATCGGGAGACTTGGGGGAACGCTGGGTGGAAGGAAATTTGTGGCTCCTCTCAGATTTCAGAAATTTCTGTCACTGAAATGTGAGGAAAACGTGTATTTTTAGCCACGTTTTGAGGTTTGCAAAGGATTCTGGGTAACAGAACATGGTCAGAGCTCCACAAGTCACCCCATCTTGGATTCCCCTAGGTCTCTAGTTTTAAAAAATGCACAGGGTTGGTGGGTTTCCCTAGATGCCGGCTGAGCTAGAGGGCAAAATCCACACCTAGGCACATTGCAAAAAACAGCTCTGTTTTCTGTCAAAAAAATGGGATGTGTCCACGTTGTGTTTTGGGGCATTTCCTGTCGCGGGCGCTAGGCCTACCCACACAAGTGAGGTATCATTTTTATCGGGAGACTTGGGGGAACGCTGGGTGGAAGGAAATGTGTGGCTCCTCTCAGATTTCAGAAATTTCTGTCACTGAAATGTGAGAAAAACGTGTATTTTTAGCCACGTTTTGAGGTTTGCAAAGGATTCTGGGTAACAGAACATGGTCAGAGCTCCACAAGTCACTCCATCTTGGATTCCCCTACGTTTCTACTTTTCAAAAATACATAGGTTTGGTAGGTTTCCCTATGTGCCGGCTGAGCTAGAGGCCAAAATCTACAGGTAGGCACTTTGCAAAAAACAGCTCTGTATTCTGTCAAAAAATGTGATGTGTCCACGTTGTGTTTTGGGGCATTTCCTGTCGCGGGCGCTAGGCCTACCCACACAAGTGAGGTATCATTTTTATCGGGAGACTTGGGGGAATGCTGGGTGGAAGGAAATTTGTGGCTCCTCTCAGATTCCAGAACTTTCTGTCACCGAAATGAGAGGAAAACGTGTTTTTTTAGCCACATTTTGAGGTTTGCAAAGGATTCTGGGTAACAGAACCTGGTCAGAGCCCCACAAGTCACCCCATATTGGATTCCCCTAGGTCTCTAGTTTTCAAAAATGCACAGGGTTGGTAGGTTTCCCTAGGTGCCGGCTGAGCTAGAGGCCAAAATCCACAGCTAGCCACTTGGCAAAAAACAGCTCTGTTTTCTGTCAAAAAAATGGGATGTGTCCACGTTGTGTTTTGGGGCATTTCCTGTCGCGGGCACTAGGCCTACCCACACAAGTGAGGTATCATTTTTATCGGGAGACTCGGGGGAACGCTGGGTGGAAGGAAATTTGTGGCTCCTCTCAGATTTCAGAAATTTCTGTCACTGAAATGTGAGGAAAACGTGTATTTTTAGCCACGTTTTGAGGTTTGCAAAGGATTCTGGGTAACAGAACATGGTCAGAGCTCCACAAGTCACCCCATCTTGGATTCCCCTAGGTCTCTAGTTTTCAAAAATGCACAGGGTTGGTGGGTTTCCCTAGATGCCGACTGAGCTAGAGGGCAAAATCCACACCTAGGCACATTGCAAAAAACAGCTCTGTTTTCTGTCAAAAAAAGTGGGATGTGTCCACGTTGTGTTTTGGGGCATTTCCTGTCGCGGGCGCTAGGCCTACCCACACAAGTGAGGTATCATTTTTATCGGGAGACTTGGGGGAACGCTGGGTGGAAGGAAATGTGTGGCTCCTCTCAGATTTCAGAAATTTCTGTCACTGAAATGTGAGAAAAACGTGTATTTTTAGCCACGTTTTGAGGTTTGCAAAGGATTCTGGGTAACAGAACATGGTCAGAGCTCCACAAGTCACTCCATCTTGGATTCCCCTAGGTTTCTACTTTTCAAAAATACATAGGTTTGGTAGGTTTCCCTATGTGCCGGCTGAGCTAGAGGCCAAAATCTACAGGTAGGCACTTTGCAAAAAACAGCTCTGTATTCTGTCAAAAAATGTGATGTGTCCACGTTGTGTTTTGGGGCATTTCCTGTCGCGGGCGCTAGGCCTACCCACACAAGTGAGGTATCATTTTTATCGGGAGACTTGGGGGAATGCTGGGTGGAAGGAAATTTGTGGCTCCTCTCAGATTCCAGAACTTTCTGTCACCGAAATGAGAGGAAAACGTGTTTTTTTAGCCACATTTTGAGGTTTGCAAAGGATTCTGGGTAACAGAACCTGGTCAGAGCCCCACAAGTCACCCCATATTGGATTCCCCTAGGTCTCTAGTTTTCAAAAATGCACAGGGTTGGTAGGTTTCCCTAGGTGCCGGCTGAGCTAGAGGCCAAAATCCACAGCTAGCCACTTGGCAAAAAACAGCTCTGTTTTCTGTCAAAAAAATGGGATGTGTCCACGTTGTGTTTTGGGGCATTTCCTGTCGCGGGCACTAGGCCTACCCACACAAGTGAGGTATCATTTTTATCGGGAGACTTGGGGGAACGCTGGGTGGAAGGAAATTTGTGGCTCCTCTCAGATTTCAGAAATTTCTGTCACTGAAATGTGAGGAAAACGTGTATTTTTAGCCACGTTTTGAGGTTTGCAAAGGATTCTGGGTAACAGAACATGGTCAGAGCTCCACAAGTCACCCCATCTTGGATTCCCCTAGGTCTCTAGTTTTCAAAAATGCACAGGGTTGGTGGGTTTCCCTAGATGCCGGCTAAGCTAGAGGGCAAAATCCACACCTAGGCACATTGCAAAAAACAGCTCTGTTTTCTGTCAAAAAAAGTGGGATGTGTCCACGTTGTGTTTTGGGGCATTTCCTGTCGCGGGCGCTAGGCCTACCCACACAAGTGAGGTATCATTTTTATCGGGAGACTTGGGGGAAGGCTGGGTGGAAGGAAATTTGTGGCTCCTCTCAGATTTCAGAAATTTCTGTCACTGAAATGTGAGAAAAACGTGTATTTTTAGCCACGTTTTGAGGTTTGCAAAGGATTCTGGGTAACAGAACATGGTCAGAGCTCCACAAGTCACTCCATCTTGGATTCCCCTAGGTTTCTACTTTTCAAAAATACATAGGTTTGGTAGGTTTCCCTATGTGCCGGCTGAGCTAGAGGCCAAAATCTACAGGTAGGCACTTTGCAAAAAACAGCTCTGTATTCTGTCAAAAAATGTGATGTGTCCACGTTGTGTTTTGGGGCATTTCCTGTCGCGGGCGCTAGGCCTACCCACACAAGTGAGGTATCATTTTTATCGGGAGACTTGGGGGAATGCTGGGTGGAAGGAAATTTGTGGCTCCTCTCATATTCCAGAACTTTCTGTCACCGAAATGAGAGGAAAACATGTTTTTTTAGCCACATTTTGAGGTTTGCAAAGGATTCTGGGTAACAGAACCTGGTCAGAGCCCCACAAGTCACCCCATCTTGGATTCCCTTAGGTCTCTAGTTTTAAAAAATGCACAGGTTTGGTAGGTTTCCCTATGTGCCGGCTGAGCTAGAGGCCAAAATCTACAGGTAGGCACTTTGAAAAAAACAGCTCTGTATTCTGTCAAAAAATGTGATGTGTCCACGTTGTGTTTTGGGGCATTTCCTGTCGCGGGCGCTAGGCCTACCCACACAAGTGAGGTATCATTTTTATCGGGAGACTTGGGGGAATGCTGGGTGGAAGGAAATTTGTGGCTCCTCTCAGATTCCAGAACTTTCTGTCACCGAAATGAGAGGAAAACGTGTTTTTTTAGCCACATTTTGAGGTTTGCAAAGGATTCTGGGTAACAGAACCTGGTCAGAGCCCCACAAGTCACTCCATCTTGGATTCCCCTAGGTTTCTACTTTTCAAAAATACATAGGTTTGGTAGGTTTCCCTATGTGCCGGCTGAGCTAGAGGCCAAAATCTACAGGTAGGCACTTTGCAAAAAACAGCTCTGTATTCTGTCAAAAAATGTGATGTGTCCACGTTGTGTTTTGGGGCATTTCCTGTCGCGGG
The DNA here is from genome assembly GCF_031143425.1 of Pleurodeles waltl. Taxonomy (NCBI): domain Eukaryota; kingdom Metazoa; phylum Chordata; class Amphibia; order Caudata; family Salamandridae; genus Pleurodeles; species Pleurodeles waltl. The sequence goes on from NC_090445.1 coordinate 694,931,848, forward strand.
CGCTAGGCCTACCCACACAAGTGAGGTATCATTTTTATCGGGAGACTTGGGGGAATGCTGGGTGGAAGGAAATTTGTGGCTCCTCTCAGATTCCAGAACTTTCTGTCACCGAAATGAGAGGAAAACGTGTTTTTTTAGCCACATTTTGAGGTTTGCAAAGGATTCTGGGTAACAGAACCTGGTCAGAGCCCCACAAGTCACCCCATATTGGATTCCCCTAGGTCTCTAGTTTTCAAAAATGCACAGGGTTGGTAGGTTTCCCTAGGTGCCGGCTGAGCTAGAGGCCAAAATCCACAGCTAGCCACTTGGCAAAAAACAGCTCTGTTTTCTGTCAAAAAAATGGGATGTGTCCACGTTGTGTTTTGGGGCATTTCCTGTCGCGGGCACTAGGCCTACCCACACAAGTGAGGTATCATTTTTATCGGGAGACTTGGGGGAACGCTGGGTGGAAGGAAATTTGTGGCTCCTCTCAGATTTCAGAAATTTCTGTCACTGAAATGTGAGGAAAACGTGTATTTTTAGCCACGTTTTGAGGTTTGCAAAGGATTCTGGGTAACAGAACATGGTCAGAGCTCCACAAGTCACCCCATCTTGGATTCCCCTAGGTCTCTAGTTTTCAAAAATGCACAGGGTTGGTGGGTTTCCCTAGATGCCGGCTGAGCTAGAGGGCAAAATCCACACCTAGGCACATTGCAAAAAACAGCTCTGTTTTCTGTAAAAAAAAGTGGGATGTGTCCACGTTGTGTTTTGGGGCATTTCCTGTCGCGGGCGCTAGGCCTACCCACACAAGTGAGGTATAATTTTTATCGGGAGACTTGGGGGAAGGCTGGGTGGAAGGAAATTTGTGGCTCCTCTCAGATTTCAGAAATTTCTGTCACTGAAATGTGAGAAAAACGTGTATTTTTAGCCACGTTTTGAGGTTTGCAAAGGATTCTGGGTAACAGAACATGGTCAGAGCTCCACAAGTCACTCCATCTTGGATTCCCCTAGGTTTCTACTTTTCAAAAATACATAGGTTTGGTAGGTTTCCCTATGTGCCGGCTGAGCTAGAGGCCAAAATCTACAGGTAGGCACTTTGCAAAAAACAGCTCTGTATTCTGTCCAAAAATGTGATGTGTCCACGTTGTGTTTTGGGGCATTTCCTGTCGCGGGCGCTAGGCCTACCCACACAAGTGAGGTATCATTTTTATCGGGAGACTTGGGGGAATGCTGGGTGGAAGGAAATTTGTGGCTCCTCTCATATTCCAGAACTTTCTGTCACCGAAATGAGAGGAAAACATGTTTTTTTAGCCACATTTTGAGGTTTGCAAAGGATTCTGGGTAACAGAACCTGGTCAGAGCCCCACAAGTCACCCCATCTTGGATTCCCCTAGGTCTCTAGTTTTCAAAAATGCACAGGGTTGGTAGGTTTCCCTAGGTGCCGGCTGAGCTAGAGGCCAAAATCCACAGCTAGGCACTTTGCAAAAAACAGCTCTGTTTTCTGTCAAAAAAATGGGATGTGTCCACGTTGTGTTTTGGGGCATTTCCTGTTGCGGGCGCTAGGCCTACCACACAAGTGAGGTATCATTTTTATCGGGAGACTTGGGGGAACGCTGGGTGGAAGGAAATTTGTGGCTTCTCTCAGATTTCAGAAATTTCTGTCACTGAAATGTGAGGAAAACGTGTTTTTTTAGCCACGTTTTGAGGTTTGCAAAGGATTCTGGGTAACAGAACATGGTCAGAGCTCCACAAGTCACTCCATCTTGGATTCCCCTAGATTTCTAGTTTTCAAAAATACACAGGTTTGGTAGGTTTCCCTATGTGCCGGCTGAGCTAGAGGCAAAAATCTACAGGTAGGCACTTTGCAAAAAACAGCTCTGTATTCTGTCAAAAAATGTGATATGTCCACGTTGTGTTTTGGGGCATTTCCTGTCGCGGGCGCTAGGCCTACCCACACAAGTGAGGTATCATTTTTATCGGGAGACTTGGGGGAATGCTGGGTGGAAGGAAATTTGTGGCTCCTCTCAGATTCCAGAACTTTCTGTCACCGAAATGAGAGGAAAACGTGTTTTTTTAGCCACATTTTGAGGTTTGCAAAGGATTCTGGGTAACAGAACCTAGTCAGAGCCCCACAAGTCACCCCATCTTCGATTCCCCTAGGTCTCTAGTTTTAAAAAATGCACAGGGTTGGTAGGTTTCCCTATGTTCCGGCTGAGCTAGAGGCCAAAATCCACAACTAGGCACTTTGCAAAAAATAGCTCTGTTTTCTGTAAAAAAAATGGGATGTGTCCACGTTGTGTTTTGGGGCATTTCCTGTCGCGGGCGCTATGCCTACCCACACAAGTGAGGTATCATTTTTATCGGGAGACTTGGCGGAACATAGAATAGCAAAACAAGTGTTATTGCCCCTTGTCTTTCTCTACATTTTTTCCTTCCAAATATAAGAGAGTGTGTAAAAAAGACGTCTATTTGAGAAATGCCCTGCAATTCACATGCTAGTATGGGCACCCCGGAATTCAGAGATGTGCAAATAACCACTGCTCCTCAAAACCTTATCTTGAGTCCATTTTGGAAATGCACTCTTCATATTTCAGCAAATGAATTGCTGTATACCCAGTATAGAATGAAAACCAACTGCAGGGTGCAGCTCATTTATTGGCTCTGGGTACCTAGGGTTCTTGATGAACCTACAAGCCCTTTATATCCCCACAACCAGAAGAGTCCAGCAGACAAAACAGTATATTGCTTTCAGAAATCTGACATCGCAGGAAAATGTTACAGAGTAAAACATAAAGAAAAATGGCTGTTGTTTTCAGCTCAATTTCAATATTTTTTTATTTCAGCTGTTATTTTCTGTTTGAAAACCTTGTAGGATCTACACAAATGACCCCTTGCTGAATTCAGAATTTTGTCTAGCTTTCAGAAATGTTTAGCTTTCCGGGATCCAGCATTGGTTTCACACCCATTCCTGTCACTAACTGGAGAAATGTGTTTTTCTGATTCAAGTCTGCCCGTTCCTGAAAGGTGGGAAGATAGTGATTTCAGCACCAGAAACCCTTTGTTGATGGCATTTTCAGAGAAAAAAACACAAGCCTTCTTCGGCAGCCCTTTTTTCCCATTTTTTCAAATTTTTTGGGAAAAAACAAACTTTTCACTGTATTTTGGCTATTTTCTTGGTCTCCTCCAGGGGAAACCACAATCTCTGGGTACCATTAGAATCCCTAGGATGTTGGAAAAAAAGGACGCAAATTTGGTGTGGATAGCTTATGTGGACAAAAAGTTATGAAGGCCTAAGCGCGAACTACCCCAAATAGCCAAAAAAGGGCTCAGCACTGGGGGGGAAAAGGCCCAGCAGCTAAGAGGTTAAAACATAGTTTATTTTTTAAATATTATTAATATTATTAGTATTATCATCATACTTATAATTATTATTACCATCATTTTTATTTGCAATAATAAAAAAACACCACCACCATCACCACCAACAATAATAATAATGAAAATAATACACATCCTTGTTATATTGTAATGATGTTTACTACTTAGAATTTCTTACATTTTAATTTTTTATTTTCAGAACTATTTATTAATGTGTAGTTTTACTAATTGTATGTAGTGTATTTGAACCCTCCCCCCATGTATATACTGTCCCCAGTGATTGTTAGGCTGGAGTTGGAATAGTAAATTTGACTACCAAATGTATACACTTGCCCCAAGGTTTGTTGGACTGGAGATTGAATAGTAAATCTCCTCCCAACTCCTTCAATGTATGCACTTCCTTCAATGTTTGTGAGACTGAAAATACAATAGTTAAATATGACCATCCAACCGTATGAACGTTTCTGCAGGGGTTGTTAGACTGACGTTAGTAAGGTAAATCTGCCTGTAACCCCAATATGTTTGCCAGATTGCATGGTAAATTTGCCCCATCCCCCATCCAAAATATACATTTATCCCAATGTCTTTTTGGTTGGATGCACTTTTCCAAGTATTTGTTAGACTGAAGTTAAAATAGATAATCTGACTCACCAATATATGCACTATCCACTGTGTGTTGAGACTAGTATTTGAATAGAAAATATGCCCACACCCCTTATTTATATGTACCTTAACTTTTGTTAAGTTGGAGTTAGAATAGTAATTCTGATCCTCTCTTCCAGCCCCAATGTATGCACTTTCCCCAATAGTTGTCAGACTGGAGCTATAGAAGTAAACTTGGCCCACCACCAAAATCTGCATTTACCCTAATTCTTGCTAGGGTTGAGTTACAATAGTAAATCTGATCCAACTCCCCTCATTTAATGAATGCACTTTCCTCAATAACTGCTAGACCAGTGTTAGAGTAGTAAACTTGAACAATGCCTAATTTAATTATTTTCCCAATATTTGTTGTGGTGAAGTTAGATTAGTAAAGTCGACTTTCCCCGTCCATAATGTGCACGTTTTGCCTAATGTTTGTAGCATTCTACTTAAAATAGAGTATTTCAACATTTTTGTTTTTTTTAAATAACTTTGGTTTGGAGTTACATTGGCACATCTTACTTTATCTTGGAAATTTGTTTTAAATATACAATAATCATATTAGATGTACAGCTGTATATGTTTAAAAATACTTTATCTAATGTTTATAATTTTTATTATGTTTCATTTTGTAAAAAAACTTACTATTTTTATTTTCAGTATTCAAATACTTTCTTTTTTCTAATATTTGAATACATTTACAATATGTTTTTATATTTTTAAATGTGAATGATAATTGTCTGCTCGTGTGTTTTATTGTTTAATTCAAATTACCAATATTCTATATATTTTTTAAGAACTAATTTATTTCTTTTATAAATGTGTTTTAATGTTTAATTTAGTAAGAAAATGTTTGTCATACACTGATAAGTCTTCTTTAAGGTTAGACGTGATTTAAATATATTTTTTAAATAAAATAGTTAAAAAAACAAACTTTTATCTTAAATTGTAATAATGTTAAATAAATGAACTAGATAAACCTGCCGTCATACTGTCAATATTGTGGACCAATTTTGTACTTTACCTTATATCTATGTAAATTCGAAACATTGACCACAATATTTGTGCACAATGATATTTTTGTGGTTGATATTTTGCTTAACAGTAAATAACATTTTTGCACAATTGGTCACAGTTTGGATTTAACAGAGGTGTAGCTTTCATTAGAACAGGGGGACCCAAAATTCTGTGAGGACTACTTGAGCCTGGTTGCTAGCTGCTTCGTACTAGCCAACTGAGGTGGTGGACATCTTCCTTTCTAATGCTAGGCTTGATGTCACCCTTACTATATAACTGCTAAAAAAACATTCAGAAATGTAATAAGGTAGACAAGCTTTTGAAACATATCTAAATGTTTTGGTAATTGGGCATATTTCCTCACTTGATATATGTGTTGAAAGACTGGAGTTGGTGTTCATAAACCCTGTCACGACAAATAGAGTGCACCTTGGGCAAAAGAGGAGATGATTTAGGCACCTAAGGTGACAAGTTTGGATTGCTACATAGAATCGGGAAGTTGGCACCAAAGTCATCATCGTTTGCGAGACTCACTTTCACTAATCTCATGGAAAGGTGATGGTAATTGCTTTGCTGTTCACTGGTTCTCGCCTCATCTTATCTTACTGTGAGCAAAGTTCTTGAGCAACAAAACCCTGACATGAAATATGCATCAAAATCTATAGTAAGAAGTTTTTTCCTCTTTTTGTTCTGGAAATTAAAGATCACTGTCTACTGGCTGTAGTGAGAAAGGCCCTCAGTAAACCACTTGTTTACAAAACACTGCTGAAAGCTTTAAGGATGGTGTGCAAACTGAGATTTGTGGAGAATATGTTTACAGATGGGGGAATCTAAAACACTATGCATTTAAGTACATTACAACAAAAAGTGAAATAATACAATTTCAGGACTTGAGTGACTGAAACATTATGAAGTGATTAGCAGCTTAATAAATCTACATGACAGTGACAAACCCTACTATGAATCAGATTCAGATGGTCTACTGCTAATTTCACAAGTCTGATGACCTCAAAACCATATTTTAAGTTGCTGTCAATTACTGGAAGCTGTGAATATGCTTCTTGTTTCCTACTATTTGCCAGAGAAAAGGGTGAATCCTGTCAGCAAGCACAGTGCCATCCTGCGCTTAATATATTTGTGAATAGTGTCTCCGATTTTTGCATTATTCTGTTGCGAAAGAGGGTGTCATGTTCTGAAGGTATATGGCCCGATAAAGTCTAGATAGCGGATGGAAAGAGTTAGAAGATCTAGGAAGGTTGATGAGATTATGGGAGATTGCCCCAGTAGAGCAATTCCCTTGGTTATCTCCTTTGCCTGTAAGGCCAGTGGGAAAGTAAAGTTATGAATAGTTTCCCATTGCGTTTTATGGAGAAGATTATTATAAAAGGCCCTCATTTTGGGGGTGAGCCAGGCACTTTTTTGAGCCTCCAGGAATGGTGTTTGATTTTCTATTGATTTGCTACACATTCTGGACCTAGTCTATTTTTCAGACTTGCCCACTGGTACATCTATTTTAAATTCTAAGAGCCGTAATGGCAATTGTTTTCTGAAATTTATGACTGATTTATTAAACCTAACTATATTTTGGCTTCTGTATTACACTTTAATATTTTAATAAACGTTATTTTTTTCTAATTGACTGATCTCAAACTCCCTTCTTGAGTTAGCCTTATTTATTGACTGTATTTTAAACGCTGTATTGAATTTTGTCTTTAGGAACACACTGCCATCTATTTTTGAGGACAATGCCGTCCCCAAACTCTTAGTAGGCACATTGTCCATGCAGATCATGCAGTACTGAGCTGGAGCACAGTACTGTCAGAATTGTTGAAACTGAGTGAGACAAGAAGAGGCTAGCTCTGACTTCTCAGCTCTAAGGAATGGAAGGAAGATTCAAGAGGTTTACCTGCAGAAAAATGTAGACTGTTGGACTATTACTTAGCATAAAAGCTGATACACTCAAAAAAGGGAAAATGAAGGAGAATCTGCCTGAGGCAATGTCTCAGTAGTCTTAACAAGAGTGACTGCATTTTGAGATCAAGGCTTATCATATTTTACTGTGAAAATCACATTACTCAATACAACAAAGGTATCTTACTTCAAGAGATGCACTCAAAAGAGCATGCATGTTAAGGTTACAGTTTACCAAGTTTGACCGGAGAGATACACAAGCACAGCAGTTTTACACTCTGTTCTGTGTATAAGTATTTCATGATGAACATTTCTCTCTTTAGTAATAGGTGCCATGATGTAACTGAGTGCTCAAAAGGAGAGTGGTGGACAAATTATGAAAAAGTTAAAAGTAAAAAAAATAACTGAACGGAGAGCTCCTCCCACAGTGAGGAGCACAATAAAGGAGGATCTTGATTAGATTAGCTATCCTGTATGATTAAGTTACAGTAATGGGCAGAAACCAGATAGGCAATCAAGAGATGTATGCCACGTACAATTAATAGCCAATTATAGATGAATAAGTTGCTGATAGAAGGAGATGTTTACCTATGTTTGTTAACAAGCAAATCACAAATATATATAATTATACTAGGTTTACCTAGGGACTAACTAAAAAAATATGTAGGTGTATTAACAGAATTTTAATACATACTTATCACTTTTGATCAGATGACAGAAGTTGGTAACATCTGAAAATAATATCTAAAAATGCACTTTACTGTATTCCTAATCATAGATAATCTCAGGATGTGAGTAAAGCTACAGTTGGGAGATAGATTGTCGCTAGAGTGAAAAACAGTGATCATCAGCAAGAAGAAAAATGAGGTAAAAAGTTGATATAAGTGAACAAATAGCTGTCTGGGCTATATCAGTCTTCGAAAGGGTCAAAACGATAGTGCTTAGGTTGGACACCAGACTGAGGTAAGAACTAAGGACTGTAAAAAATATAAGGCTGGTGTGTAGCCTGGGGAGGTTGAGGGTAAAATACTCTCCAGATAAGACAAATATTGATCTAATTCTTGATTAGGGCTCCTCAAAGCAAAATGGTGGCATGTGCTGGTTCTCACAGAGCAGGCTACATGGGGCTGTCGGCCTGGATGTTTTAATCCGGCAGATGAAGAAGTGCAAGTTGTGATCAGGAAAGCTGAGTGCACCGACCCACCAAGTGTCAGATAAAATGGGGTAGAAATATGTAAATATATGATCATTTAAAAAAAAGAACAATCATTACTGAGTTTATTCATGCAATTTATAATTCTTTAGTGAATTATTTAATTATTCATGCATTTCTCGCACACATATTTGCTATTCTTGATTAGTTTATGAGACATCTTCATTGCCATCCAAAGGGCTGAATCCCAGCTCTGGTATCACATACCCTAGAGTGATCCAGTCTGTTGAAGTCACTGTATGAACTGTTTATTTTGTGGAAGAAGTTGTCCACAGTCTCCTGCTGCCATTCGCCATCCGAATTCATCACCCCACATACTGAGGGTTCCTTCTGTACATCCTCTAGCTTGTACAGAAGGTGCTCACCTAGTGTTGACTTCTCCATTGGCTCAATTCCATAGCCCTGATCACCGATATGGATTACTCCCCTGAAAGAAAGAAGGAACACTCAGGTGAGACAATGGCAACATCTGCTTTCTTTCTTTTTCCAGCACTGAGATCCACATCTCTTGACTAAGTTCAGGGAGGCGTCTCATATCATTCTGAGTGGTTTCTCTGTGAGATTCTAATGCTTTAGCTTAGGATGAACATACGTACCAAGTGGGTTAATGGATGTTTGGGTTCAATAATAAACAAAATTTGGTCTTTACAGGCTCTTGTTTGTGATCTTCAATGCATTTTATAAAGCTTAAAATGGTAGATCTAAACTTCACTTTAACTTGACAGATCATCAGAACCCAGGCACAAGTTAATACATAATTTAAGCAAATATACGTGATCATATTGCAAACCACCTATAAAACATGGGGCACTTTAAAAGAGCACATACTAGAGGTAGGTCAGTGCAAGAACAGAATGCTCTGGGGATAACTCTATCTCTAGGGACTTTAAAATAATCTAAGTGAATGTGTTATTCACAGTGGGCCCACCTACACAAGTCTCCAGTCACCTGTTAGTCTAAACACTGGTCCCACACGTATCCAAATACAGTATCTGAAAAATATACAAAAACTCTAGGTTCCAGTAGTGGTGATGTACTCATATCATATTCAATACAATGCATAGATAGCTTTAGACACCATTAGCATGATGCGTCTTCAAGGTCCTCTCTCATCACCTGTGACTCCCCTTTGCATGTGTCCTGAAGAGGGTTGTGTCAAACGGAGACTCTCCTCAAATGTATTTTGGGTATCCTGGCATAGACTGCTTATGTGGATTTTGATAATACGCTGGATTCCCTCTGTGTGCTTAGGAATGTGCCTATTCAGAATTCCTCTATGCATCTTCCTGTGTGTGTGTGTCTCTCTCCTCAGATTCCTATGCATGTCTCCTCACTCCCCTTGTGGATCTCTTCAGACTCCTCATGAGTGCCTCCCGAAATTTCCTGCCTATATCCTGCAGTGGTCTCATCTATACTGTTCCTGAGATTACTCTTGGAGTACAGCTCATACTTAAGTGATCACATCTTACAGCAATGAAAGCCTTAAGTATCACAGTGGTATTTCACCAGCACTACAAATCCACAAAATCCACTCCAAATTATAGTACCTGAGCCCATGACATGTACTCAGAGCAACCATTGACTTTTCCATGCCTTCAACACGTCCATGGTAATAACAGTGTGTCTGTAACAAAAAAATAAGCAATTACTCAATTGTAGATTGTAGTTTGTCTCTGGAGAGCATCTGGTGTAATTGACTTGACACATCATAAAAGGGGTTGATTATTCAATGAATGTTCATTCAAAGCCTATGGCATTTTAGAAAATCGATGTGAAAATTGTGCTTTAAAATTTAGATCACTTTCGTTTCAAACTTTTCTAGGGGAGTGAAACCCCCTAGAAGAGCTCTGGCTTATTCGCTTTGCTCATGTGCTACAATTCAGAGCAAGTATTATACCTCATAACCTTCAAAGATCAAGTTAGCACCATAATAAAAGTGTTATCTTAAACAGTTATTTGTTGATGTTGTTACATTATTACTGCAGTTATGGAACTTCAGAGATGTCAGTTCTTGGATGCCATTTAGGTTAAGGTCATGTGGCATGATTTAATAAAAAAAAGCAGGGTCGAGTCATATGATGTCACTTCCTAAGATGTCATTAAGGTCAAAGGTTCTGTGATACCACTTTCGCTACCTCTGATGTTATGGTGAATCGACATCCATGGACAAGACTCTTGTGGTTTCTGGGTTTGAAAATAGGAGCAGCACTTGACCTCCCTGTCTTATCAGCCTCTCCCCTTATCCACTGCTGCCGCAGCCGCCTTGGGCTCCCATGACAGTATGTCTGCCTCCACTGTTCCCGCCTCTCTGCAGCTGCTGGTCCGACCCAGCTGCCAGGGCTTTTAACTCTCTGGGGCCTGAACTGTAAGTGGGGGATTGGTGTGAATGACTATTACAGTAATGACAATTGGCTGATTTCTCGATCAATTTTTGACTAATTCCTGTTTTTTGGGGCACTTGGTACAGGGCTAGTCTCTTCTTGGGGTTGTGTGCACTCCCCCATTCCCACTGCTCATTCATCTCTCAACCCTGCCCCCTCCTGTGCCCGCTGTTCTCTCATTGGCTTCCAGTCACAGCAGGCTCTCTTCCCGCTCGACACCCTCCCACCTCCCAGGGCTTTTTATGGAGGCATGGGGCTGCACTGAGGGTGTGCCCCTGGCTTGCCAATGGCGTGCTAAAGGGAAGCCCATCTGTGCCCTTCTGTCCTTGACCGCACCCAGCGCCAGGAGCCCTGGCCCTCCACACTCTCATACATACTCCGCTGCCAATCTCCGAGCCCTGGACCCTCAATGAAACAACTGCTGCATCGCCTCGCACCACAGCAGGAACGTTTGCATGCATCCACTGCAAGGTCTCCTCCACCCTAGCACCTCCCACCGTCACCATAAGCACTGACACCCCTGCAGAGCAAGGCCACCCTCCCACTGTAGCAAGTCAGCTGCCTTGTGCTCAACACCAGATTGCTCTGCAAACGCCACCGACGTCTGGGGCACCATCTGCACCCTCATACCCGATGTGACTTTCATCACAGAGACCCCGGCTCACCCCTTCTTTGGTCCCAGACATTGCCTTGGCAAAACCAAATGTCTTCAAGATGAGGCACTGTGGCCGCACCAACCGACACGGAGGTGGCATCGCCATTGTACACAATCTTCACATCCAGCAACAGAATCAGTTACAGTCACACCTCAGAACTCACTTGCTTGGACCACCCCATCGTACACTTCAGCCTCCCTGACCTCCCCACACCCCCTCCAACCACCACAGTATACCCTTCCACAGCTGGGCCAAAGTTACTCAGTACCAATGGACCAACGCCCTTTGCATCTCACAGCCCAGCGTCTCCACCAACGTGGACCAGGCAGTAAAGAACTTCAAAGACTGGATCACCTGCGCTGCAGATTGAGTCGCTCCCACCAAACCTGTCAAAATGCAAAGACCCACGAATTGAGCCAGTTGGTACAACTCGGACCTTAGCATGTCGAAGTGCAAATGCAGACAACTATAAAGAAAATGGCACAATAGCAAGAACCACACCAACTAAGCTACTTTCAAATCAGCCCGCAACGACTAACACTGTCTGGCTCAAAACCACAAAAAGAGAAGCACTGACACACTGGATCGAGACCAGCACCAATCAAACCAAAGAACTCTTCACCATCATCACAAAATTCACCCACCTGTCAGCCACCAAAAACTCGATCCCCTATCACAGGAAGACTGCGACACCCTCTCCAAACACCTCCATAACATGATAGCAACCATCTACAGAAATTTTGATCTCCCACCCACTGACCTCCACAAAATCCCATCAAAGACACCGCCGACCACTAGCTCACTGGATGGGAACAACTCAGCACACAAAACATCACTGCTCTAATGAACTCTATCCACTCAGGAGCACCCACCAACCCATGCCCCCACCGAATTTTCAACCTCAGAAGAGATAAGCTTGCCTACCACCTTATCGCCATCCTCAACACCCCCATAACCACAGCCACCTTTCCTGATGCATGGAAATAAGCAAAAGTGAGATCCTCCTCAAGAAACCCTCTGCAGACCTGAGCGAGCTCCAAAATAACTTTCCAATATCTTTACTCCTATTCCCCGCCAAAGTCCTGGAAAAGACCATAAAACTCCAATTCACCGAACACCTGGAGAGAAACAATCCACTAGACCCCTCCCATTCGGGATTCAGAACCAACCACAGCACTGACACAGCTCTGATCGCCACAAAAGACAACATCCACACCCTACTGGACTGAGGAGAATCAGCCGCCCTGATCCTGCTCGACCTATCTGCAACCTTCAACACCGATGCACACCACACACTCATAGATCGACCAAGGTAGATTGGAATCACTGATGATGCACTCAGATGGATGGCATCCTTCCTCATGGGGTGCTTCCCTCCCTTCACCTCACTAACCAAGCACACCATCTGCAGCACCCCCCAGGATCGTACCTCAGCCCAACCCTCTTAAACTTCTACATGACACCTCTCACAGACATTGTCAGATCGCACAACCTCAACATTATCTCAAATGCCGACCCCACCTCAACAAAGACAAATTTCCACAACTGTATGAAGAATGTCTCAGCCTGGATGAAGAATAACTGTCTTGAGCTCAACATAGGCAAAACTGAAGTTCTGATCTTCAGCAGACAAAACTCACTCCGGAACAACTCCTGGTGGCCATCTAAACTTGGTCCCATCCCCATCCCACTCTGAAAGACCACACCTACAACCTCAGCATCACCCTAGACAGCAAACTCTCCAAGAAACGTCAGGTCAACGTCATCTCCTCAGCCTGCTTCCACACGCTTCATATGCTCCACAAAGTCTTCAATTTATATCAGAAAAAAGTGATGCAGGTCCTCATCACCAGCAGGCTAGACTACAGCAACACACTCTATGTGGGTACCACCAATGAACTTATGAAAAGACTCCAGACAATCCAGATCACAGTTGCTAGACTAGTCCTCCACCTGCCCAAGAGGACCGGCATCACTCAGTACCTAAATGACCTCCACTGGCTCCCCATCCCAAAGAGATGCCAATTCAAGCTTCTACCCCATACATACAAGGTCCTCCACGTCCAAGGACCTGCCTACGTGAACCACTGCCTACAGTTCCTCCCAGAAACCTCCACTCCGCACACCTCGCACAAATACCATGCATCTAATGCATCTGCTCTGGAGGACTATCTTTTTCCCACCTTGCCCCCAAATCCTGGAACATGATCCCCCTCCACATCCGCACCCCACCCGAGCTGACCCACATCAGGAAGGGAGTCAAGACCTGGCTCTTCGATTAAGACCTGCAGCAAACCATGTGGATGCCCCTTTGGGTGACAAGCCGCACTATGCAAGTACTACTTGATTGACTGATTGAAATATAATCTTTAGTGATCTCCCCATCTGATATCAATTATTAATTGTGCCAAAGAGAGTGACGCCATGAGTAACAGTATGAGAGAAACAAATACAAAAGCAATTCTCAAGAGAAGACAACTATATTTGAACGAGGAGAATACTCTACCACAAGAAATGTTTTTTTGTATGTTTCATACTGAAGGAGCCTTGCACCAAACTGCAAGACGCAGTGAAAGAACCCTCCATGACGGGTTCCTGGGACTACTTTAGAAATGACTGCCAGTGTGGCAGTCATTTCTAAATCTGGCGGACAGTACCTCCAACAGGGTGAAAGAGTAATTTACTCTGCTGCCCTGGTAGAACAATACACTTTCTTATCTTCTGCCAATATATAAATCAGACCCTTAGTCTCAGAAATGGAAGTTGAAATTTTCCAGAAGGGCAAAGTTGCCAGCTGTATCTGAGGATGTAAGTTAGTTAGCCATTAGGCGCGGTCTCACTGAAGCTGCTGGCTTTGGCGGGAAAAGTTCTGAGCATCTCATCTGTCTCTCCTTTGTGCAGGGCTTTTTAAGTGGGGATGGAAAGTTCTAGAAGCCAGGAACCTCTGGTCAGTGCTGGGGTGCAACATCATTACTCCACCGGTATCCCAACCCTACTGCATAGTACTCTGGGACAGTCCAATATAATGTTCGGGTCAGACTGGACCATATGGCAATCAGGCTGTGCCTAATAAACTGGTCTGACAGATCAGTGCGTGTGCCCTGTTTTTTGGCTGTTTGTTGGCCTATTTTATGGTCTGCTGGGCCAGATTTTAGTTTTTATTTCCCTGCTATTACCACAAACATTGCCTCCAACAAGCACAAGTGCAGGCATTCTCTCATTCTTTGCAAAGCACCTACAGTGCTTCAAGTTCAAATCTACCCATATATGGAAATATGGGCCACTTTTTTAACTATCTGATTCACTAGTGGGAGCCACTTTTATTTTGGTGTCCAAGCTTATTTTCTGATTCAGTCTGACCCTGATGGAGCCTTTAGATTGTCTGTGGAAAGAGCTTCCCTGAGAGACTGAGCTCTGCACCTTTGTGACACAGCTGCATGGTGCTTTCGCGCCAAAACTACAAAGGGGAGCCCCTCCTGTGTTGTATCCAGAGGTCTGTTTCTGTGGGCCTGGCTGTGCCAGCTAAGGTGCAATGTCACAAGCTGATTAATAAATGCAGATTTACTCTGCACCCCTTCCCTTCCCACAAACTGGGTCAAGCACTGTTAATAGCTCTATTATGTGGGGAGGCTTTTAATCCTTCTGCTGGAGAACAAAGTTATTAAATTGGCCCCGGGGGCAGGAGTAAATGCCTGGAATATGATTATGAGCTCAAGCAGGAAAATGTGACAATTCTTAAAATGGCATAAGGAGTGTGGGTATGATGCAAGGAACTGTGGGTCTACATTTGCGGTAACTATTTACCCCTAAGTTAATACCTCGCTGAACCCTGTAGTCCTAAGTGGCAAAACTGTACTTTAGTGGCTTTATAAGGCCTTCCCCAGGTCAGTACCAATTCTTGAAGGGTCCATTCTATGATAGGATACCTGTGTGTGGATACTGTGCTGCAGAAGACGGTAGTTTCACGTGAGCAGGCCGTGAGAAGGTGGTTGGTGTAAGGACATTTAAATATTTAAAAAATCAAATGCCTTCCATTAGAGGTGAGATGGTACAAAATTATATTTTTCATTTTGCAGTCAGAACTGGATTCCCCTTGATTCATCAGGTATGTCATATTGTCTTCTTTTCTGCAGTACCTACCTAATATCCTTTCTCCTTATTTAGTTTGAATGGTATTGTAGTGAGCTAATTCTAAGAGTCAGTGCTCCTGCGAAAAATGAGATTCTGAGACAGTGATGTCCTGAGGTATCAGTTCTAACTTAGGTGCATCCTTTCAGGGGTCCTCACAAGTCTCAAACAGCAGACATAGTATGCCTTCTGGGCTTCTACAGGTCCAGAGAGTGTTCATAGTAGGGTGCTTTGAGGTGCTGCATTTATGGTTGCAACTCGCTAGTGTCGAGTCTCCCAAATACAGCTTGTGGGTCACATCTGGCACTCTACAACATTTTATCCAGCCCACAGCAACTTTAGCATTAATAGGATATCTATTTAGCTATATATTTATCTATTGATATGAATATGCAATTACTCCTGCAGCCTGTAGATGGCAGCACAGCCTCTTGAATCTTCTCTATTATATATATTTATAATATAATATATATAGTATTGTATTATAATATTAATATATCATTTTACATTATTTATATATGCATATATCACAAATGTTATTTCTATCTTATTATATATGTATATTATCTTTATATAGTATCTATATATAGCTATTATATAAAACATTATTATTTATATATTTATTTATATCTTATATGTATACATTATATTATATTTATAATAATTATTTATTATCTCAATTAAGCACAGCATTGTTTCTTTGTAATTGTCACATTTCTGTTATGTTCTGAACCATGTCATGCTGATTACAAAAAAAGATTTAAGTAAACCTTATTCATTCATTTAAATTTTGCTCATTCATTTATAAAAATGATTTTTTTTTGCCCCACAAATGTTTGTAAAACATTCGATGTGGTCCTTGTAATGAAACAGGGGGTGACTCCAGGCTCTTCATCAAGAAATGGGGTAAACGTTCCCAGGGGTATTCTTACCCACTTTTTAGCAGCTCCTGTTTGCCATAATGCTAACAAAACCACAGTGCCCCTTACTGCTAAAACCAAGATGGAAAAACACTTTCTTTGTGCAGAGCCTGTGTGCCAAACTAGATGTATGGCCAGGAGAATGAGTAGTAACGTGCTCTGTGGTCACATAAAACCGGTTCCGGAAGTAGATCCTCTATAATTGGGTTTGGAGCCAATCTGGATGGGGGATCAAAGATTTGACTTCCCAATATCTCACCTTACATTTACTTGTGACAGAGAAAGACCTTTACAAATTAATGAAGTTACTGGGCCCATCCCAACTGGTCTTCCTGCAAGAGGAAGAAAACACTGTTTCTGCTCTGGGAGCAGTGTTCACAGCTCATTAAGGTCAAGCACTGACTGGGAAGCTGCTGGATAGCTAATGCAAATTAGCCCCTCGGGGCTTCAGGCAGGCAAAAGGTAAAGTTACTTTTCATAAATATTTATTAAACATCTAACTTTACCATTTAATAACTATTAAAAATTGGAGTTAGAATATTTTTCTAACTGGTCCAAAACTTGAGATAGCATAATTAATATTTTAATCTGTACTCCAGCTTCCCTCATAGGCTAGCCAGAGTCTGTCACCGTGAAATTAGCCTTTAAGCCCCTGTCACTGTAGGGAAAATGTTACATTAAGTTGACATGGTACTTTCAAATACCATTTGCCCTATCTTGTGGGAACTAGGCCTGCATAGGGGTGACCTATTATTATTAAAACTAGACGTTTTTCCATGTCAAAGAGGGTTATTACAACAAGTCGGACTACAGATTTAACTACAGCAGTGAGACTGCTCTAGTAAGCCTGAAGTCATGTTTTCCCAGTGACACTAATGGATGACACAATAAGTGCTGCAGTCCACATGCCACATAACACGTCCCATTACATGGGCATTTCTGCACCACGGACTATGGCCCTACAGAAAAGTGAATCCTGCCAATTAGGATTTGGCCCCTTTTACCACGTTTTAGGGGGCAGAGCACATGCACTGGGGCCTGGTTTGCCTAAAAACCAGCAGTATCAGTCCACATAAATGGAGTGATCATGTCAAAAAGGAAATTTTGCACTTCTGCTAAGGTATGTTTAAATAGTGATTTTAGTATGCACTGTTATCAACATTAATTCAATAATCATCACCAGGATGCCGATGTGTGACTACAAACCACTTAGATGTCAAAATCTTTCAGTCCCTTATGTTTTCTGTTAGAACCCCACAATGATTAAAACATGTTAGGAATGCTTTACAATTTGTTAAAAATACCTATACACCCTCATAAGGTTAAGGCATATTAAAATCCTCAGCCCCCAACATAAAACTTGAATATTTGTAGGGTGAATGTTTGACTTTATTAGAAAACTGATATAGGAGTTTCATAAAGCATCTATGTGTTTATTAAAACGTTAAATATATAAACAGCATAGGGGAGGCTTAACCCACTCCAAAGGTTGTTTTAAAACGCTGGTAGTATCAATCTACTACCCACCACAGTGAAAAAACCATGAGCACATGATATCTTTATCAGGTTTACATAAGTAAACTATGGGTGTCAGTTCACAAACATTTCGGGCTAGCTGAAGTGGCATCACTCACCCGTTCAGTGCTTTGTTTGAGCCAGTGGTTTCCAGTGCTGGGCACTGGCCCTTAATTCTTAGCACTGGTGCTTCTGACAGTCTGCCACATGGTGGCACTGTCTGCCAAATTTGAGTATGAGCATAACAACCGCTGTTTATTAATTTAATATACATTAACAATCAATAATACGTGCCAACCAAGGGTTCTTATAGCTTTGGGGGCCTTGAAGAGTGTGAATCGTCGCACTTGTAGGTGTGTGATGGTTTGTTGCTGTGTTAATACTGTAATTGGCAGCGCTGGCAGGGGCACTGGATGGTGCAAGCTGCCGTGTCCTCCTGATGAGAGCCCCAACAACATCAGAGATTCCCTCAATTAAATCACCTGTAGCCCCTCATCAGCCTCCTACTTTTTGTTGAAGGGCTAAGGATAGAGCCATAAGTGAAAACTACAGTAAGCAATTCGCTCTTAGGATTCTGCCTCTGCCTTCTTGCCCCAAAGCACCAGTGGTATCATGGGCAGGGGTTGTATCTGCAACTCCTGGCTACCCTTAACTTACTTCAACAGTGAAGGTTAGAATTTAGGCTCAGAGTGTTCTGTCACTAATTTTACTAATTCTCTCTTTAATTGGCTTTCATAAGGCCTTGGGATCTGACAGCTTCACCCTGGAGTTTTACAAGTTCTTTGGGCCTCAAATCAACCCTATGCTTGTCTGTCTTTACAACCAAGTTGGGGAGTCCAGCAAACTTCCTCCCTCAATGAGAGGTGATGATTACGGTTATACTGAAACCAGGGAAGGATCCTTTGCAGAGCACCTCCTATCACTCAGTTTCTCTTCTGAATGACGATGCTAAGCTCTCCATGGGTATCCTAGCAGCTCACTTGAGTTCCTACATGCAGGGACTAATTTACCCAGATCAAACCAGCTTCATCTCCAAAAGTGATAACACTAAGCGCCTCCTCCACCTCATGAATAAGGCAGCCCAGTCGCACACTTCTGAATTGCTTATGTCTATAGATACCGAAAAGGCATTTGATCAGGTGCACTGGCTGTTTTTTCTGCTGGTGACGGAGAGGGCAGGACTTGGGGGGCAATTCTTGACAAGGGTATAAAGTAACTATGCTGCCCCGTGCACCCAGGTGTGAGTCAATGGCACCTTTTCTCGCCCCTTCACAATCACCAGGGGAACTCAGCAGGTCTTCCCCGTCTCCTATCCTTTTTGCGTTATACATGGAAACACTTGCTGATCAGATAAGGGCCTGTATGCCAATGACATAATGATCTTACTGACCCAACCCCATACTTCACTTTCACCCCTATTGAAGACCTCTAGACTTTTGGAAGAGCCTCCGGCTTTAAAGTAAATTTTAAAAAAACTCAAATCCTCTATTTAATCATACCGTGGACTGACCAGACCATCTGGAACAGTGCTTTCACTTTCCATGGGCAAGTAAGGGATGTGATTTCTGAATTCACACTGGGCTTCTCCCTCTGACAGACGGCAGTGGGTAACTACCTTTCCTCCTAGACACAGTACACAAATATTTCCAGAGCTGGGGAAGGGGAGGCCTGTCATGAAAGGGCAGACATGCTGCAGTGAAAATTACACTGTAACCCAAACTTCTGTATGTAATGCAGATGCTTCCTTTAAGGCCTCCCCCACATGTGCTAACCAACTCCAGCACACAGTATAGTCATATATCTGGGACGGCAAGAAACCCTGCATGGACATAAAACAAGCATATCTATCTGTCGCTGATGGAGGCTTGGAGTTACACAGCGTGTGCATTACCATTTAGCCACCCAACTTACGCACATGGTCGAATGGACCAGGCCCCTTAGTGAAAAACACTGGTGCTTTATCGATTAGGCTATAGCAGGGTCCATATCTGGACATTCAACTTGCTCCCTAAAAAACATTGTTTAGCAGGGGTATACATCTCCCCTATAACCAGAGCGACCATGACGGCAAGGGATAAGGTGATTGAGTCAAAGGGACTGTCCTCCCCTATCTCCCCACTGACTCCCATCACAGGGAATCTGGCATTTTCCCTCAGCAAACACCGCTGAGGATGATCATGTTTGGCAAATGGCCAACTGAAAACGAATTGCGGATCTGTACGACCATATAGGGGGCACTGGACTTTCCACAGCCTCAGGCATCTATGGCCTTTTTGACAGTGAGCTCTGGCATTATGCAGCAATAAAACACTGGATCTCACACCCATCGATTTGCCCCCATGCTAGTAGGCCACTTTTTAAATTTGAAAAATGGTTATTTGCCAAGGCGGATAACATAAACATACCCGTATAGATGTACACCCTTATGAACTCGCCTATAGACAATAGCAAATCCCTGGCTCAAAGTCCGTGGGAGGCTGAATTAGATTGCAAGTTCAATCCTAAGGAAATTCTTTGTAGAGTCCGACCTTCCTCCACTAGCACTGCTGGGAAGGGCTCCATGCTGCCAGGTTGGCGCTCTGAAAGACTACCACCACAGGCTCATGTTGGCGGAACTGTGGTCAGGTAGGCACACTTAGCCAACTCCTTTGGAAATGCCACAAATTTCAGCAGTACTGGGTTCTGAAGGACACAGACGAGATTTTCACAACTGACATCCCCCGCTTTTTGGCTATACTCTGCTAGGGCTCCCTAACCCAGTGACATACCCACTCAACTCCAAAAAGGGAAAGGCAATTACGCAAGCCCTCTGGGTGGCGCAACAAGTTTTTTTATTGAGTTGGGGCAAGGACATCATGCATGCGCACTCAGACTGGCTATGGGACACACTGGCAATGGAGAATATAATGGCCTCCATAGAAGGAATATTGTCCCGCTTTGAGAGGATGCAGGGACCATGCATTCAATTCCTCACCAGCAACCTACAAGAATTATCATGCCTAATAAATCTCAGGGTTGTTACACTAACTGGAATGGAACCCAAGGAGCATTAATGGTATGGACACAATACTGCTGGCCAAAGAAGGCAACGGAACTACACCCGAGTACTTGATTGGCCTATATCCACCTCCTGGTCAGACCCCTCCAACCCTTCTGTCCCTTTCCCTGTATCTCCTTCTCCTCCCACCTCTGTGCCGTCCCCATCCCAATTCTTCCTACATCTTTGATATCCTTACTGGTTGATGGTTGTAGGGGAGTGTATGTGTTAATTTCAAACTTAATAAAGAGATTTTAACTATAATTGATTGTCATAATTTATTGAAAGATACATGTAATTGCGTAATATCAATTTCCGATCATTTCCAAGGATAGTGAGAGTGACAATAAATAATAAAATACATTATTAGAAAGAGGACAGCAAATCAACCATCGTCTAAAAACTTAAAGAAAACATATATCAGCAGAAAGATACACTGCATTGTACGGATGCACCTTTAGTATGGATTAGTTACACATTTGAGGGAAGAATAAAGCGAAAATATGCACAGAGAAGTATGTAGTGTGCACTGGGATAGAACAGTGTGAATAAACCTAACACTCTAACCAACTGGATGGCAAGAGATGACATGGGCCCTCGGGTACTTTTCTGACATCACTTCATACACACTACCTCTTTTTGGGGTGGGGAAGTTTCCAGCTGTCCATCCTTGGTGTACCTCGACAGAGTGAACTGATTACTGAGCAGGGCTCTGTAAGAGAGAAGAAAACGATTTTCAGACAATGCTAGAACCAAAAAACTGCAAGGAATTAAGGACAGATTTTCTAGAGAGGCAATCCACAAGAGAGAAACCGACTGCAAAAGAAAGATAGATTCCTACTCGCAGAAAAGCCTTATGGATACAGAGACTGCAAAATAAAGGCAGCTTCTAAACCACAGAACATTCTCAAAGACTAGGGAGACTTCAAGAGTCAGAAATCTTTCCAACCGAAGACAATGCAGAAAGGAAGTGATGACTTCAACTTATAGATAGACTCTTAGCAAAAGCCAGTCTATGAAGAATGAAAGGACTGCTTGATACTCATACCCTCAAGAGACTCTCCGGTAAAGTTCCGATTTGTCCCATTCGGTCTTCTTGCTGCAATTGCCCTTCCTCCTTCTCAACTCACTCATTTATTGCCAGAACAAGATTCTCAAATAAAGTTGTGGGATATCATTTTATGAAAATTTTTCATTCGGGGTAGGAGGGGATAAAGGACTGGAGCCATAGCAACCTAATTTTTATTATTCTCTGGCCAAGAAAAACACAGGGGCCAGTGGCACACTCCGCTGCTCATTTAGGAGACACTAGGGAACATACATTTGTGCATACTACTGCTGCCACCTGGCTGACACACCAGGCAATCAGTTTGGAAGGAGCATGCATGCGACTCACATCACTCTCCTCATGTACAGGAGGACATATCAGCCTAGGGTGTCCGCAACTGAGGTTTGTACATTCTTAAGGTAATTTCAGGTAATATCAGTGTAGGAGGCTGGACTGGCTTGTAGTGAGTACCAAGGGGTACTTGCACCTTGCACCAGGCCCAGTTATCCCTTATTAGTGTATAGGGTGTCTAGCAGCTTAGGCTGATAGATAATGGTAGCTTAGCAGAGCAGCTTAGGCTGAACTAGGAGACGTGTGAAGCTACTACAGTACCACTTAGTGTCATATGCACAATATCATAAGAAAACACAATACACAGTTATACTAAAAATAAAGGTACTTTATTTTTATGACAATATGCCAAAGTATCTTAGAGTGTACCCTCAGTGAGAGGATAGGAAATATACACAAGATATATATACACAATAGCAAAAATATGCAGTATAGTCTTAGAAAACAGTGCAAACAATGTATAGTTACAATAGGATGCAATGGGGAAACATAGGGATAGGGGCAACACAAACCATATACTCCAAAAGTGGAATGCGAACCACGAATGGACCCCAAACCTATGTGACCTTGTAGAGGGTCGCTGGGACTATTAGAAAATAGTGAGAGTTAGAAAAATAACCCTCCCCAAGACCCTGAAAAGTGAGTGCAAAGTGCACTAAAGTTCCCCTAAGGACAAAGTAGTCGTGTTAGAGGAATAATGCAGGAAAGACACAAACCAGCAATGCAACAACTGTGGATTTCCAATCTAGGGTACCTGTGGAACAAGGGGACCAAGTCCAAAAGTCACAAGCAAGTCGGAGATGGGCAGATGCCCAGGAAATGCCAGCTGCGGGTGCAAAGAAGCTTCTACTGGACAGAAGAAGCTGAGGTTTCTGCAAGAACGAAAAGGGCTAGAGACTTCCCCTTTGGTGGACGGATCCCTCTCGCCGTGGAGAGTTGTGCAGAAGTGTTTTCCCGCCGAAAGAACGCCAACAAGCCTTGCTAGCTGCAAATCGTGCGTTTGGCGTTTTTGGACGCTGCTGGGGCCCAGGAGGGACCAGGAGGTCGCAAATTGGACCTGAAGAGAGAGGGGACGTCGAGCAAAACAAAGAGCCCTCACTGAAGCAGGTAGCACCCGGAGAAGTGCCAGAAACAGGCACTACGAGGATGCGTGAAACGGTGCTCGCCGAAGTTGTACAAAGGAGTCCCACGTCGCCGGAGACCAACTTAGAAAGTCGTGCAATGCAGGTTAGAGTGCCGTGGACCCAGGCTTGGCTGTGCACAAAGGATTTCCGCCGGAAGTGCACAGGGGCCGGAGTAGCTGCAAAGTCGCGATTCCCAGCAATGCAGCCCAGCGAGGTGAGGCAAGGACTTACCTCTACCAAACTTGGGCTGAAGAGTCACTGGACTGTGGGGGTCACTTGGACAGAGTCGCTGGATTCGAGGGACCACGCTCGTTGTGCTGAGAGGAGACCCAAGGGACCGGTAATGCAGCTTTTTGGTGCCTGCGGTTGCAGGGGGAAGATTCCGTCGACCCACGGGAGATTTCTTCGGAGCTTCTGGTGCAGAGAGGAGGCAGGCTACCCCCACAGCATGCACAAGCAGGAAAACAGTCGAGAAGGCGGCAGGATCAGCGTTACAGAGTTGCAGTAGTCGTCTTTGCTACTATGTTGCAGGTTTGCAGGCTTCCAGCGCGGTCAGCAGTCGATTCCTTATCAGAAGGTGAAGAGAGAGATGCAGAGGAACTCGGATGAGCTCTTGCATTCGTTATCTAAAGTTTCCCCAGAGACAGAGACCCTAAATAGCCAGAAAAGAGGGTTTGGCTACCTAGGAGAGAGGATAGGCTACTAACACCTGAAGGAGCCTATCAGCAGGAGTCTCTGACGTCACCTGGTGGCACTGGCCATTCAGAGCAGTCCAGTGTGCCAGCAGCACCTCTGTTTCCAAGATGGCAGAGGTCTGGAGCACACTGGAGGAGCTCTGGACACCTCCCAGGGGAGGTGCAGGTCAGGGGAGTGGTCACTCCCCTTTCCTTTGTCCAGTTTCGCGCCAGAGCAGGGGCTAAGGGGTCCCTGAACCGGTGTAGACTGGCTTATGCAGAATTGGGCACATCTGTGC
Source organism: Pleurodeles waltl (assembly GCF_031143425.1). Taxonomy (NCBI): domain Eukaryota; kingdom Metazoa; phylum Chordata; class Amphibia; order Caudata; family Salamandridae; genus Pleurodeles; species Pleurodeles waltl. Next base: position 694,956,121 of record NC_090445.1, read on the forward strand.
CCAAGAAAGCATTTCCAGAGGCTGGGGGAGGCTACTCCTCCCCTGCCTTCACACCATTTTCCAAAGGGAGAGGGTGTCACACCCTCTCTCAGAGGAAGTTCTTTGTTCTGCCATCCTGGGCCAGGCCTGGCTGGACCCCAGGAGGGCAGATGCCTGTCTGAGGGGTTGGCAGCAGCAGCAGCTGCAGTGAAACCCCAGGAAGGGCAGTTTGGCAGTACCAGGGTCTGTGCTACAGACCACTGGGATCATGGGATTGTGCCAACTATGCCAGGATGGCATAGAGGGGGCAATTCCATGATCATAGACATGTTACATGGCCATATTCGGAGTTACCATTGTGAAGCTACATATAGGTAGTGACCTATATGTAGTGCACGCGTGTAATGGTGTCCCCGCACTCACAAAGTTCAGGGAATTGGCTCTGAACAATGTGGGGGCACCTTGGCTAGTGCCAGGGTGCCCTCACACTAAGTAACTTTGCACCTAACCTTTACCAGGTAAAGGTTAGACATATAGGTGACTTATAAGTTACTTAAGTGCAGTGTAAAATGGCTGTGAAATAATGTGGACGTTATTTCACTCAGGCTGCAGTGGCAGGCCTGTGTAAGAATTGTCAGAGCTCCCTATGGGTGGCAAAAGAAATGCTGCAGCCCATAGGGATCTCCTGGAACCCCAATACCCTGGGTACCTCAGTACCATATACTAGGGAATTATAAGGGTGTTCCAGTAAGCCAATATAAATTGGTAAAAATGGTCACTAGCCTGTTAGTGACAATTTGGAAAGAAATGAGAGAGCATAACCACTGAGGTTCTGATTAGCAGAGCCTCAGTGAGACAGTTAGTCACTACACAGGTAACACATTCAGGCACACTTATGAGCACTGGGGCCCTGGGTTACCAGGGTCCCAGTGACACATACAACTAAAACAACATATGTACAGTGAAAAATGGGGGTAACATGCCAGGCAAGATGGTACTTTCCTACACAACCCCCCCCCCAAACGAAGGACAATAAGACCAGCCATGACCTGATGAGTCTTCATTGTCTAAGTGGAAATATCTGGAGAGTCCATCTGCATTGGAGTGGCTACTCCCAGGTCTATGTTCCACTGTATAGTCCATTCCCTGTAGGGATATGGACCACCTCAACAATTTAGGATTTTCACCTTTCATTTGTTTTAGCCAAAGTAGAGGTTTGTGGTCTGTCTGAACAATGAAGTGAGTGCCAAACAGGTATGGCCTCAACTTCTTCAGAGCCCAGACCACAGCAAAGGCCTCCCTCTCAATGGCAGACCAACGCTTTTCTCTAGGGGTCAACCTCCTACTAATAAAAGCAACAGGTTGATCCTGGCCCTCAGAATTAAGTTGTGATAGGACTGCCCCTACTCCTAATTCAGATGCATCAGTTTGGACATAGAATTTTTTAGAGTAACAAGGGCTTTTCAGGACAGGTGCAGAGCACATGGCCTGCTTCAGCTCCTCAAAAGTTCTGACAGCTTGCTGTCCATAATACCTTTTTAGGCATTTTCTTGGATGTGAGGTCATTAAGAGGGGCTGCAATGGAGCCATAGTTCTTAATGAACCTCCTGTAATACCCAGTGAGGCCTAGGAAGGCTCTCACCTGAGTCTGAGTGGTAGGGGGAACCTAATCACTAATAGTTTGGATTTTCCCCTGAAGTGGTGCAATCTGTTCCCCACCAACAAGGTGTCCCAGATAAACCACCTTACCCTGCCCTATCTGGCACTTTGAAGCCTTGATAGTGAGGCCTGCCTTTTGCAGGGCCTCCAAAACTTTCCATAGGTGGACCAGGTGATCATCCCAGCTGGAGCTAAAGACAGCTATATCGTCCAAATATGCTGCACTGAAAGCTTCCAGCCCTTGCAGGACTGTGTTCACCAACCTCTGAAAAGTGGCAGGTGCATTTTTCAAACCAAAAGGCATTACAGTAAACTGGTAATGTCCTCCAATGGTAGAAAATGCAGTCTTAGGTTTAGCATCTTCTGATAATTTGATCTGCCAATACCCTGCAGTCAAATCAAAAGTGCTTAGATACTTGGCAGATGCCAGTGTATCTATAAGCTCATCTGCCCTGGGTATAGGGTGAGCATCAGTTTTGGTTACCAAGTTGAGACCTCTATAGTCTACACAAAACCGCATTTCCTTCTTTCCATCTTTAGAATTGGGTTTTGGTACCAGTACAACAGGAGAAGCCCATGGACTGTCAGAGTGCTCAACCACTCCTAGTTCCAACATTTTCTGAACTTCTTGCTTTATGCAGTCCCTGACATGGTCAGGCTGCCTATAGATCTTACTTTTGACAGGTAAACTGTCTCCAGTATCTATAGTGTGCTCACACCAAGAAGTGGTGCCTGGCACAGTAGAGAAGAGTTCTGAAAATTGATCTAGGAGATTTATGCAATTATCTTTCTGCTCAGCAGTAAGACAATCAGCCAAAACTACACCTTCCACAAGAGCATCTTGATCTGTGGAAGAGAAGAGATCAGGTAGAGGATCACTGTCTTCTTCCTGTCCCTCATCAGTTGCCATGAGCAGGGTGAGATCAGCCCTGTCATAGTAGGGTTTCAGGCGGTTGACATGGAGCACCCTAAGGGGACTCCTGGCAGTGCCTAAGTCAACTAAATAGGTGACTTCTCCCTTCTTTTCAACAATTGTGTGGGGACCACTCCATTTATCTTGGAGTGCTCTTGGGGCCACAGGCTCCAAGACCCACACTTTCTGCCCTGGTTGGTACTGAACCAAAACAGCCTTCTGATCATGCCATTGCTTCTGGAGCTCTTGGCTGGCCTGAAGGTTTTTACTGGCCTTTTTCATGTACTCAGCCATCCTTGATCTGAGGCCAAGTACATAATCCACAATATCCTGCTTAGGAGCTTTTACAGGTTGTTCCCAACCCTCCTTTACAAGTGTGAGTGGACCCCTAACAGGGTGTCCAAAAAGAAGTTCAAAGGGGCTGAAGCCCACTCCTTTCTGGGGTACCTCCCTGTAGGCAAAAAGGAGGCATGGTAGAAGGATATCCCATCTCCTGCGGAGTTTTTCAGGGAGACCCATAATCATGCCTTTGAGAGTTTTATTAAATCTCTCCACCAGTCCATTTGTTTGTGGATGATAGGGTGTTGTGAACTTGTACGTTACACCACACTCCTTCCACATGGCCTTTAAGTATGCAGACATGAAATTGCTTCCTCTGTCTGATACCACTTCCTTTGGGAAGCCCACCCTGGAAAATATTCCCAGGAGGGCCTTTGCCACTGCAGGTGCTGTAGTGGTCCTTAAAGGAATAGCTTCAGGATATCTTGTGGCATGGTCCACTACCACCAAGATAAATCTATTGCCTGAAGCAGTAGGAGGGTGAAGGGGGCCAACTATGTCAACCCCTACCCTTTCAAAGGGAACCCCAACCACAGGCAGTGGGATAAGGGGTGCCTTTGGGGTGCCACCTGTCTTGCCACTGGCTTGACAGGTTTCACAGGACTTACAAAATTCCTTTGTGTCCTCAGACATTCTAGGCCAGTGAAACAGGGGAACAAGCCTGTCCCAAGTTTTCATTTGTCCTAGATGCCCAGCTAAGGGAATGTCATGTGCCAGTGTTAGGAGGAACTTTCTGTACTCCTGAGGAATCACTAATCTCCTGGCAGCTCCAGGTTTAGGATCCCTATGCTCAGTGTACAAGAGGTTGTCCTCCCAGTAAACCCTGTGAGAGTCACTGACATCCCCATTAGCCTGTTTGACAGCTTGCTGTCTGAGACCCTCTAATGTGGGACAGGTTTGCTGTGCCACACTCAGCTCCTCTCTGGCAGGCCCCCCTTCACCCAAAAGCTCAGCAGTGTCTGCTTCCAGCTCCTCTGGTGTAGGTTCTGCACAGGGAGGGAATTCTTCTTCCTCAGAAGTTGAATCCACTGTAGAGGGAGGGATAGTAGGAAGTGGTTTGCTTCTACTAGCCCTAGCTTTAGGGAGCACTTGGTCCATTGTTCCAGGATCCAAGCTTCCCTGTCCTTTTTGCTTTTTGGCCTGAGCCCTTGTCAAAGCAAAAATATGCCCTGGGATGCCCAGCATTGCTGCATGGGCCTCCAACTCCACATCTGACCAAGCTGATGTCTCCAAATCATTCCCTAATAGACAGTCTACAGGTAAATCTGAAGCTACCACAACTTTCTTTGGACCAGTTACCCCCCCCCAGTTGAGATTTACAACAGCCATGGGGTGGCTTTGTGTTATGTTGTGAGCATCGGTTACTTGGTACTGGTGTCCAAGTATGTGTTGTTCAGGGTGCACCAGTTTCTCAATCACCATTGTGACACTGGCACCTGTGTCCCTGTAGGCCTGGACCTCAACACCATTTATTAGGGTTAGTTGCTTGTACTTCTCCAAGTTATGGGGGCAAGCAACCAAAGTGGCTAAATCAATAGCCCCTTCAGAGACTAAAGTAGCCTCTGTGGTCTCCCTAATCAGACCAACCCCAACTAAATTACCAAAAGTGAGCCCAGCTACTCCCTTGGATTGGCTATTAGTAGGTTTGCTCCCACCACCACTGCTATTAGTAGGGACACTAGGTGTAGCAGTAGGGGTTGTAGTGGTAGGAGCAGTGGTGCCTTTCTTTGGACAACTGGGATCTGTTGTCCAATGGCCTTTTATTTTACATAAATAGCACCATGGTTTCTTTTCCTTGTTCTGATTAAAGGAGGATTTGGACCCACCACCCCCACCAGAGTGTTTTTGTGGGCCTGATGAGGACTCATTTTTAGATTTGTCCCCACCCTTGTCAGAAGACTTACCATCCTTCTTTTTGTTGCCATCTTTGTCACTCCCTGTATGAACTTTTCTGTTCACTCTTGTTCTGACCCATTTGTCTGCCTTCTTTCCCAATTCTTGGGGAGAGGTCAGATCAGAGTCCACCAAGTACTGGTGCAACAAATCAGACACACAATTATTAAGAATATGCTCTCTCAGGATTAAGTTATACAGGCTGTCATAATCAGTAACTTTACTGCCATGTAACCACCCCTCCAAGGCCTTCACTGAATGGTCAATGAAATCAACCCAGTCTTGTGAAGACTCCTTTTTGGTCTCTCTGAACTTTATCCTGTACTGTTCAGTGGTTAAGCCATAACCATCCAGGAGTGCATTCTTAAGAACTTGGAAATTATTAGCATCATTTTCTTTCACAGTAAGGAGCCTATCCCTACCTTTTCCACTAAATGATAGCCATAGGATAGCAGCCCACTGCCTTTGAGGGACATCCTGTACAACACAGGCCCTCTCAAGTGCAGCAAACCACTTGTTAATGTCATCCCCCTCCTTATAATGGGGAACTATCTTGTGCAGATTCCTGGAATCATGCTCTTTTGCAGGATGACTATGGGGAATACTACTGCTGCCACCATGGGTATCTAAACCCAACTTCTGTCTTTCCTTCTCTAATTCAAAAGACTGTCTATCCAAATCCAGCTGTTGCTTTTTAAGCTTCAGTCTGGTTTGTTCCACCCTCAACTTATTGAGTTCCCTCTCTAACATTCTGTCATCAGGGTTGGTGGGAGGGACATTCCTAGAAACAGAGCTATGATGGGAATGAACAGAAGGAGACCTGTCCCTTACAGAAGCCACCCTAACAGCTTGGTTAACAGAAACATTACTACCAGTATGGTGAGAATAAATGCTTTTGCTATGATGTGAGACAACACTATTTATATGGTGTGGCTCATCATCATTACCATCTATGCTAGATTGTCTAGTAATGGGCAGGCTAGGAAGTTTCTTTCCTGAATCTTTTCCTGGGGGAGTCCCTGAATCAGATTGAGAACTATTAGGTACTTTTTCAACAGATGAGGCACCTATGGCCTTATCCTGTTCTCTAAGCATGTTAAGTAACAGTTCCAAGGAAGGATTCTTCCCTACACTCAAACCTCTCTCTATACAGAGACTCCTTGCTCTTTTCCAGCTAAGGTTGTCATATGCAAGTTTGGACAGATCAACATTTTGGCCTGTGCCAGACATTTTTAGAGAGAGTTAAAGTGATAGAAAAAGAGAAAAAAGTTTTCAGAACTTTTTGGAAAGACAGAAAAAAACTTTAAAAACTTTTAAGAACTTTTTGAAAGTTTAGAAGTACTTTTCAGCACTTAGAAAAGAGTGAAAAGAGGAAATGCAAAACTTTTTGGCTATGTGTATATACACTGACCTTGTTTTGTATATTTTTCTCTTATGAAAAGTACAATGACAAGAGTGGTAAGTAGTCTCAAGCACTTATCCCACCACTGCACAACCAATGTAGGAGGCTGGACTGGCTTGTAGTGAGTACCAAGGGGTACTTGCACCTTGCACCAGGACAAGTTATCCCTTATTAGTGTATAGGGTGTCTAGCAGCTTAGGCTGATAGATAATGGTAGCTTAGCAGAGCAGCTTAGGCTGAACTAGGAGACGTGTGAAGCTACTACAGTACCACTTAGTGTCATATGCACAATATCATAAGAAAACACAATGCACAGTTATACTAAAAATAAAGGTACTTTATTTTTATGACAATATGCCAAAGTATCTTAGAGTGTACCCTCAGTGAGAGGATAGGAAATATACACAAGATATATATACACAATAGCAAAAATATGCAGTATAGTCTTAGAAAACAGTGCAAACAATGTATAGTTACAATAGGATGCAATGGGGAAACATAGGGATAGGGGCAACACAAACCATATACTCCAAAAGTGGAATGCGAACCACGAATGGACCCCAAACCTATGTGACCTTGTAGAGGGTCGCTGGGACTATTAGAAAATAGTGAGAGTTAGAAAAATAACCCTCCCCAAGACCCTGAAAAGTGAGTGCAAAGTGCACTAAAGTTCCCCTAAGGACAAAGTAGTCGTGTTACAGGAATAATGCAGGAAAGACACAAACCAGCAATGCAACAACTGTGGATTTCCAATCTAGGGTACCTGTGGAACAAGGGGACCAAGTCCAAAAGTCACAAGCAAGTCGGAGATGGGCAGATGCCCAGGAAATGCCAGCTGCGGGTGCAAAGAAGCTTCTACTGGACAGAAGAAGCTGAGGTTTCTGCAGAAACAAAAAGGGCTAGAGACTTCCCCTTTGGTGGACGGATCCCTCTCGCCGTGGAGAGTTGTGCAGAAGTGTTTTCCCGCCGAAAGAACGCCAACAAGCCTTGCTAGCTGCAAATCGTGCATTTGGCGTTTTTGGACGCTGCTGGGGCCCAGGAGGGACCAGGAGGTCGCAAATTGGACCTGAAGAGAGAAGGGATGTCGAGCAAGACAAAGAGCCCTCACTGAAGCAGGTAGAACCCGGAGAAGTGCCAGAAACAGGCACTACAAGGATGCGTGAAACGGTGCTCGCCGAAGTTGCACAAAGGAGTCCCACGTCGCCGGAGACCAACTTAGAAAGTCGTGCAATGCAGGTTAGAGTGCCGTGGACCCAGGCTTGGCTGTGAACAAAGGATTTCCGCCGGAAGTGCACAGGGGCCGGAGTAGCTGCAAAGTCCCGGTTCCCAGCAATGCAGCCCAGCGAGGTGAGGCAAGGACTTACCTCTACCAAACTTGGGCTGAAGAGTCACTGGACTGTGGGGGTCACTTGGACAGAGTCGCTGGATTCGAGGGACCTCGCTCGTCGTGCTGAGAGGAGACCCAAGGGACCGGTAATGCAGCTTTTTGGTGCCTGCGGTTGCAGGGGGAAGATTCCGTCGACCCACGGGAGATTTCTTCGGAGCTTCTGGTGCAGAGAGGAGGCAGGCTACCCCCACAGCATGCACAAGCAGGAAAACAGTCGAGAAGGCGGCAGGATCAGCGTTACAGAGTTGCAGTAGTCGTCTTTGCTACTATGTTGCAGGTTTGCAGGCTTCCAGCGCGGTCAGCAGTCGATTCCTTATCAGAAGGTGAAGAGAGAGATGCAGAGGAACTCGGATGAGCTCTTGCATTCGTTATCTAAAGTTTCCCCAGAGACAGAGACCCTAAATAGCCAGAAAAGAGGGTTTGGCTACCTAGGAGAGAGGATAGGCTACTAACACCTGAAGGAGCCTATCAGCAGGAGTCTCTGACGTCACCTGGTGGCACTGGCCATTCAGAGCAGTCCAGTGTGCCAGCAGCACCTCTGTTTCCAAGATGGCAGAGGTCTGGAGCACACTGGAGGAGCTCTGGACACCTCCCAGGGGAGGTGCAGGTCAGGGGAGTGGTCACTCCCCTTTCCTTTGTCCAGTTTCGCGCCAGAGCAGGGGCTAAGGGGTCCCTGAACCGGTGTAGACTGGCTTATGCAGAATTGGGCACATCTGTGCCCAAGAAAGCATTTCCAGAGGCTGGGGGAGGCTACTCCTCCCCTGCCTTCACACCATTTTCCAAAGGGAGAGGGTGTCACACCCTCTCTCAGAGGAAGTTCTTTGTTCTGCCATCCTGGGCCAGGCCTGGCTGGACCCCAGGAGGGCAGATGCCTGTCTGAGGGGTTGGCAGCAGCAGCAGCTGCAGTGAAACCCCAGGAAGGGCAGTTTGGCAGTACCAGGGTCTGTGCTACAGACCACTGGGATCATGGGATTGTGCCAACTATGCCAGGATGGCATAGAGGGGGCAATTCCATGATCATAGACATGTTACATGGCCATATTCGGAGTTACCATTGTGAAGCTACATATAGGTAGTGACCTATATGTAGTGCACGCGTGTAATGGTGTCCCCGCACTCACAAAGTTCAGGGAATTGGCTCTGAACAATGTGGGGGCACCTTGGCTAGTGCCAGGGTGCCCTCACACTAAGTAACTTTGCACCTAACCTTTACCAGGTAAAGGTTAGACATATAGGTGACTTATAAGTTACTTAAGTGCAGTGTAAAATGGCTGTGAAATAACGTGGACGTTATTTTACTCAGGCTGCAGTGGCAGGCCTGTGTAAGAATTTTCAGAGCTCCCTATGGGTGGCAAAAGAAATGCTGCAGCCCATAGGGATCTCCTGGAACCCCAATACCCTGGGTACCTCAGTACCATATACTAGGGAATTATAAGGGTGTTCCAGTAAGCCAATGTAAATTGGTAAAAATGGTCACTAGCCTGTTAGTGACAATTTGGAAAGAAATGAGAGAGCATAACCACTGAGGTTCTGATTAGCAGAGCCTCAGTGAGACAGTTAGTCACTACACAGGTAACACATTCAGGCACACTTATGAGCACTGGGGCCCTGGGTTACCAGGGTCCCAGTGACACATACAACTAAAACAACATATGTACAGTGAAAAATGGGGGTAACATGCCAGGCAAGATGGTACTTTCCTACAATCAGTGTTTGAAAAAATAGCAAAGGCAACAAAAGGATTGTGGGTTAGCAGGGCAGCAAGGGTATAAAAGGGAATTAGAGAACACAATGCAGACATCTCGCGTGTTTTAGGACTATCTAAAGGTAGTGTTAGATACCTGCTGGTGCTCAAATGATGAACAAAAAGCAAATACACAGAGAGGAGCTTTGTGTCAGCCACTCACTAGTGAATGGCGGCTCTGGCTCAACACACTTCATACTAAGTCCACTGGGTATCAACTGTCAGCCAACCCATGTTTTGTGACTACGTCGATTCATCCAAGCGTTATATCGTCTGATTTCAAGACTTCACACATAATGTAGTGTATAATGCAGCCTATTCATCCTATTTTAGATTTTATGAGCAATTACGGCATGTGCACCTATTAGCAATCATAAAGAACGTTAGTTGTGTTAAAGACTCCATCAGAGTGACCATCTTCAAAATATACATGTAGGTAAGAGGACCATGATAGAGCTCTGTCTTATTAAAAGGTATTAAGGCAGAGAGAAACAGAGAAGCACCCTTTAGCTGATAGTTGCTACCGAGTCAAAATGGTGCAATTGTAAGATCGTTCACTCATGAATGCAGAATGGAAAGTCTATTGTCTTGTGACAAGGAATGGATAATAGGAATAAGCTAAACGATTGGTTAATTGGGGTATATTTTTTTGCTGATGGATACACTTACGATGAAACTTGTTACTGAACTCCCATTTTTTTAATAGCGTTGAAAAGTGGGTTACTGGTTGGGGGGGGGGAGAAACCTTCTCAAGTAGCAACCACAATCTCTGTCAGGGTGAGACACAAGCAAATCCCAAATTAACCTCAACCATCTGGTAGCTTGACACAATTGCAGTCAGGCTTAACCTAGAGGAAACGGGTAAGGTGTTTATGCAGTACTTCAAGAAGTAATAAAGTGAAAACACAACACAGGAAAAATCCCACCCCATTGCCATTTAATACATTATTTGATCCCAGTCGACAAAATTCCAATCAGTAGAACTGGAGATATGCATTTTTTAAATTTTAGGTAAAAATAGTGCCTAGACGCACAAAGCGCCAACAGTGGTTACCTGATTGCACTGGACTGGGACAAAGTCACAAGTACAGGCTGACCCATTGGGCATTGTCTGGATGCATGGACCAGATTAGGCCAGCTGAACAAAATACCTTAAGTCCTGCTTTTCAAAGCATTGTGAGATGTGTCGCACAACACCTGTTCTGAGGAGTTATTGAGGATGCTGTTGACAAGGGGCTTGCAATGCATAGGTCTGCGTCCAGGATGCATCACGCAGCGGTGGTTTAGAGTAAACTGTGGGCCCCGATGTAAGGTTCAGTGTTGGGGGTGTGTTTTGCAGCATCAGCTCCTAGCAGAGATGTGCCGTGCTCCAGTGGTTCTGCTTCACAGGACCACAAATGTGCTGGTAGATCACCCCTCAGCCCACTTTCAAGGGTCCAGGATTAGGGCGGCACCACTTGGGAATAGGACCCAGAGTAGACAGAGTCCAGGTGCTGGACTTAAGGTGGATGGGGTCTTTCCCTGAGGCTCTGATCAGGAGGCCAGCCAACTAGCCCTTGGAGTCACTCTGGTAGTCCTAGGTTCAAGATGCAGGTCCAGGCTTTTCGCTCAGGTAGCAGGGAGACAAGGCAACATAGTAACATGTCCTTCTTGCAGAGCAGCACAGCAGTCCTTCTGGGACTTTCACAGGTCCAGAGGTGTGCTGAGGAGTTGTTTTACCGCTACTTGATGTGCAGGTGAGTCCTTTGGGGGAGTCGGTTGGTGTGTGTTGGGGTTGTCTTTGATAAGGGGGTTCCCCATAATTAAATTGCGCCTGTCCCTCCCAAAGTTACTGCAACAAGTCAGTCACACCGGAAAACAAGAGGCTGTCAGCAGGCTGTCCTTGCCGCTCATACCCAATGACACATGAGGGGGTAGATAGTGGGTGCTTTCACATGCTCAGAGAGTCACTGCCAATCACAATTGTTATTAGTGTAGCAGAGAGTTTGATCACAATCATATCACAGTACAGTCTGTCTTGTTCACCGTAAGCATGCACAAGTTGGAGATAGATAGGTGCCCAAGGTGGTGAGTGACTGGCGTCCTTGAGATGAAGAAAAGGTGACAGAAAGATCAGGAAAAAAAGGCAAGAATTCCACACCCTTGCTATCCTGCACAGGTGGTGAACAGTGCACGCAAACACACTTAGGACAACATTAACACAAAACAGGTACTGGCCCTGAACAACGGTAGTGCCTCCCACCCTTTGCATTGGTGTATTATAATTGTAGAGTATGGTGTATAGGAGCCAAACAATGTAATCGTCGCCTATGTCCCTGTAGCAGCACAAGCGTAGTATTGTCTGCCTCCTGGTCCCTAGAGCCGTCGCAGTAATAAGTTGGTATAGGGATAACGTCACGCACCCACCCCCACACTCTGGGTCCTGGTCAAATAGCAGCTTTAAACCATCACTTTACTATGTGTCAATACACCCCATTATTAGGTCAGTGAGGTAAACCAGGGGACCCATCCATTCATAAAAATTTCGGCACAGTCCTCACACTCATCGCCTAAAGTGCATGCAGTCATTCAACTCATATAACACCTCACATTATGAACATTGCAATCAACGCTCACAAGGTTGTACGTGCTATTCAACCGTAGCACATTCTAACATCAGCGCACATCACACTTGTGGCCTGCAAAGAAACAGCAATCCTGTGGAAAGCAAAAATGAGCAAAGGTCTTCACTGTAACCTATAATGGAAACAACATGATAAGAGCCCGGCACCACCTGCCTGCTCCAATGGAGTGGAGAACTACCACCCACCAACACCCGGGCACTTCCTGCCTGCAATACTGGGGTGTAATCCTAAAGTTATCACCCCTTCTGGCCAGAGTATTCCTCTCCAACCCCTCCGGCTAGAGATTGGCACCCGTTTCTCTTGAGCCCCTCCGGCTAGAGATGACAATGACATGTACATCAACCCTACCTTGGTGTATGCCGTGGCCGCTGTGCCTCAAGACAAGTCTACCAGCTGTCTAACCTACGCAGCTTCACTGGCTAAAATAAAGCACAAAACGTATCCGACACAAATTTTACGCATTTAAATAAAAGCAGGAAGAAAGTTGTGCAACAAACCAGAAACAATAATATTAATACAGAATTCCAGAAGCCGGCGAAAGGCCAACACTGGAGGGTGCGAACGAGGTGCCGGGAAGTTGAGGGGAAGGAACATCAGTATGCCAACAATAACAAATAAGAAACATAACCAGAAAGTAGAGCAGGCTACAAAGAATAGCATATATACAAACTATCCACAGCTCCATCAATAAATGAAAATCGATATTCCATGTAGCACTACTTCCTCCCTGTTTTTCTTTTAATCTTTCCAAACATACGCAGTCACAAGGAAGTGACAGATACTCACGACAGCCCCAGCTCCTTGTCTAGGAGGGGCCCGTCCAGCTATGCCGTCGCCCTCCCACACAGAGGCAGGAGAGGGGCTGGGGAGACCGTCAATCCGAACACCGCATTTTTCACCAAAATGTCAAAGCCAAATCTGTTCAAGACAATTCAGGACACAAAGCCAAAGACCAACCTGCTCTTCTGGTAAGATAAAGTAGTTTAATACGTGTACACGGAGACTGAACAGCATAAGAGATCAAGCTCAGACAGTCTGAATAAGGAAGTAATACAGAATCTTTTATACTATTAAACCACAAGCACATTAATACATTTAATTGGTTCTTGATATGAACTCATGATAAATTTTGCAACACTGCACTCATGATTTATCAGTAATCCTTCTTAACTTACCATATATGGATTGAAAGTCTAAAACAAGGAACTTGCACAATATGTCCTATGTGCCTAATATCGCGTCATTGTGTATCATCGGGCCCACTAGAACCAAAATGGTTCCAGGAGAAATGCAATTCCACAGGGGTAACAGTCTTTCAGCTCTCCCCCCGCACACTGAAACATCTTATCCCATGGCAAGCAAGAGGTCATTTGATTATTTTGAGTTTTGGTTTTACATTTGGGCCATGAGAGCTTGGCTAACTCTCAAACTTGTTCCACTTGGAATGGTGAGGGCTGCACTTTTTGGACTTTGGGACTCTGCCATATAGAAAAATCCACAAGACCTAGACACATCTGAAAACTAAAAATCTGGGTGAGTCCAGGTTGGTGTGCTTCACATGCACCCTGCACCATTTTCTTACCCACAATGCCCTGCAAACCTCCAACGTTGCTGGGAATCACACATTTTTCCCACATTTTTGTGATGGAACATCCGAAATCTGCAGAATTCCACAAAAATCCTACCACCCAGGATTGTCTCATCTATACCAATATAAATTCTGCCCTACTTGTCAGCCTAAATTTTTTTTTTTTCAAACTGCCCTTTCGGACCCGCTTTGGTTCCCCCTCAATTTCGACATGTTTTTGGCTCTTCCCTGTCACAGGCACTTGGCCTACCTACACAAGTGAGGTATCATTTTTTCCAGGAGACTGCAGGAAACGTTGGGTGGTAGGATATTTGTTCTGGTGCGATGATCCCACACAGAAATGTGGTACAAATGTGATTTTTTAGCCAAATTTGAGGTTTGATGAGGATTCTGGGTAAGAAAACACTGGGGGATCCACGCAAGTCACACGTCCCTGGACTCCCTTGGGGGTCTAGTTTTCAGAAATGTCTGGGTTTGGTAAGTTTCCCGGTATGGCTGCTGAGCCCAGGACCAAAAATGCAGGCGTCCCTCCCCCAACCGCAAAAACAGGCAGTATTGTTTTTGATAATTTTGATGTGTCCAGATAGGGTTTTGGGGCATGTCCTTTCGCGGGCACTAGGCCTACCCACTCAAGTGAGGTACCATTTGTATCGGGAGACTTGTGGGAATGCTAGGTGGAACAAAATTTGTGGTTCCTCTCACATTCCAGAACTTTCTGTCACCGAAATGTGAGGGAAAAAGTGTTTTTTGGGACAAATTATGAGGTTTGCAAAGGATTCTGAGTAACAGAACCTGGTGACAGCCCCACAAGTCACCCCATCCTGGATTCCCCTAGGTGTCTAGTTTTGGAAAATGCACAGGTTTGGTAGGTTTCCCTAGGTGCCATGAGAGCTAGAGGCCAAAATCTACAGCTAGGAAGTTTGTGAAAAACACGTCAGATTTCAATGTAAAGATGTGATGTGTCCATGTTGCATTTCCTGTCACGAGCATAATGCCTACCCACACAAGTGAGGTACCATTTTTATTGGGAGACTTGAGGGAATACAGAATAGCAAAACAAGTGTTATTGCCCCTTGTCTTTCTCTACATTTTTTCTTCCAAATGTAAGACAGTGTGCAAAAAATAAGTCTATTTGAGAAATGCCCTGTAATTCACATGCTAGTATGGGCACCCTGGAATTCAGAGACATGCAAATAACCACTGCTTCGCAACACCTTATCTTGTGCCCATTTTAAAAATACAAAGGTTTTCTTGATACCTATTTTTCAATCTTTATATTTCAGCAAATGATCTGCTGTATACCCGGTATTGAATGAAAACCCATTGCAAGGTACAGCTCATTTATTGGATCAGGGTACCTAAGGTTCTTGATGAACCTACAAGCCCTATATATCCCCGCAATCAGTATATTGCTTTAAAAAATCTGCCATAGCAGGAAAAAGTTAAAGAAGAAAACGTGGACAGAAATGGTTGTTTTTATCAGCTCAATTTCAATATTTTTTATTTCAGCTGTTATTTTCTGTAGGAAAACCTTGCAGGATCTACCTAACTGACCCCTTGCTGAATTCAGAATTTTGTCTACTTTTCAGAAGTGTTTTGCTTTCTGGGATACAGCATTGGTTTCACACCCATTTCTGTCACTAACGGGAAGGAGGCTGAAAGCACAAAAAATTGTAAAACATGGGTATGTCCCAGTAAAATGCCCAAATTGTTTTGAAAAATTGGGTTTTCTGATTCAAGTCTGCCTGTTCCTGAAAGCTGGGAAGATGGTGATTTTAGCACTGCAAACCCTTTGTTGATGCCATTTTCAGGGAAAAAACCACAAACCTTCTTCCGGAGCCCTTTTTCCCATTTGTTTGAAAAAAAACAAATTTTTGCTGTATTTTGGCTAATTTCTTGGTCTCCTTTAGGGGAACCCACAAAGTCTTGGTACCTCTAGAATCCCTAGGATGTTGGAAAGAATAGTCGTAAATTTGGCATGGGTAGCTCATGTGGACAAAAAGTTATGAGGGCCTAAGAGGGAACTGCCCCAAACAGCCAAAAAAAGGCTTGGCACCTGAGGGGGAAAAGGTCTGGCAGCGGAGGGGTTAAGGGATTTTAACAAATACAGTAACTCCACATGTAGTATATCATTATTGTGAAAAACCTCAGGGAATGTTCTCATTCACTTAGTCCAACATGTCAAGGCTTCCAGTGAAGAGTCACATGGTGTAGATCAGATGATGATGCATTGTGAAGGTATACAGGTGACAGAAAATCAACCAACAAATGTTTTGTTCCAGGTTAAACCTTTCCAAGGCTGAAAAAACATTGTAGCCAATATGTACCGATATTGTGAAGCATAATAGTGAAAAAGACCCTGTTGGACCTGGCTTTTTTTACTGGGTCATCCCCAAACTTTTTGCCTCCTTCCTCCTATTTTTTCTGACCTGTTGTTGTTGGCTTTTGACCTCTGGGCACTTTACCACTGCTAACCAGTGCTAAAGTGCATATGCTTTCTGTGTAAATTGTACTATTGATTGGTTTATCCATGATTGGCTATTTAATTTACTTATAAGTCCCTAGTAGAGTGCACTATATATGCCTAGGGCATATAGATTAAAGGCTACTAGTGGGCCTGCAGGACTGGTTGTGCCACCCACTTCAGTAGCCCCTTAACCTTGTCTTAAGCCTGCCATTGCAAGGCCTGTGTGTGAAGATTCACTGCCACTTCAACTTGGCATTTAAAAGTACTTGCCAAGCCCAGAATTCCCCTTTTTCTACATATACGCCACCCCTAATGTATGCCCTAGGTATCCCCTAGAGCAGGGTGCAGTGTGGGTAAAAGGCAGGACATGTACCTGTGTAGTTATATGTCCTGGTAGTGTAAAACTCCTAAATTTGTTTTTACACTACTGTGAGGCCTGCTCCCTTCATAGGCTAACATTGGGGCTGCCCTCATACACTGTTGAAGTGGCAGCTGCTGATCTGAAAGGAGCAGGAAGGTCATATTTAGTATGGCCAGAATGGTAATATAAAATCCTGCTGACTGGTGAAGTAGGATTTAATATTACTATTCTAGAAATGCCACTTTTAGAAAGTGAGCATTTCTTTGCACTTAAATCTTTCTGTGCCCTTCAATCCACGTCTGGCTAGGTTTAGTTGACAGCTCCTTGTGCATTCACTCAGACACACC
The DNA here is from genome assembly GCF_031143425.1 of Pleurodeles waltl. Classification (NCBI taxonomy): domain Eukaryota; kingdom Metazoa; phylum Chordata; class Amphibia; order Caudata; family Salamandridae; genus Pleurodeles; species Pleurodeles waltl. The sequence goes on from NC_090445.1 coordinate 694,972,824, forward strand.
CCAAACACAGGGTACTCAGCCTCACATGCATACATCTGCATTTTGAATGGGTCTTCCTGGGCTGGGAGGGTGGAGGGCCTGCCCTCACACAAAGGACTTCCACACCCCCTACTGGGACTCTGGCAAACAGGATTGAACTGAAAGGGGGCTTGGTGCATTTCTTAGACACTCTTTGAAGTCACCCCTACTTCAAAGGCACAACTTAGTATAAAACAGGGCTTCTGCCCTACCTCATCAGACACTTGCTGGAGAAGAAACCTGAACCAGAAACTACATCCTGCCAAGAAGAACTGCCTGGCTGCTCAAAGGACTCACCTGTCTGCTTTCTCCAAAGGACTGCTGCCTTGCTGTTGGCCTGCTGCCTTGCTGAACTCTTGTCTGGCTGTAAAAGTGCTCTCCAAGGGCTTGGATAGAGCTTGCCTCCTGTTCCCTGAAGTCTCAGTACCAAAACGACTTCTCTTTTTCACTTGGACGCTTCGTGCGCCAAAATTTTCGACGCACAGCTTGTTCCGCGGCTAGAAAAACGCCACACACCGACGCTGATCGACGCCTTCAGGACGACCGGAACTTCGACACACGGCCTCGCAAGGACAACGCCGCCCGACTTCCAGAGGGGAAATCGACGCAACGCCTGCCGTGAGATCGAAACTTCGACGCACCGCCCCGCAGGACGACACGCAGCCGGAAAACAAGCAGGAGAATCCACACACAGACCCGGGACATCTGGTAATCCCCGCGACCCATAGAAAGAGACTGTCCGCGCGCCGAAAAACGACGCACGACTTCCCGCATGTAAAATAACGACACAAGTCCGTGTGTGCTGGGGAGAAATTGACGCACACACCATTTTTCCACGTATCTCTTCTTCTGCGGCCCTTTGCGGAGATTTTTCACCAGAAACCAGGTACTTTGTGCTTGAAAGAGACTTTGTTTGCTTTTGAAAGACTTAAGACACTTTGGGGGTCATTCTAACTCTGACGGGCGGCGGAGGCCGCCCGCCAGAGTTTCCCCCTCCAGAACGCCGCTCCGCGGTCATAAGACCGCTGCGGTGATTCTGGGTTTCCAAAGGCCGCCCGCCAGCCCAGTGGGAAACACCCCTCCATGAGGATGCCGGCTCCGAATGGAGCCGGCGGAGTGGAGGATGTGCGACGGGTGCAGTTGCACCCGTCGCGAATTTCAGTGTCTGCTCAGCAGACACTGAAATTCTTTGTGGGGCCCTCTTACGGGGGCCCCACGACACCCCATACCACCATCCTGTTCCTGGCAGGCGACCCGCCAGGAACAGGATGGCGGTATGGGGTGTCAGAATCCCCATGGCGGTGCAGCAAGCTGCGCCGCCATGGAGGATTCTGCAGGACAGCGGAAAACCGGCGGGAGACCGCCGGTTTTCCTGTTCTGACCGCGGGTGAACCGCCGCGGTCAGAATGTCCTGAGGAGCACCGCCAGCCTGTTGGCGGTGCTCCCGCCGACCCTGGCCCCGGCGGTCCGTGACCGCCGGGGTCAGAATCAGGCCCTTTATATCACTTTTCAGTGATATCTTTACAAATTCATATTGCATCTTTGATCGTTTTGACCTGCAAATACCCAGATAAATATTATATATTTTTCTAAGCACTGTGTGGTGTATTTTTGTGGTGTTATATTATGGTATTGTATGATTTATTGCACAAATGCTTTACACATTGCCTTCTAAGTTAAGCCTGACTGCTCGTGCCAAGCTACCAGAGGGTGGGCACAGGCTGATTTTGGATTGTGTGTGACTTACCCTGACTAGAGTGAGGGTTCTTGCTTGGATTGAGGGCAACCTGTCTGCCAACCAAAAACCCTATTTCTAACAGACCCTGAATGAGAAGAGGGAGAGCGACCTATAATAGACAGGAAAGAAATGAGGATTTGTTGAAACAACTGCGATGTTAGAATGAGGGATGTGAGAAGCCCTGAGGCCCAAGTGTTGAATTATAATGAAAAAAGACATAGTTAAAGGTAGCCATTAACTATGTTAAGGAAAACAAAACAAACGAATAAAAGATGAAACTACAGGGGGTTTTGCAGACAGGCCAGTGAACTGAGGAAATGCAATCCACATATTGAGAAGAAGACAAATAGTATCTCAAAAGAAAAGTTAAAAAATGGTGGTGTGGAGGCCAAGAACGCTGCATGCAGGAAAGTAAGCATATTGTATGTGGCAGATTACAGTCATATTCTTAACACGGAATGAATAGTTGAACATGACAGTAGTAGAGGTCAGTGGTAAATGGAATAGGTCATTCCTAGTTAAACGTCGCATAACAGTCATAACAAGTGTTAAAGTCATTAGATATATTATGTAAGAACCGTTGAATGACAAAAGTAATCACCAATAAGCTTACATTTACCAAGACGGATGGCTACGGATTATGTTTTTAGCACTGGTGCGACGACAGCATGCTTGAAAGCAGAGAAAATAACACTGGATAGCATGGAGGCGTCAAATGTTTGTAAAAACATTTTAGTCAATAGAGGAAATGACAAAAGGCACTCTAAAGTTTTAGGCGCACAAAGCTCCAATGAGTATCCAAAGTATGTGCTTTCTGAAAAATATTTACTTAAAGAGGCTCAACATTGATCTTCCGGTTATGTGAGCAAGAGTCCAGATGGGCTGGGATGGCAGCTAATGTTAAAATTGGTAAATTGAGAGTTGATTGAAATATATTTCTGTATTTATTCTTCTAAAATCCTCACTTAAACTCTATAAGGAATATTGACTAAGGTCACAGCACTGGATTTATTGAATTCATCTGCAACAAACTGTTGCTCTACCACCCATTGATTCACAACACTTTTCTCTAAGCTATGGGGGATATCACAGTTCAGGACACAGCCACAAACTTTTTAACATTTATGGATCTCCATGGGCCACAATGGTAGGAACTTTCAGTTTTAATTTGATATCTTCTGCAGAAAGCACCCAAGTAGTGGTATCAATACCAAAAAAGGCAGAATACACTAATGTAAATTTCCAACATTGCATGACAACTATAGTTTATTGGATGGAAGAAAACATTTTGCAGCTGAGCGGAACAAGACGGAAGGTGCTGAACTTCGGCAAGCTCTTCTTAACTTATTCACTGGGATGGTGACCTGAAGGCCATCTGCCTCACACTCAGGCAGCCAGAAACCTATGAATGATCTTTGATGACACTTTGCCATTGTCAAACCATATCAGCAAAGTGGTAGGAACCTTTTTTGCACTCCTCCAGCCTTTCTGTAAAATGTTTAATCTCAGATACCTGTGTGTAAAACAGTTGAGCAAGCCCTTAAACTCTCACTAAAGTAACTCCCTGTATGTAGGGTTTCCCAGGCACAGGCTAAACACTCTTCAAATGTTTCAAAATACTGCTGCTAGATTGATTTTAAACATTCCCAGACTTAGGGCCTGATTTAGATGTTTGTGGTAATAGTCTTGCTGTTTGTTTTCCGTCTGAAAACCCATCCGCCGCCATGACTATCCGGCCTTCTGGATTTAGATGTTGGTGGTCCCATAGACGATAACCTGCCCAAGTCCCCCTGACTCCGCGGTGGATTCCCATATGCTGCAACAGCGCCATAGGAAAGAGTGGCTGACGGTGGGACTCCAGCTACAATTACTACCAAGCAGATTTAGATGTGCTTTACAGCCAAGCAAAAAGTGTCTGTCTGACCTCCACTTCTTATTTGGCGGATTCGGGGAGAAAGGGGCAGAAAACTCACCTTTTCTCTCAATTCCACTTCCAGCTGGACACGACTGGACGGGACACTCCGTCGCTTCTGCCATGGCACCCCGGAGAAAACACAACATCCCCCCTCGCTGGACATGGAGGTAGGCAACCGGCATTGTCTGTATATATTGGGGGGTTCACTGCACATGTGCCCGGGGCCACTGAAGACATATACATGTCACAGTATTTTTTTTAATTACTGTAACATGCATATGTCTGGGACACGAGTGGGTCAGACACATATCGGGACACACCAGTACACAACACAGACACAACAGCCAAATTAATGCTCGCAACACAATGATGGTACATTCACACTTGTCAACTGTGCTGATGTGTGCACATTGCAAAGGGACCTGTCATGTTGTGCTTCGAGCTGTGCATGTGAGTCAGTACATGTATGAATGTGTGCGATATGATTGGCTAGGTGAGGTGGAGGGAGGTGTAGTGGGTGATGTGGTTGTGTCAATACGTGTGCCACTTGTATATGGCGTGGATATTGTTGTGTATGTTGTGTTGTGTTTCTGCATGCAGAATTCAGGTGAATGTTGTTATGTGGCAGTCTCTGTCATGATGTGTGTAGTAGTGCATGTGTGTGTGTGTGTGGTTGTGTAGATGAGTACGTAGTTGTGTTGGCTGTGTCATGTGTAATGTAGGGGGACGCATATCTGAAGGATTGTGTGTGTGTGTTACTTACCTGTATTCTGCGCCCACTGGCATTGTCCACTGGGTCCAGCGATGTCCTCCCTCTGTCAGCAAACCACTGGCAGGACACCACCTGTCCAAATTTAACATCTAAATTCAGCTGGCAGGAACCCACCTGCCTGATGGCTCGGAAGAACACTCCGTCGTGGCGGTCTTCGGCTCAGCCGCAATACTTCTGAATATAGAAGGCGGAACACTGATTCGAGGGTCTTCTCGGGCCTGCCGCCGATGCGGTATGGCAGACACTGTCAAGATCTAAATCAGGCCCCAAATTATTTTTCGCCTTCTCTAGCCTCACTCTATAGGCTTCTTGTGAAAACATGTATCATGTTCAAATCTCTATGTATTGTCCCCAAAGCTCTTCATGCAAAAGGTGGACACTGTATAAGACACACATTCATCAGATACATACCAGTTCAGAATCGTCCCAGCTTGTTAATGTTCTTAAGGAATTAAGATTGGCTAGACAGGGATTCAGAACCTTAGCTTACCTGGCCTCTAAGCTTTGGAATTCTGTCCTTTAATATTAAGCGACACTTCAACCCTCACTTTATTTATGAAAAATGTCAAAACATGATTTCCTTCACTTACGCTATCATCTTGTAATTGCATGTATCAGGAAATCCTTCAGTGGTATATCTTGATTCATTCATTCCTTCATTCTGAATAGTTCTGTTTATTGCAACAGCACTTCTGAAATGCGTTCAGGGCACCACTGTTTTTTACTATGATTAAACGTGATTCATGCAGTGTTAAATGACTGCTGAATAAATCTCGATGTTCCTCAGAGGCCGATTCCTCCACTCACTTTCAAGGTTCAAGGATTTCTTTGGTTCTTCATGGGTGGAAGAACATCACTTGGCATACACTGTCCCAGGTTTAGAGACCACGGAAGCAGAGCTCAGATCAATTCATGTGTCTATAGACAGACTTCAGAAGTAGTTATTATGGGCTGAGTTTAGAGGAAGGACGTCAATACATGTATTTTGCATTTCACAACCAGGTCAGATATGGTGGTGTCATACCATTTCCGAATACAAATGTTTAGACCGAGAAGCTTCGAGATTTGATTTTTGGTTCGATCGTGAAGCTGTAAACAAGAAAGTATGGTAGTCTCACCAGGTGAGAAGCAGACTGCCCTTTGTTAGAACGTTGAGCTATGTTGGACATACTATCCAGAGCATGGACAGCCCATTGTTTGCAATGAATAAGGCATTACCTAAAATTAACTCCACACAGGTCTTCAACCTTCCTTTAACCAGCACACAATTTGGATCGCCACTCAAGGAGTAAAAGATGACTGTTTTCGGCAGTATTTCTCGGTGAAAGAATGTTGTGAGTTTGGCTCAGGGGTGGATTGGGGAATCTTCCGTGCTGCGGACGAAGTTAGCAGCTCCAGCACTGTTGACCGTCTGGTGCCATTACAGGTTTGCGTAAAGGACAGTATGGCTAGAAAGGAGATTGTTTGCACAATTTGGAGCCTCAGGAGCTTGAGTTTGGTGAATGAAAGGGAGACACTGAAAGGCAGTGAAGATAGTTGACACAGAAAGAGATGGGGATGGTTCCTGTAAATGGATAGGCAACCTTCCCCATCCCAGTAGGAATGCACTGGTCCTCCTATCCAGGTGCTGAAACAGAAAGCCATCCTGGTAGAGGACAGCAAATAAAGTGGAAAATGCAAGGAACTTATAGCCCCAGTAGATAAAAAAAAATTGGGAATTCTGAAAATTACCACACTGTTAGGGTGGCATGAGCTAGTATCTGAGAGATGAAAGTTGTAGGTGAAGACGTTTGTGGACACATGCAGGATTCTGCAAAGTGAATTGCAGTGGATGTGGACGCCCAAAGCGGAAGACAAGGAGGTTGTGCATAGGCCCAAGATTACAACGCAGGGATAATTCGATGTCAAGCTTCACTATATTTCGAGAACGATTTACAAATAGGAGCATTTATTTGTTAAGGCACATTAATGTGGTTCTAGACATTTGATGCCACAGCATGACTGCAACAAGAAGAAGAATGCTGGACATAGACCTATCACTAAAGTCCTGTCACTCATCCATTGACAACATGACATCAACTTCCCAGGAAAATACAACCACTGACATGGTTATGCCACCCTCGAAAGTGTGGGGCTTTCAGTACGAAACAAAGTCAGCTTTCCTCCTGTTGTGAGAGCACTCCTAAGATTTTTGGCCACTGGGAATGCCAATTGTGGGTGGATTTTCGTGTGAGCTGCCTGCATTTGGGCTGTCCTATTTTGTGTGCAGCTCTTGACATCTAGCATATTTTTTTGCGACAATCATTTTACAGGCATTACGGGTATAAGAAAGTGCTGAGCTTCATGGCCATTTTCGAATTGGTAAAAAAGTAGGATGACCATGTGGAAAATCTGTGTGTAAAAATGCTACTTACAGGAGTAACCCCGAAAACTAATAATGTAAATTGTTTTCAAGAAATACTCACAGAACTGCATGGAGCAATCCAAACAGGCACGTCAGGCTAAGTCAGTTTCACGTATTTGCAAATGTCATTTAATTTGTTGTCGTTAGATGTAATCGCAAGCTAAAGTAAACACTGAACTGCATTCACCCCATTGGCTCTGTATATTATCAGATGACGGGCATGGCCGAACTGGGACAGTAAACAGATCCGAACACCAAAATAAAAATGGCCCCCATTAGTGAATTAAAAAGCAACAAAGTAGTTCAAGTTTGCAAATTGGGATAGTTTTGAACTTATAAAGAAACAAGCCCATAAACAGCTAATAATAGGATCCACACACTGACATGTCAGACCAGTTCATCGGCCACCGCCTCATTGCCTTATAGGCAATGATGGGTCTGCTTGAAATATATGAAAAACGCTGCTGCTGAGCACCATGATTTATGCATGTACTTGTGGACTGCATGAGGCAAAGTAACAGAGTGGCAACATCGTGGAACAGAGACATTAGGCCATCTTTAAAACAGAAACTTATTGATAAATAGTCAGGAGTCCTTACTGAGAAAAGCATTTGAAGGAAGCAGCTTGGCCCAATCTCCCAAGAAGAGATCAAGGTTTTCTGGTGAGGTAAGATAAAAATGCCATAGGTTCCAGTATAGAAAATGAACCATCTATTTTATTGATCAACGATTAACCTAGTGTTGAAAATTGATCTTTTTGCAGGTTTATCCCCAAACCTTTTGCCTCTGACCTCCTGTTTTTGACTGTGTGCTACATTTCATTTTTGCCGGTTTTAGGACTCTTGGCACTTTACCACTACTAACCAGTGCTAAAGTGCAAGTGCTCTCTGTCTAAATTGTATTGGTGATTGGTTTAGCCATGATTGGCATATTTGATTCACTAGTAAATCCCTAGTAAAGTGCACTATGTGTGCCCAGGGCCTGTAAATCAAATGCTACTAGTGGGCCTGCAGCATTGATTGTGCCATTCACATGAGTAACCCTGTAAACATGCCTCCGACCTGCCACTGCAGTGTCTGTGGGTGCAGTTTTAAACTGCCATTTCGACCAAGTGTACTCGCATGCAAGGTCAAAACCTTCCCTTTTACTACATGTAAGTCACCCCTAAGGTAGGCCCAAGCTAACTCCATGGGTAGGCTGCAGTGTAAGGTAGGACATGTATTGGTGTGTTTTACATGTCCTAATAGTGAAATACTGTTAATTTTGTCTTCTACTGTTGCAACGCCTATCTCTCCCATGGGGTGACATGGGAGTTGCCTTGAAATATCTTTTAAGTGTGATTTCCCATTCGGAGCAGATAGAGATTTGGAGTGTGGTGTTTCTGAACTCACAATTTAAAAATACATCTTTTGGTGAAGTTGGTTTTTGAATTGTAAGTTTAAAAATGCCACTTTTCAAAAGTGGGCATTTTCTTGCTTAACCATTCTGGGTCTCTGCCTGTCTGATGAGTACTCACCTGGGTCAGGATGACCGTTGGGCTGTTTGTGCATTCACTCTAGACAGTGGAAAGCTGAGATGTACCCTGCATATCCTGATGGCCCATCACCCAGCTGATGGGTCTTCCTGAGCTAGAGAAGCTGACACCTGCACCTGAAAAGGGCTGGGCCTGTCCTCACACAAAGCAGTCTCCAACCCCCCTAGAGTGTGTCTGGGGCCAGGGAAGGGCAGGGCCTTGTGCACTATAAAGACTTCTCTTTGAAGTTTGCCTACTTCAAAGACAGAAATGAGTATAAGTACTGGACCTCTGACAACCACACTGTTAGAATCCTTCTGAACAGAGGACATTCTGCCAGGAAGAAGAGCTGGATGCTGTAGATGGGACTGCCACTCTGCCTGTTGCTTTGTTGTGCTGGCCTGCTGTTTGCTGCTTCTGTTCTGGAAGTGAAAGGACTGGACTTTGCTTTCTACATCCAGCTTACAAAGGTTCTCCAAGGTCTTGGACTGAGCTTGCCTCCTGTTAAGAAGTCTAAGAGACTGCAAAGACTTCACCTGCCAGTGCCTAGGCTCTCTTGCTGAGAGTCCTGACTTGCCAAGTGGTGTCATAACCTATTCCTGGGCCTTTGGGAGCTTGTTCTGGTGTAACAAGGAAGAAACAAGTGCATCAACCTTGAGAACAAATTTGCTGAAGAACCTGTGGCCCTGTGGTGTGATATCAACACCATGAAGTTGATGCCTCACATCTTGACCTGCTGGATTCATCGACCCCGCCTTGTCGTAAGGAACAGACGCCTCGCCGCCAATGCCACATCACCTCCCTTGCAATCATAAGGGGCAGACACCTAACCTCCCCTGCCTAGCAAAAAGAAACCAATGCCTTACCTCCCTGGTGTCAGTAAGGAAGTGATGCCTCACCTGACCGATTCTGTGCAACATCTTTGTTTCTTCATCGTTTTCCAAGGTACTGTACCTGAGGTCACCACAACTCCATGGCCAACCGTGCTCCCTCATGGGTGGCACCAGACTGTTTGAAATTACTTTGTCACGACGTTGTGATAGCCCCAGTTGAAGGTACTGTGTTTCTCAGCGCTATAATACATTTAATCTTTGAAAATTTGTATCTTTACTTGTGTGTGTTGGATTTTTGTCTTTTTGGTCTTGTTTTACTCAGATAAATATGGGCTATTTTTCTAAACTGGTGTGGAGTACTTTTGTGGTGTTTTCACTGTGTTACTGTTTGTAAATACTTTCCACATTGCCTATGAGATAAGCTTGCCTGCTCATGCTAAGCTACCATAGGGGTGAGCAGGGGTTATTTTAGCTGTGTGACTCCCTTACCTTGACTATAGTGAGGGTCCCTACTTGGACAGGGTGCAAACCACTGCCAACTAGAGACCCCATTTTTAACACCTAGTCTATAAATTGAGTAATGACAGGTCCTAAGGTTTTTTAAAGTAGTAAAGAGAGATTTAAAGGTTAGGCAGCTGAACATGCTGTTATAATCGGTGGTGTTATGGCTGAGGAAAAGGTGGAGGAAAACTAGGAAACCTACAGCAATCACTGAAATTAATTATTGACAATGACGAGATCAGCCCAGCTGTTGATTGGAAAGGCAAGCATTAGGGTCCATTGGGCAGGAAGGAAGTGGCAATGAGGTCTGACTAGGGATTGTGAAGTCATGAGATGAGTCTGGAGTCATATGATAGAGAGTATGGGTGGGGGAGAGAAGTGAGGTCAAGAGCAGGTTGTGAAAATGTATTAAAGCAATCATGTGAGGTCTGGATCACAACATTTGTCCCATAAGGCTTCTGAGTTGAAAGACTCGTCTCCAGCTACGTTGGGTTACGTGGCATGCTCCTACCCATGTGCAGTAGTTCTGTGATTTACTTGTCAGGAGTCAGGATGGATGGGACAAGCACCAATTTGTGTGCATAGCCTGGGCACACCTCAGTTTCCAAACTTGTTGTTAGCCCTGCATCGTGTGGACCAGCAAACCATTTCTTTCTGTAGGGATTCTGGATTTGCATCATGGGGAATGGAGGTGAGATGGTGGTTTAAAAAGTCAGATTTGGGGTCTGTCTTCGTGGTTACGTGTTAGGTTGGCCAGTTTTTGGCTGTCACGTTAGAAAAGGTGTCCTGAAAACAACATAAAATTGCTGCTTGCATTGCAGTTAGTAACACTGGAGGTCATCAGCCATATTTGATGGTTAGGATCACTTTAGGTCCGTTGAGTAACACAAAGAATAGTGTGGTCAAACCGAGATGTGTGTGATTCCCTGACTGTGGAATATATGGTTTGGAGAAGGTTGCGGGCCATGAGATCCTAAGGTGAGATCTGGGACAAGAACCATAAGGACAACAAAGATCGGTTCATTTGAACCTTATGGTCTGCAGGAGTTATAGCAATTTACAAGTATTAGTTTTGTTACATGATAAGGGCAAGAATGCACAAAACATGAGAAAAGCTTTCCCTTTGTTAAAAAAACGTTTTATCACATTAATCCGCTAGTATATGTATTATGGCATTAGCCTGAAGCACAAAGACCTGCAAAATGCACTAGTGACGCCAGATCAATGACTCCTTTGATTGGTTCACAATGAGATTGCACAGATAGCCCTGCAGCATGGGAGAAAGTATGGACTGAAGGTTTGGAATTCATGCCAATTGTTACAGTAACCATGTATTCATTCATTTGAGTGGAGTATGTAACATACAGGGTTGTACCTATCGCCTATCACTGTCTAGCACCAATTTTACCAAAAATCTTTGAAAGGTAAATACTCTTATATGAAGCACATAGCATAGGGGACACAATTAATTAGGCTCACTGCTTACAACGGAGGTGTAACGCCAGTATCAGAAAGAAGGACGTACGTACGTGTTTTTCTTTAGCATCAGAAGATAGCTTTGTTCAGAAGCTTTTATGGAATATGAGAGGTTATCTTCCCAATGATCCTGAAACAACAAAACAAACGTGATTGGGTGACCCCTTTACTCACTTTTACTCATAGGGACATCATGTTGTGTTGCAGAGGATCTGTCTAGCAACAGTGTGAGGTATGGTGGTGGAATAATGCAACATTACACATCCTTGACAATATGTGATTCACGTGGCTATTCAGACATACCAGAACTGAGAAATAGTTATCAATAAGTATGATGTATAAGGATGCTAAATATGGCCCAGCATTATGTGAAAACGAATTCTTGCTGTTTCCTGCTGGCCCTTTTCTTTCCCTCTAATCTGCATCATGTTGTATGGTATCATGGTTGCTTACAATTCTTTGTGACCAGAGGTTATCACACTTTTCTGAATGTCACTGAATGATTTTTGGAATATATTGAGATGATTATTACCACCAACCACTGAGCCCGTTGGCGGGCATGTCAGACACTTATTGCATGTCTCCTGAATGATGGGCAGTGCTTTAAATGGGCCGGTACTGTCCGGTACTGAGTACCGGCACTTTTTTATTTTGAGAAGGGAAGTACCGGCACTTCTCAAGAAAACCGTAATACTTTTAATTGGAGAGTACCGGTACTTCTCGGAAACAAGCAGGTACTCTGGCACAGAGTACCTGCACTTTATTTTTTCCATTTCAAGCACTGATGAGGGGTATGTAGAAGCACATATGGAATTAGATAATACCGACAGGACTAATATGTACACGATGTCCATGCTCACCTCGAGCGAGTGCAACAAGGAAGCCATACTGAGAATGTAAACAAGTACACAGGAAACATTAAGAAAACATTTTAAGACACATCTCAGGGCGAAGTTAAGCAATGCATCCATTTGAGGTTTACATCTGGCTGTTGTAGTCCTTCTGACAAGCACCCATCCATTGCCAACACTTCATTTCTTTTAGGAGGTTTGCATATTGAACAGTTCTTTTTTCCTTCACCCTTCAGTAACTCTGTTAGCTGCTCTGTTCATAGTTCATTTTGGAGGCAGTCAGACCAAGAGGGCTTGACAGCAGCGAGCCATCTATTAAGGGATAGGGGATTTTCGGGCTCTACATGTCCAGTTTTCAGGGCGGAGGGACAGACACATCTTGGGATGTCCTGCATTAAACATATATACCAGAAGGTTTTGATGATATTTTCCTGGTGTGAGCGCATGTGCTCCAGAGCCACAAAGCACACTCCCAGATATTTCTAGTGCTATTAGGAGTGCACATATAGTGAATCTGATTTGAAGCACTTGGACTAGCAACAGCGTCCCATGATACTAGTGCCAAAGATCAATGTTCATCTCCAAGCCATTACTGCTTGCAATATGCCTTAGTTTTGCTGAACGCAGTTAACCATCAGCGAATAGGATATCTTGTGAAACACTGTGGCCAAGTCAATCAGTATCTGTTTGCTGCAAAACATTTCATTCATCATCAGATATGATCAAATAAATATCAGTGCTCTTCCTTTCAAGTTACATCACTTACGACTTAATAACACAAATGGAAAATTATATATGAGGGGAAAATGTAAGAAGTCAGTGAACTCAGCGTGAAGCTACCTCAGTAACAGGATTATCCATGATGGTTCAGGACAAGTGGACACACATTTGTTGGTGAGGAGAAAGCTTCTACTTTCTACAATGCTTTTTAGTTTTGGAAAATAGTGTTGCACTTCGGAGACTACAGAGCCAGTATATGTCATTCTTTCTGTACCTGTGTCGTCTCATACAGGGCAGAGCATGGAACTCATTGGTCCTATACTGCAGCGGACGCATTTTAAATTACTGTTGAAAGCCTGGGATCGCAGAATAAGCAATTTCTATGATATGAACCCCACCATAAATAAACACAACTACAGAAGAGTATACATCAAACAAGTACATAAATCATGATTTTTTTAAATTCACAGATAAAAAGTATTGAATATTGAAAAATAGAAAGCTTTTCAAAAGGTAGTGTTATTTAATAAAAAAACAAAGCGATGTATTAGACTCTAGCATATAATGTTGTCTTTTTTTGTGCCTAATGCAACCTCTCTTTAAATTGAGACCACTAGTACTTAAATTGAGACCACTAATCATCCATAATACTGTCTGCTGAATTTGTGCTGCTCCCAGGTATCAAGTTTCAAACTCCTTCCCAGTTATATCGTGTTTTCAAATTTTCAATTTTAAATTTTGCTTTTTTATGTATATATCTTACAGTCACGGACCCCTTGAGTAGTGGTCGGGTCCGCATACCACAGGGTAGGAAATAATGCTATACTCTACTGCCTCATCAGGAATCTCAGCATGCTACAGATTCTCTGCCCATCACACCTCATCTTATGACACCAGTACTGTGCTGAAGTCACCTTTTCACGAGGCTCGGTAAGATACAGGTAAAACCACCAACCCTATGTAAACAGATTGCTTACATGCAACGAGTTATTGACTTAAAATAAACAAAAACATGAAACCTTGTGATGTGAAAGACTGTATGTATTAGATTATAATACGCTGTCACTTGTGAACAACGCCTGCATTCTATACATGCTGACTTTGTCTACTCCGAGGTTATTACATCTTCTCTTCAAACATATATCCACCTGTATCACCTTAGCATGCGAGACATATACTGTGCATGTGCCACATCATATTGTGGTGCATGTCGTGTACTGATAATGTAACTATGCTAGGGTACAACATGGCATAGATACTGTACCTATGTCAATTTATCACATGGCTTAGCAATCCACAGATACTGATCCAGTATCACCAAACCATACATTCCACAGTGGTGCAGAGAATGTACCTCTATTGTTTTATCATGTAGTTCCACATGACGCTTCTGCTTGAGGTGTCGCCGCTCTGGGATGACAGTCTCATACTTTGAGATCCTTGAGGTCTGTGCCCCATGGGCTCCTGAAAGAAAGAAAGAATAACAATTGAACAGCATGTAGTATATAAGGCAAGTGAGCAGAGAGTAGTCATGTGTTGACCTAGTGGTTAATCTGCTTTTAGAATGTGGATTGAGAAAAAGAGCAAGGGCGTCAGGGTAAAGGATGGCTCACTTAAGTGTATAATGAGAGGAACCAAAACTCAAGGTGAGGCTACATCAAACAAACACGCTGAAATAACTGGAGACAGGAATAATGCAATCACAGATACTAAATTCAATGTCTAGTCGGGTGAAGGAACACGAGAATCCATACTAATCCCACAATGCTTAATAGGTAGTATGGATCAGGAGGTGATAGCACTCCAATACTGACAATTAACTAGTAAGGAACACACAATGACAATACATGAATATTGAATATTAAGTAGGATAGATTCGAAAAGAGAACTCTTTTATAATAGGAATCATACTGTGAGAGAGACCAATCCAACACTAGCCCTTAGGCAGTACAGAGGTTGTACTTTGATACTGATATTTAACCAGAATGAAACAGCTGACAACACTCGAGCACTAGGCCGCATGGAGTATTTACATGACATCTGTGCAAACTAACAGTTACAAATTATTAAACAGAACATCACTCCATAGCGATCCCAACTCAATAGAACTGCTGCATCAACAGACAGCTAAAGCTTTTCATGGCTATAAACAAGTTAATTAACAAAAGAGCCTGAATACTTTTAAAACAGTAGGTCACATAGATGATGTGTGGAATGTCTACATTTGTGTATTTAAAAATAAAAACACGGTAATAAATAAAAAATGTACAAAGATATGATACTGGAAAGATAGCGGTAGGGAAAAAGAGCAAGCGCGTCAATAACATGTTTTTATTCAAAGAACTACTGGCTCCATGGAACGAACTGCAGCAAAGGGCATGAAGAGGAAAACAGTATATTCTTCAGAGAAGACCTTGAACAGGAGCATTGTGACCTGGTATCATCAGACTCAATATAAAACGGATTAACATCCAGTTAAGCGCTCAGTGAGGAGGGATCATTAGAAATGATGAATACATGAAATGAAAATACATTAAATGACCCATTGACCATAAGTCACAGCAAATTCTTTTTGTGCGTACACAACGATTTAAGTCAGTGTTCTTGTAAAATGACTTACTCTAAACGTTTAGGTACTCATTGTCCAAATCCAATGTCATATTGTCCACACCTTGTGCTTTATAAGAATAGGCATGAAAATACACTTTAAAACCCCTGCCCAAGCAAGGACCCTCACTCTAGTCAGGGTAAAGGAGAATCACCCTCAGTTAATCCCCGCTCACTACATTGGTAGCTTGGCTCGAGCGGGCAGGTTTAACTTCAGAAGCAATGTGTAAAGTAGTTGTACCAACACGCACAGTAACACTATGAAAACACTACAAAATGGACACCCCACCAGTTTAGAAAAATAGTAAATATTTATGTAAATCGAACAAGACCAAAATGTCAAAAATCTAACATACACAAGTCAAGATATGAATTTTAAAAAGAATAAGAGTCTTAATCCTTAGCAAACAGTGAGAACGCTGTTGTTACACAAAGTACCTGGTTAGCGTTGAAAATAAAGTCACATGTGCGAGTGGGTGTCGAAAAAAGCCAGCGATGTGTTGATTTCTCACTCGCAAGCGAGACCATGCATCGTTCCTTCTCCTGTTGGGTTGGCATGTGTCGTTTTCTCTCCCGCAAGAGAGCGATGCGTTGATTCTCAGACTGGCATCTTGGGTCAGGGCAGGCTTTGCGTTGATTTTTCACGTTCAGTAATGTTGCATTCAAAATCCGGTCGCACAGTGCCAGGAAACCGCGCTGCATTGGGCTTGCGTCATTATCAGCAACAGCTAGCGGGTGTTACATGTTGTTTCTCCAGCTGCGACACGTCGATCTCTCAGCCGCGTTGCAGGCGGAGTGTTGATTTTAGCTGCGAGGCCGACGGCATGTTATTTATCAGCTGCGTTGGAAATGGTGCGTCAAAAGTTTCCCTGCACGGCGGTTAGTGTGTGGATTCTGTCCATTTCCACCAGCTTCACTTTCAAGGGCCCAGAGACAGGTTAGGGCACCACTTGGCAAGGCAGGAGTCTCACTAGAAAGTCCAGGTGCTGGCAGAGAGAAGTCTTTGATGTCCCTGAGACTTCAACAACAGGAGGCAAGCTCAGTTCAAGACCTTGGAGATTCTTCACCAGTGGAAAGTCACACAAAAGTCAGTCTTTGTCCCCTTTCAGGCAGAAGCAGCTACTGCAGGCCAACCCAGCAAAGCACAGTCACAGGCAAAGGGGCAGTACTCCTCCTCCAGCTCTTCCACTCTTCTCCTTAGCAAAGGTTGCTCTTGGTTCCAGAAGTAATCTGATTTGCAGTGGTTTTGGGTTCAATACTTATACCCATTTCTGCCTTTGAAGTAGGCCTACTTCAAAGGAAAGTCTCTGTTGTTCACAAGAGCCTGTCTTGCACAGGCCAAGCCCCAGACACACATCAGGGGGTTGGAGACTGCCTTGTGAGAGGGCAGGCACAGCCCAATCAGGGGTAAGTGACCACTCCTTCCTCCATTCTAGCACTGATGACCCATTAGGCTATGCAGGCTACACCCCAGCTCCCTTTAGCTCACTGTCACAAACAGTCCAACTGTCAAACTGACCCAGACAGGCAATCCACAAACAGGCAGTCACAGAATGGTTTAAGCAAGAAAAAGCCTACTTTCTAAAAGTGGCATTTTCAAACTAACAATCTAAAGACCAACTTCACTAAAAGTTGTATTTTTAAATTGTGGGTTCAGAGGCCCTAAACTCCATATTTCTATCTGCTCTTAAAGGGAATCGTCACTTTAAAGTTATTTAAAAGCAGCCCCCATGTTAACCTATGAGAGAGATTGGTTTTGCAACAGTGAAGTCTGAATTTAGCATTATATTACTGTCAGGACACGCAAAACACACCAGTACATGTCCCACCTTTAGCATACACTGCACCCTGCCCATGGGGCTACCTAGGACCTACCTTGTGGTGCCTTACATGCAGAAAGAGGGAAGGTCTAGGCCTGGCAAGTGAGCACACTTGCCAGGTCGAGTTGGCTGTTTAAAACTGCACACACAGACCCTGCAATGGCAGGTCGGAGCCATGTTTACAGGGCTGCTCTTGTGGGTAGCACAAACAGTGCTGCAGTCCCACTAGTAGCATTTGATACACAGGAACGAGGCACCTCTAGTGCACTTTACTAGGGACTTACTCGTAAATCAAATATGCCAACCATGGAAAGCCAATTACACATATAATTTACACAGGAACACTTACACTTTACCACTGGTCCGCAGTGGTAAATTGTCCAGAGCAAACAAAACAGCAAAAATAGAGTCCAGCACACAGAAACAACCTGGGAAGCAGAGACAAAGAGGTGGGGAGACCACGCCAAGGGTGCCGGTATAACACAGCTGAAAGTGGGGATCAATTACCCAACCTCATGGGAGTTCTCTTCACTAGGGCAGAAGAATCTGGACAGAGCATCACCATTGGTGTGTTCGTACATAAAAAAGTGTCCAACGTATATATACATTTCTACTGAGAGCTGGGCTACTAGCTACCTTTTGCGCACTTCATGCAGAATTCATGCGTAATTTTTCTATTTTCTTTAAGTACATTTTAATTTACCCTTCAAATATAACAGTCCACTGTGTTAGAACAATAATTAAAATTTAAAATTGCTGCCCTGCACCATGATGTACGCAAGAGTCGCAATGTATGTGTTACAACTCAGCACCACAATGAATGAAAACACATGCATCACGATCCACGCTTCGCATGAATCACAATGCATGCACCCGCATGGGCAGTCATCTTCGATTTGGTATAATTTATTAGGAAACCCATTCCACCTTTAGCGGCCATGCATGTGAATGCACATTGAAGCATGCGCTTGCCTGTCTATACCAACAAGCAGTAGCAAAGCCAACCACTCAGCCTTTGAAAGCCGAGACCTAATGGCTTTGCCAGTGCTTATTTCTAATTGTTGCCAATCCATAAAATCTCTCTAATCTCCAGGCCACTTTTGCTTTGAGAGTATGATTGGTCAGCAGAACAGTCATCGCTTTAAAACTGTAAGACCCTAATTTATATGAGCATAGAATGTCATGAATAAATAGAACGAGGGCACCACTCTTTTCCCAGAGGGCCAGATGTAGGAACATTCTGAATTGCGTCCCGCAAATTGCGAGTCAGACCGACTCGCAATTTGCGAGTCGCAATTCAGAATGTTGGATGGTGTCCCTGACACCATCTGCGATTCGCAGTGGGGTCGCAAAGGCCCACCTCATGAATATTCATGAGATGGGTTGCAATTTGCTACCCCCTTGCGAATGGCGGCCTTCACAGGGATGGTGGCCTGCTGCGGACAGCAGACCACCATGTCTGTGACTGCTTTTTAATAAAGCATTTTTTTTTTTTTTTTTTTGTAATGCAGCCCGTTTTCCTTAAAGGAAAACTAGATGCATTCCAAAAACGAAAAATGAAACGTTTTCGTGTAATTTTTTCAGAGCAGGCAGTGGTCCCGTTCGCGGTCACAAAGCAATCCTGCATTGCACTGCGGCTCGCAATTAGGATGGGGACACCCCTTCCTAATTGCGACTCGCAAACCCGTTTTGCGATTCAGTAACCAGGTTACCGAATAGCAAAATGAGGTCTCTGCATTGCAAAGTGCATTTTGCACGTAGCAAACAGTGAAATTCGCTGTTTGCGACGTGCAAACTGCTTAGTACATCTGGCCCTCAATGCTTTAAACTGTACCAACTTTTTTTAACTAAACCTGCATGGTAAGCTAGTGTGTTCCCCTGCCCTAAGTGCCTGAGTGTGACCCTGATATCCACATTGTTATTTAGGCTCCAGCATCACTCTATTCTAGTGTGTGCACACATAGGCCTAGGTCTGTTCGTCTACATTTGAGATCCAGGACCTGTCCTGTGACCTAGAGGGGCACACAAAGTGTTCCCTTATAATGGCTGTAGGACTACTGCCTATATCTCAGGTTAATCACAAAAATCATTGGTGGCAGCATAAGACTTTTTGCAAACCAGTTATGTGACCAGACCTTTTCTTTGTATCAGGGAGAAAAATGTCTACTTACCCCTCTCTTGTAAAGTTTTGTTCTTATGTGAACCACAGACCCTTGTGCTGACATTCTGTGTGATGAGAGTGTTTATGTGTAGGGATTGTATAGCACATATGTGGTTGTTGGGGGCTGTGTTTGGATTGAGTCTGAGCAATGGAACCATGGGTTTCATCTGGGATGGCCCCGGTTGAGCATGGCACAAGATTGATAGTGATGCATCTTCCCCAGACAGAAAAAGCGTATTGATTGCATTCCTGTGGCTGGAAGGTGGATGCCCAGATACTGACGATAGGAAGGATGAAGATGGAGCTGTCTTTAAAAATTAAATGAGGTCCTTGTTAGCTGATTATTTCTTCCTACTCATTACCATATGGTTGATAGCAGCAGTGAAGGGTAGGAATGCGTTTTCTCTTGTTCGCGGTTAGGAATTTTCTAGACAGAGCTTGCCCTCTTGCCTGCTCCTGATTAATGCTTGAGGAAGGTTGACGTCAACCGGGTAAAGAGATCTCACACTTTACTGTGCCCTTGTTTTGGATACTCCTGTTTGGAGACAATCCCTTTGCTACCTGCTTTGGGAGTTATCACACTGCACAAAGGCAGTTTCTAATTAAAAGTCAGAAAATTACATTTGAAGGAGAACTGCCCCAAGCAAGGTTGACTGCGTGCCCTCACTACCCTGTGAGTCAAGTGAGGAAAGGGTGTCCTTGGCCTAGTTTGCAGATCCATAAGATGACCTACAACAGGTGCTATTATGGCTTGGTGGCAAACAACCTAACCCTTAACGGAAGAGGCCCACTAGCTGCTGTCTGTCTTGTGCCCCCCTCGAGGGTGTACTGACAAATACATTATTTTAGTTTCCAATTTACACCAATCTGGCCTCTATCATGATGTTTTCTTGATGAATTCACCTTTATTTTGTTATTGTGTGCCCTTACATTAACAAAGAGAATCCTGGCCCTCCATGCCTTCTTGAAATGCCCCATTCACCAATTCTGTCTGAGAGAGTGTCCCTCAGCTCCCCTTTTCCCATAGTGCTCTCTCCAGCTAGCTCCTTTTTGGTTTTGTCCACCCCTCACCAGCCTACACTCACAAGTGGTCCTATTTAGAGGGCTCAGTCTTCGTTTTACCATGATTGTTATTCAACAAATGACCAGATCTTTGCTGTGATCCTCCAAAATAATAACAGGAGTCTGATGCATTTAAATGGATATTTACGTTGTGAAAGCAGTCTGTGGGTCCCCCTCCGTTCCTGCTTATAGAACAACCCCCACCATTTTCCTCTCTATAAGGCCATAAATACCTGCTTGTTC